>NC_134402.1:130474230-131074230 GCF_038048845.1 Mixophyes fleayi | reverse complement strand
TTTTCATGTGCTGGGTGATCAAAAGTTTCAGACTTGAATGATAATATTACTGAACAGTGTGTTCTATTAAGTTTTTCAGTTTGGATCCTTTGGGTGTCACACACATAAGTAGCAGTAGCTGTAAGATCACTGTCACCACTCAGTGGTGAAGTTCTGTCTCACCATGTGTACAAGCTTGAAATTAATTGGAGTGTATGCCAGTTCACCTCAGCAAAAGGCCTGTCATATGCCAGGCCTGCAGTAGGGTCCCAGCATACTTACCTGCTCCGAGCAAGGGTTCCACCCAGTGCTGAGTGCCAGGTCCTTCCGATGGTGTTGGCCATTTTGGGTTCGGATCTGCTATTGGTGGTTCCTCCATCTACAGGATATTTAAGGCACCTGACCCTGCAGTCAGGTGCCTGTTCTTTATGTAAAATCCAGACTTCGAGTAAGACTTGGCTCTCTGTGCTCCTGCTTCTCTATTGCTATCACCTACTCGTGTTCAGCTTGCTGTTCCTGTTCCAGTGATTCCTTGGTTGCTATACTATGCTACTCATCCACAACTACCACATCCTCATGTTCAGCTCACTGTTCCAGTGATTCCTTGGTTGCTGTTCAGTGCCACTCCTCCTCTCAGAGGGGCGACCTGCGGGGCAGTGGCTGCAAAGCCCATATCTCCTTGCGGGGTTCCTGGTGAAGACAACCTGTTCCGTTAGACTCTGTGTCTCTGGGTAGAGTAGTGTTAAGTTAGGCAGACCGGGGATTCCTACATTTATCACCATGACATGGGTTCTGTGATACTTAATTGATGGCTGCATGCACCCTGTGTTACATTATTTACAATAACCTATGCAATTTTTTTTTAAATTTATTGGGTTATGCAATGTAATTACTCATAATAACAGTTATCTACATCACTTCGAAATGCAACATTTAGCAAAGCTCTTGATCAATTACTGCGTCCCACCTTCTCTTCCCCTGGGAGATGTCAACAAATGAGATGGTATAGTGCTTAGATGTACTACTGCTTCTAGCTTGCCATTAAAAGATACTACCAATGCTGGATATCTGATATCTGAGGAGCTAGGTATACAGTATACAATTCACTGCAGCTTCAGTGTAACATGACATGTTATAGTAAAACAGGGGTACATCAATATATTCAGAAAAAAGATTCCATGTTGTTGTGGCCCCATTGCGATCTCTTTGGCTGACAGATACCATGCAGTTGTTTTATACCTTACAGAAGATTAAATAGTTAATATACAGTGGTAATTAATTTCACACAAAATGTAAAATGTTTACAGCTTGTCCAAATTATATAACCTTGGTATCATCTGGGGGTTCATGGTGCACTTAGAATTTGAGAATCTAGGAACGTGACTGCCTGGGATGGGATTTTATTGACTTAGTCCTAACGGCAAGAGACTGGGATCCCCCGTTTCATCAAAAGTGAAATTTTATAAACCAAAAAATCAACTTTGCATACAGTATGTGGGCACCTTTAAAACTACACTACACCTAGCTAGTAAGACATTTAGGGTCTGAGTCTTTAAGGAAAGTAAAGCAAAAAGAGGAGTAAATGTTCTTCGGGACAAACCATGTTGCAATGCAAAGGGTGCAAATTAGTTTGCACATAAATTAAATAATGGCTGTTTTTAATCTAGCACACAAATACTTGATACCTTTATTTTTACACTGAAATTTAAAGTAAAATCTAGGACATGCCCTATCTCAACTATAAATCTATCCCCACATTTTAAATTCCCCCCCCCCCTCCAATGCAACATGGTTTTGCCCAGGTGAAAGGTTACTCGTTATTATGCTTTGCTCTCTTTAATGACTCAGGCCCTTAGTGGCTTTGTGAAATATAGGTACTTACATAGCGCCTGTATAAGAAGGTAGGATAAATTGGCAGATTATCTATCTATCTATCTATCTATCCATCTATCTAATACATACAAGGCATGCTTGTTATAAGAAACATAAATATTGGAAACAAAAATGACATTACAAGTGAACAGTATTGCCATAGTGTTAACACTCTCATGTTTCATAAATTATCTATGACATAAGGATACCTAATGGCTCTGTTAGATTAGCCTATGCTATCATACTTATGTATGCATTTTGCATATTTTAGCTTTTACAAACTCTTGGACCAAGTTTCTAGTAACCACTAATTTTGATTATAGGTTATGCATGTAGTTTCTCATCAGAAGTTGAATTTGCAAGAGAATAGGAAAATCTGAGAGTGCATACTTTTTTTTTATAACCACTGAAAAGTCAGCTTTCCCTAGGGCTTTTTTACTCAAGAGGACACTAATATTTATTGGAATAGCATATAAAATTTAACATGAGATACAATGAGGCCGTTTTATTGAGGTTACAACACAGTCATTCAAGGGTAATTGAAAGTGATGTTCTCATTAATGGAAAACGCAGAAACTAAACATGCTAGACAACAAAGATGCAACAACTTTTATCTAGTGTTTCCTAATGAGTATGGCTTTTTACTCATTGGATAGTCTTGTAAAAAAAATAGCTTTTGATAAACTGGCCAAAATACTTTCTTTTCAGACACAGTGAAACTCAACAGTTCTCCTGGCTTGGTAACAATAAAAATATACATAAAGTTCATCTATGTTGATTGTTGCCCAATTCATGTCAGTTTCCACTTTTTGTAAATGGATATTTTTAAGTATAAAAGGAGATAAATTGCAAGATTATCAGTGTAATTGAATTCATATGCTTATATGACTGAAGTTGTCATCTTTGTTTCAGTCCACATGCTTAATGAAAAATAAATGATCAACGACTATGTTCCAGTCTGTCATAAACATAAAATAAAGCCACTATTGAAGTTACTGAACTCCAGCCAATAGTGTGGGTTTGCCTGGTGAGTTCTGGGTTCCATGACTCTGAAATGTCATTCAAAAGCATCTGTTAGCTTCTACACGCAAAACTGAATAAAAAGGAAAAAGCAAAAGTTTAAATTGCATTAAGGCTTGGTGAATTTCATTAAAGAATAAACATTAACAAACTAAGGTACAGTATTTCAACCCTAATGTGTAGTTTTAAGGACACATTGTCATAGAACATATTTAAGGTATATCTCATGGATATTCAGAATTGTTTAGTTTAATGCATGTTTCCCATATCATCTGCAATGAGATAAAGCTTAAAGATAGAATTGGGGTCCCCCTTCCCAGCTTTGGAGTCCTCCTGTTGCTCCCAAATTGTGCTTGTGCTCTCGATTTTCTGCTTGTTTTACACCTCCCTTGTGGGGAGCCCCGAAGATTGAAGGAATGCTTTCAGAGCTGATTTGGGCCCAACCTCAGACTACTTCGCTGCTGACCTGATCGGCCTTCTGTATGTCACTCACCGGACTGTGAGTGCCTCTTCTCCCGTTGTTAGGAACTGTGGCCGCCCGCCATCCTGATGGTCTGCGCATGCGCAGCCTCTATGAACCCTTCAGACCTGTTGCTTTTAGTTAATTGGCTGATCAGGCAACACTCCCTATTTAAAGCACCTGTGGTCATTACCTCGTGGCCTGATCTTGGAGTCTCATTCCCTGTGAGTCTCTGAAGGTGTTCCTCTGTTTCATCGTGTATTCAGCTCCAGCTGATTCCTCGCTACTGCATTGCCGGTTTCCAGACCGCTTCAACTCTCCTGTGTTTCATCGTGTCTTCAGCTCCAGCTGATTCCTCGCTACTGCACTGCCGGTTTCCAGACCGCTTCAACTCTCCTGTGTTTCATCGTGTCTTCAGCTCCAGCTGATTCCTCGCTACTGCACTGCCGGTTTCCAGACCGCTTCAACTCTCCTGTGTTTCATCGTGTCTACTATTCCTGCTGACCACCGCAAGAATCATCATTGCTCCACTCGTGTTATGTTCTCTGTCTGTGTGCTTCACAGACAGGGATTACCGCTACCACTCTCCTGTGGTCTCTACTCGTGTCGGCATTCAGCCGCTCAGCTATCCCTGTGTTTCTCTCGTGACAGCCTGCTCAACTGAACCGCGGTATGCTTATCTTTTATTGACTTTACCAGTTTATTGCATATGCGCTTGGACTGTGTTCTGCTCATCTACGGAGTCCTCTATCTCACGAAGTTATAGATGCTATTGACTTTGTCTCATATGACCTGGATCTCAGTAGTGACTTTGTATCTTCAAGCAGCGCTAGTCATTTGCTATTGTATTATATATACCATTGGAATCAAGTTCCTTGTGCTCTCCGTGTTACCTTTGATGCTCCACTCATCTACCCTAGTGCCTATCCTCACCTATATATGCAGTGGTACAACTTGCTGAACGCAGACCACTGACTCCCTGTTTCCTATTTGCACCAGTTACAAGTTTCCTCACTATAAGCAGTGGTACAACTTGCTATACGCAGACCACTGACTTCCCCGTTACCTACTTGCACCTGAAACCAGTCCCATCACTACAAGCAGTGGTACAACTTGCTGTACGCAGACCACTGACTTCACTACCTCCTATCTATCCCTGGACATTCCTCTCACTATAGCAGTGGTACAACTTGCTGTACGCAGACCACTGACTTTCCTCACGTCTTCACGTCCATCAAGATCCTCGTGTTCATATTGTTTAACCCATAACCTGTTGCTGCTAGTCATAGACTTTCCTCTAGCATCCTCTCACCATCTGCTGATTCTCCTGTTCCGCTAGTCACCCTGCTACCAGAAGACCACTGTGTGCATACACTACTCTGGTAAGACTACATCTGGTGATATCCTGGGCAAAGACTCCTAGTGCCCGTGACACTGTATGTGCATGCTTTGAGAGGATATTCAACCTCCACCACTGCATCTGTCCACTGGAGCTGCTTCAAAACATCTGAGAGGTGAAGTGCTTGCCCTGTTCTCCTGAGACATAGCACCAAGATCGGAGCATGAGGGTGCACTGGCCTTGACCATGGCCTTGACTTGAGCTGGATGCCCAGTCTCATTGTGTCGATCTACTGGAGGTCACCCGTGCTCTGAACCTCATTGAAATTGTGTGTAATGTTTGCCACCAATATCTTACTAATCCTATAGGACCACGGTCCAGTCTTCACCTATAGCAGCCTCTATTTCCCAAGGTATCACTCTATTTCCCATGGTATGTGTTCACCGGTACTCTTGTTGAGCTTCTCTTGAGTGCAATAGTATAGTTGGTCTATTGGCAGTCTGATGCAAACAATGATATATTACAAGTTAACCCGTGCATGATATTCATGCATTCTAGTCAAATCAAGCTACTTAAGGTCTTAAAAAGGTTCTTGTCATGTATTTGGGCCTAGCCCAGTCCTCCTCAGGGGAAGAGCGTTACTTACCGACGCAAGCAGCCTTTTTAATGTGTGTTCATGAGGTAAAATATATATTAGATATGGCCAAAGGTATCTGGACATGTTAAACATCTCATTCCAAAACCACAGACATTAATATTGCATTGGTCCCCCTTTGCTATTATAAAAGCCTCATTCTTCTGGGAAGGCTTTACACTAGATTTTGGAACATGGCTCCAGGGATTCACATCAAATTCTGGAATTTTTTTTGATGGACTTCTCTCTGTGCACAGTGGCCTTCCTCAAACTGTTGCCACAAAGTTGGAAGCATACAATTCTCTAGAATGTCATTGCACGCTGTAGCATTAAGATTTCCCTTCACTGGAACTAAAGGGCACAGGCCAAACCATGAAAAACAACATCAGACCATTATTCCTCCTCCACCAAACTTTACAGTTGACAGTATGCATTCGGGTAGGAAGTGTTCTCCTGAGATGTGCCAAACCCAGACTTAGGTCGCAAAATATTATTTGTTACTCCAGGGAATGCGATTCCAGTGCACCAGAATACAATGTTGGTGTGCTTTACACCGCTCCAGATGACTATTGGCATTGTGCATGATCTGAGGCTTGTGTGTGACTGCTCGACCATGGAAACCCAATCCATGAAGCTCCCAACAAACAATTATTTTGCTGATATTGCTTCCAGAGACAATTTGGAACTCTGTAGTGAATGCTACAACTGACAACAGACAATTTTTTTTTGCTCCATGCTTCAGCACTTGGTCCCATTCTGTGAGTTTATGTGGCTTAATACTTCGTGCCTGAGTTGTTGTTATTCCCAGACATTTCCACTACACAATAGCAACACTCATAGTTGACTGCGAGAGCTCTAGTTGGGTAGAAGTTTGACATATTGAACTTTTGAAAAGGTGGCATCCTATGATAGTCCCACATTGATAATCACTGAGCTATTCAGTAAAACCCATTCTGCTGGTAATGTTTGACTATTGAAATCACATGGCTGTATGCTTGATTTTATACACCTGCTGTGGCACAAATGGCCAAACACACTAATTAGAAGGTGGGGGTCCACATAGTTTTGGCCATGTAGTCTATATAGGAGACTAAATCACAGAACAAAGGTGATGAAACAGTAATACTACAAAGTAGAAAAAACAGGCAGTGGTATACAATGTATAAATAGGACAGGTGAATGACAGCATGGTGGAAGACACCAGCTGAATTCAGGACGGCAGCTTACACAGGAGATCTGTAACAAGCAGAGGTCAACATATGTGGCAGTCAAATAGAACAGTTACAAGCAGAGATTGGTCCTGGTGGCAGACAGGATACTCAGAACTAGCAGAAGTCTGGGCTGAGAGCAGACAGGATAGTCAGTAACTAGCAGTGGTTGAGGCAGGCGGCAAACAAAATAGGTATAGAAATACTCAGTTATCAATAATAAATCTGTCCATGTGGCCAAGAGGGGTGTGACCCGTTACTAATTACCCATGCCCGGACATGCCAGGGGGCCCGCTCCCAGCCCTCACTGCCAACGTTGTTTTTTTTTATTTATTTGTTCTTTTTTAACCTAATTTTTTTTTCTTTTTGTCACGAACACTCTCCCAGCTACTGTGACTTTGGGGGTGTCTGCTGTATGAAGTCAGATGATCCCAGCCCACAGTCTCTCACTGTGCAAGAATGAAATACATTCCCCATCCTTTCCCAATGTCATGGCTTGTGCAATACGCTTCTATCGCTTTGCGCTGTTCCTCCATCCTCTGAAGCATGTACAGGGTGGAATTCCACCTTATTAACACCTCTTGCTTAAGTTGGTGGCAGGGCAAGTTAAATTGTTCTTGGAGCTGCTGCAAACTCCTACATGCTGTGACAGAATGTCGGTAATGTCCCGAAATTTTGCGGGCCACCGAAAGCATCTCCTCCACCTCATGGTTATTTTTCAAGAAGCTCTGCACCACCAAGTTTATTGTGTGAGCAAAACAGGGAATGTGATGGAAATCACCCAGCTGTAATGCTTGCACAATATTGTTGGCATTATCAGAAATAACATATCCTGGGGAGAGTCCAAGTGGTATAAGCCATGTATCAATGACATCCCTTAGTTTTCATTACAAATTATCAGCTGTATGCCTGTTAGTAAAGCCGGTGATACAAGAAGTAGCCTGCCTGTGAGAAATGTTACGTAGTGGTGTACATGCTGCTGCTGTTCCTGCTTGTGAAGGCGAATGACCAACCCAGTGAGCTGTCACAGTCATATAATCATTGGTTTGGCCACTTCCACTTGTCCACATATCTGTGGTTAAGTGTACAGTGGGTAGAATGGCATTTTTGAGCGCAATAGTACATTTTTACGAACGTTTTGGTACAGTCGTGGAATAGCTTTTCGTGAAAAATGGTGTCGCGATGGAATTTTGTAATGGGGACACAAAACATCAATTAACTGTGAAAAACCAGCTGCATTTATAGTGGATATTGGAAGCAGATCTAACACTAGCATAGTCACCATGGCGTCTTTGATCCGCTGTCATATTTGCTTCCTCTAGCAAAAGATTGTCTCACAGTTAATTGTTGTAAAGTACTACTGCTTTTCTTCTTGGGCTTCTTATGGGAGACAGATTCACCCCCAGCAGCAGCAACAGCAGCAGCAGGCGGACTAACGCTCAAGAATTCTTCAGAGGAATCAAGGATAGTGCAGGGGTCATCTAGCCGTAGCAACTTGGATGCAGGGCTAACTCCGATCGCTACTGAGGATATTGATGAGGACGGTGTTGTGGGTGTAGATTGCAGGCGTCGGGATGTAGGTGAGAGAACGGTCCTAGCTGATGATGGACTGCTTGTTGTTAATTTTTTACCATAACTTTCTGATTTTCCCAACACCTTGCCATGAACTTGCGTCAAATGGCGTAACATGGATGAGGTTCCTAGATGGTAAAGATCCTTCCCTCGACTGACTGTGGCTTTACATACAGCACAAATGGCTAGACAACTGTTGGCAGGATTTTGGTAGAAATAATTCCACACATAAGAACTGAATTTTTTGGTCTTATGTCCAGGTATGAAATGGCCTTCTTCTTATCACGTGCCAAAACTGCTTCCACCGGTGCAGGGATTACACAAACAACATCATCCTCATCAACATCCTCATTAGCGCCCTCGTTGGCTACACAAATATCCCCCTCATCCTGTTCCAATTGCAAAGTGGCATCCTCAATTGGTGTATCACCGGCTACACTCGGTCTCTTCAGGCACACATCTGCAGAAATGCTGAAAGGGGCCTTCTTTATGGGTACACTATCAGAATGGTCACGATTACACATAGCACTCGTGCTTGGACTCTCCTCAGGGATTGGTGTCATTTCTGAATCTAAGCATACATTTTCCTCTAATGCCTTACTGTTTTCTTCCAGCTCGGCTTTTACACGTAACTGTATTTGTGCACCACTTTTGGAGTCCAAATTACTTGGTCTTGCTTGGTCACGAGTGACCTTACAAGAAGATGCCTCAGTAACAATTTTAGATCTCGCACTCATAGAGAAAGGCGAAGACCTCATTCTTTCCTTGCCATTGCGTGTGTAGAATGGCATGTTGGCAATTATTTTTTTTTACCGCAGATAACTTTTCATGGATTCCAGCTCTTTTTTTCTTCACAACGGTAAAAGGTGTTTTTTTTATGTTTTTTTCCATGACTTAAAAAGACTATGTACTTTTACATAGGCTTTACCAGATGACGTACAGGGATTACTATTATCAGGACTGGTGGCAGCAGCTGCTTGATGCTCCTGCTCTTCTGTGTATTGCTGTGAATCCATTTGGCTAACACCCTACACTTTTTGGTGCAAATTCAGAAAAAAAACTTGCAAGGACTAGTATATTATATTTGTATTTCAGCAATGACAAATTGAGCAATGGAGCTCTTGTCTTTGGGTGTATATTACACCCTACACTTGTTGGTGCAAATTCAGAAAAAAGCCGGCAAGGACTAGTATATTATATTTGCATTTCAGCAATGACAAATTGAGCAATAGAGCTCTTGTCTTTGGGTGTATATAACACCCTACACTTTTTGGTGCAAATTCAGAAAAAAATCCTGCAAGGACTAGTATATTTGTATTTCAGCAATGGAGCTTTCTTTATCACTGCTACCACCCTCCTCTTTCACTTCTGTAAGTTTGCCTGCCCAATTGCTCTAACTCTATCCTACCACTTCTGTATCCCTCTCTGAAATGGCGCTAGATCGCCGTAGAGGGCGGTATTTATACATTCCAAAACTCGTGAGATCCGACAACTTCACAATGACGTTTTGCCTCATTTTGGATTTAAAAAAAGTGTGAAAGTACTCGGTACTCGGATCCTTTAAGTTCGGGTGTGTTCGGTTTCTGAGGAACCAAGCCTGAGCATCTCTACTATAAATATAATACTCAGAGTTGAAATTGCAGCTGTATCACTAGCCGCACATGCACAGTAAGTAGTACTATATCGCTAGCTATGCATGCACATTAAGTAGCACCTACCGAGTATGTGCAAAATGGCGACCGCCATTATTATAAATATTAAGAATTTGCATAAATTTGTAATTTCTCCTGATGAAGCCTTTCATAGACGAAACGTGTTTAGGTATATTCTACGCATTGTGAACATTCCTTGTCCTTTCAGCTTGGTAAATTTGCAGCTGGATTAGATTATCATTTTGTGAAGTGCCTGTTCCTGATCCAACTAATTAGGAGATGTGAACTGTGACACCTAGGGCTAGATTTACTAAGCTGCGGGTTTGAAAAAGGGGGGATGTTGCCTATAGCAACTAATCAGATTCTAGCTATCATTTTGTAGAAGGTACTAAATAAATGAAAGCTAGAATCTGATTGGTTGCTATAGGCAACATCCCCACTTGTTCAAACCCGCAGCTTAGTAAATCTAGCCCCTAGTATTATCCTGCCTGGATTACAAATAAGCATATACATTTTTTAACTATTGCGAGTGTGAAATTTATGTGATTACCTATTAAACCTGGTTTTAAAGAAATGACTACACTATATGGTATTTTCATTCTGTCACACCTGATTATCTGTCTGTACCCGAATCGGGTTGTGTCTCTGGAGCTGGACTGGTGACTACGTGGACAAAGTTGGGTTTCCTGATAATGTTCCTCTGTATGTAGTGAAAGGACATGTGCCAATGTCATTACACTATCAGAGGAGAGCAAACAGGAACTAGATTGCTGGACCGGACTGAAACCAGAATGCTAGAAGTGGATCACTGGAACTGGAATGCTGTAACCAGACTGGAACCAGAGTGCAGACTATACTGTCAGAACTGGCTTAATAACAAGACTGCAAACTGCTGAGTACCATGTCAGCATCTTCAATACAACATTGCACTGGCAACAGGTAAGGGCTCCAGGAAGTCCTTTTATAGTTGTTATTGATTCCTGATTGGAGAATGCAGTCAGCTGGGCAGAAGCAGCACTCTGAGTTCCTGAGATGGATCAGGTGACTATATCCAAGATGGCAGCTCCCATGAACTGGTTTTGGAGGGAATCTAAAATGGAGGCTGTTATCACCTGATTGGCTGGGATGAATCATGTGACCCAATCCAAGATGGCCATGCTCATACTCTGATTCTGGAAGGATCTCTGGAGTGAAGACAGACTGGACAGCATCTTACAGAAAGGTCTGAAACCAGCAGAGCCTGAGGACAACTTGGAAATGCAGTGAAGAGGTAAGTAACAGAACCTGAGAGCCTGGTGTGTGACACATTGTTTCCCCCTTTCTGAAAATGCAGTGAATTGGATATTATCACTGTGGTAACAAGAACCAGTACAGATAAGCAAATATTCCCAATTGTAAAGTGCTATGGAATTTGCTGGCTCTGTATAAATAAAGGTTGTTGATGATAATGATATTTATTCTCCTTCTGGTATGCATTTTTACCTGTAGCTTCTTGTGATACAATTCATGTATTGGTTTGCAATTCCTATACTATTCTCAGTATCCTTTTCTTTGTTTTTATGACTGGAGACAACATACATGGTTCTCCATGAAAAATCCAGGATTCATGAGATGATGAGCCTTATTGATATTCACATCTGGTATGATTTTAATTGACACCTATTTGTTTTTGCAAATACAGTCCTAAAATACTACACCATTAGGCGCTCCCTGTCCTTTTAATTTATATATATATATATATATATATATATATATATATATATAAAAAACAAAAAAATAGAAACGCCACACATAGTGTATTATCTGAGAGACAAAAAAATCTTCAAGTGAAAGTACAGGTGAAATAGCCTCGTACCAGAAATGAAGTAATAAACAGCTTACCTGATGTTAGTCCCAGACATCTGTATGATATGAGTCCTCTCATGTATTGTCTTTATAGCTTCTGGCAGTATAAAACTGTGTGTGCCGCAAGAATAATACGAGACAGGAATTAAGTCCAACTTGTACCCGTGCAGCGTGTCACCCACAGAGACGGGCAGGTGCAATGAGAACACTCTGTCCCTGTGTTCTCATTGTGCACCTGCCCGTCTCTGTGGGTGACACGCTGCGCGAGTACAAGTTGGACTTAATTCCTGTCTCGTATTATTACTTGATTGGTACGAGGCTATTTCACCTGTACTTTCACTTGGAGATTTTTTGTCTCTCAGATAATACACTATGTGTGGCACTTCTATTTTTTTTGTCTTCTAGAATTACCTTGCAAATAAGTGCCAAATAATAAGGAGCTGCCTGCTGCATAAAATTGTATGTTTAATTATATTCACACTTTGGATGGTGTACACATATTTTATATATTTGGTTTGAGTCTACCAAAGTCTTTGTGGTATCACAATCTTTTCACTAAGCGCCTTTTGCTTATTTCATTTTGTGTGTGTGTGTGTGTGTGTGTATGTATGTATATATATATATATATATATATATATATATATATATATATATATATATATATTCATAAAAGTATCTAGCTTGCATTGGGGAGGAGAATCTTTGTGCGTTTCTGATAACTTCAAAAAGGGAAAACACAAAACAATACTCTTATTTTGGCCTTAAAGTTCTCCAAGAATTTGTAAAGAAGTACACATATTTGGTATTCGTATATTTGGGAGAATTATGGCTATCATAGATATGTTACAGTTCTGGAATAGTTTTATGTTTATAAAAGTAACCATGGGAAGAGTCATGGAAACATCTATGTAACACAGTTTCTACGTCTGGTCATAGAGCTTTAAACCAAGGTGTTATAAGGGGTAAATAAGGAGTTTATAAGCTTCCTTGATAATGCTTTTTCTCAATTTTTGCATTGGAAAGAAAAAATACATCAGGCTAGAGCAGTGTTTCCCAAACCCAGTCCTCAGGGACCCCTAACATTGCTTGTTTTCCATATCTCCTTGCTGGAGCACAGGTGCATTCATTACTGACTGACACATTGTAACAGATCCACAGGTTGTATAATTATCTCACTTGTGACTTGGATAACCTGCACTCTTAGGGGGACCTGAGGACTGGGTTTGGGGAACGCTGGACTAGAGCATACATGACAGATTTGGGGGGGGGGGGGTTTTGCAAGTTCAAAAGGACAAAATTGTTCATGAGAAATTATTTGTTTTTATTTCTGAATGACTTTGCAACCTGAAGTTTTGAAGTATGTACGATTTCAGCGTTTTCCAAAGTCAAAATTCAAACTGTTGAGGAGTATGGGTGAAGTAGTTCTGATAATAGAACTACAATGGTTTCTATTTATCTCAAGCAGACATTCTTTGGTGCACAGGAATAAAGAAATGTGGTCTGTGTTGACAGATGCAGGCTCCACTCATGCCAACTGAAGGTGTCTCCCCACAATGAACTGTGCAGGTGACATTCCTGCATTGCTTTGTTGGTGTATCGCATACACACTAAGAAAAAAGACTTTTCACTTTCAGAGAGGTATTTTCTAGTAAAGAAACACATAAACGAACAATGAGGCACAAACAGAAGCTGAATCCATTATCAATAACTTTGCCCAATTTTCATTATAGATTGCAGTTAAGCTAAATGTGAAACTTTTAACAACTAATGAGTTTCTGCCATTGCATATTATATTTACATGTGTTTACCATTTTGTTGGCCCTCATGAAACATTTACAGTATCAACATCCAGGTCTGATGTGAATTTCATATGCGCAATTTACAGACCATTACATAACTATAAAAATGATCACCATCTCCCAAGCTTACTTCCCCTCACAGGGTCATTTTTATGTGTATTATGTACAGGCTGTTAGCCTGACTTATCCTACTGAATTTATATGTTGTGTCCCAAATCATTCTATTTTTAAAGATGCGGTCTGTGTGCGTGTCCGTGCATATTTGCAGTGTGCATACAGTCTGTTTTTCCATTATATGAAGTCTGGTGGACATTTAAGCCATTCCATCTGTGAATTATTGTCTTATCTTATATATATCCTTAATCATATTTATTTTGCATATATATCTGCGGGTATGAATTGCAGCTTTCAAATAAAATCACACACAATTATATATTACTGGCTATCTATCATTCCAGCATATAAACAGTGAAATTTCATGTATTTTTATTGGTTTTTTTTTAACCCAAATGTTTAAAATGTTTATTTATAAATATTGAAATTGTAAGGGAAGTCAGGATGATTACTGAGAACATGTAGTACAGGGCAGTGACTCCATAAATGTGGCTATTAGTAAATTGTAGGTAGTAAGCAGGATTTGTGAAAACTCAGTGCTTCTTCTTGACTGTGTAAAATAAGCTTCTCTTTTCTTTAACTGCCTTTTCTGAAACCTGGCGCCTCTTCTCAGTATCGCTGACTGCCATCATGAATGAGAGCCTGTTGTAATGTTTATGAATGGAGTTTGTTGAATTGTAATCAATAGTGATGTACACTTCAGATTGTTGTTTAAATGGAATAGAATTTTTTTTTAATGTACCCTTCGTTTTATTAATTATATAGCTCTAAGTGGCTTTGTATAAATAAACCACTACTTATAAAGGAACATAATTTCCTAATGAACAAGTAATCTAAAATTAATATACACTAGGGATGTGCACCGGCGACTTTTGAGGTCTCGTGTTTTGTGTTTTGGATCCGGATTTTCGTTATTTTTGAGGTTCGGATTTGTCTCGCAAAACACTTGACGAAAGGTCTCGGTTCGGATTTAAGGTATTGGATTCGGATTTTTTTTGAAAAAAACATAAAAAGTTTAAAAATCAAGTTTTTGGGCTTATTTTCACTCCTAGGCTATTATTAACCTCAATAACATTCAATAACAAGCATTTCCACTAATTTACAGTGTATTCTGAACACCTCACAATATAGTTATTAGTCCAAAACGTTGCAAAAAGGTATCTTT
Organism: Mixophyes fleayi; assembly: GCF_038048845.1. Taxonomy (NCBI): domain Eukaryota; kingdom Metazoa; phylum Chordata; class Amphibia; order Anura; family Limnodynastidae; genus Mixophyes; species Mixophyes fleayi. The sequence goes on along the minus strand of NC_134402.1, from coordinate 131,059,571 downwards.
CTGGACTGCGTAGAGGAGTGGGTCACCACAATATATTAAAAACCCTGAACTTTTATGAATCGCACCAATAAATGTACCTGGACTGCGTAGAGGAGTGGGCACTGGGCACCACAATAAAATATATAAAAAACCTTCAACAGGTCTGCATTACACTACACATACGGCTGCTCCTCCATCCTCTCCATCATATACATGTTGGAGTTTTAGCGTGTGACAACCTCTTGTTTTTGATAATGTCAGTGCATTTTGAATATTTTTCAATTTGCCCCACACCACTGAATGTACTTTATCTATGATACGCATCTATCTATCTTGACTGCGTAGTGTGGTGGCCCCGGTACACAATTTGGTACTGAGGCCACAATATAATTAAAAAACCCTCCACGTGTCAGAATTCCACCAAACAAGTATCTGGACTGCGTAGTGGGGTGGCCCCGGTACCCAACTTGATACCGGGGCCACAATAAAATAAATACACCCTCCACGTGTCAGAATTCCACCAAACAAGTATCTGGACTGCGTAGTGGGGTGGCCCCGGTACCCAACTTGATACCGGGGCCACAATACCTCCTCCAAACATGCTACAGACAATTCGTCATTGAGATCCCATTAAGTATGTTAAAGACAGACAGGGTCCAAGTGTTATTAGTTGACTTTGTAAAGAAAAAAACTGTCCCTGTTGCACATAGTCGTGCAATGAAGACTTACTTTTTCATTTAAAGGCACGATCTTTCAAGTGTAGTGTTTGTAAGTCTAAGTCATATTATACTTTTGGTAAAATTGGTTTTTTTTGTTCCTCTTTATGTTAATTAATTAGTAATAGAATTAAAGTAGGAAATAGAATTAAATAGAATTAAAGTAGGAAATAGAGTGGTATAGAGTTGTAGTGTGGTATAGATAGAGTGGTCCACACAATATAATAATAAAACCCTCAACTGGTCTGAATTCCACCAAACAAGTATCTTGACTGCGTAGTGTGGTGGCCCCGGTACACAATTTGGTACCGAGGCCACAATATAATTAAAAAACCCTCCACGTGTCGGAATTCCACCAAACAAGTATCTGGACTGCATAGTGGGGTGGCCCCGGTACCCAATTTGATACCGGGGCCACAATACCTCCTCAAAACATGCTCCAGACAATTCGTCATTGACAGACCCCAGACAGACAGGGTCGTAGTGTTATTGTTTGACTTTGTAAACCCAAAAAAATGTCCCTGTTGCACTTGCACATAGTCGTGCAATGAAGACTGACTTTTTCATTTAAAGGCACGATCTTTCAAGTGTAGTGTTTGTAAGTCTAAGTCATATTATACTTTTGGTAAAATTGGTTTTTTTTGTTCCTCTTTATGGTAATTAATTAGTAATAGAATTAAAGTAGGAAATAGAATTAAATAGAATTAAAGTAGGAAATAGAGTGGTATAGAGTTGTAGTGTGGTATAGATAGAGTGGTCCACACAATATAATAATAAAACCCTCAACTGGTCTGAATTCCACCAAACAAGTATCTTGACTGCGTAGTGTGGTGGCCCCGGTACACAATTTGGTACCGAGGCCACAATATAATTTAAAAACCCTCCACGTGTCGGAATTCCACCAAACAAGTATCTGGACTGCATAGTGGGGTGGCCCCGGTACCCAATTTGATACCGGGGCCACATTACCTCCTCCAATTTCCAAGTGTAGTGTTTATAACATCTTAACACTACACTAATTCTAGCACGTCAAAACCTCTTGTTTTAAATAATGACAGGGCATTTAACTTTTGATTTAATTTATTGAATTTGTTGGCATTTTCTTTTACTTTTTGAACATGGCAAACGACTGTTGAATGGTCACATAATGCCAAAAAAAAAGTTGCAAGATGGAATTGTCCTTGGGCCCTCCCACCCACCCTTATGTTGTTGAAATAGGACATGCACACTTTAACAAACCAATCATTTCAGCGACAGGGCCTACCAAACAACTGTGGCTGAAATGATTGGTTTGTTTGGGCCCCCACACCAATAAAACAATTCATCTCTCCCTGTACAAACTAAACAGGCTCTACTGAGGAAAGATGTCGTCCTTATCCTCAACCTCTGATTCCTCTCCCCCTACAGTGTGTACTTCCTCCTCCTCACACATTATCAATTCGTCCCCGCTGGACTCCACAACCACAGTCCCTCTGTACTGTCTGGAGGGCAGTGCTGTACTTCATTGAGGAATTGATTATTCATTTTTATAAACATCATTTTTTCAACGTTGTGAGGAAGCAACCTCCTTCGCCGCTCACTGACCAGGTTCCCCGCTGCACTAAAAACTCTTTCCGAGTACACACTGGAGGGGGGACAACTCAGTTAAAAAATAGAGCCAGTTTGTACAGGGGCTTCCAAACTGCCTTTTGGAGTTCTACCACGTCACTACCTCTAGTTAATTTAGATTGCAAGGCTTGTAAATATAAATACTTTGAAGATAAAAAAAAGCAGGCTGCACAGACTGTGGAGCTAGAAAGTGAAATTAAATGGACCACGTTACTTTGGTGGCTATCTATGCCCCCCCCCCGCCCTACACTTGTAGTTGAATATAAATAAAGCAGCCTGCATAGACTGTAGAACTAGCAATTCAAATATACAAAGAAATGGACAAAGGCAGTTTGGTATCTGTCTGCATCAGATCCCCTCTCCACTAGGAGTAAAACAGAAAACTTTTCAGCCGTTATATAATCTAGAATATAAATAGAAATTGAGAAATGCAATTTGGTATCTGTCTGCATCATAATCATCAACATCCTCCTCAGCGCCAGCTACATCAATATCCTCCTCCCAGTGCACAACATTCACACCTTCATTAGCCAAATCTGTAACTGGACTGTGGGTGATCCTTCCAGCATATGCAGAGGGCGTGCTGCAAATGCTGGATGGAGTCACCTCTTCCCGTACAGTGATGGGAAGGTCAGGGTTCACAACCAACAACACCCTTGGACTCGCCTTGGGGATTTGTGATGTCATCTGTTTAGAAGGCAGAGTTCTTTGCTGTTTTGTTGTTGTTGCTGACAGCATAACTCTCTTAAATTTTTTGTAGGGGGGGGGAGGAGGGCTTTGATCCTTGGGTGAAGTTGGACCACTAGTCATGAACACGGGACAGGGCCTAAGCCGTTCCTTGCCACTACTTGTCGTAATTGGCATATTGCCAACTTTACGTTTCTCCTCAGATGATTTTAAGTTTCTTTTTTTGCTGTTTTTTGAGAACTTGGGCTTTTTGGATTTTACATGCCCTGTACTAGGAGATTGGGCATCGTGCTTGCCAGACGACGTTGATGGCATTTCATCGTCTATGTCATGACTAGTGGCAGCAGCTTCAGCATTAGGAGGAAGTGGGTCTTGATCTTTCCCTACTTTATCCTCCAAATTTTTGCTCTCCATTATATGTAGCACAAGATACTGCAGAATGTGTGAACTTGGTAATATTGCAGTACCAATGGACTTATAATGCTGGATTGGTTTTGCAAATTTGGTTATAATTATTATATATTTTTTTTTTTTTTAATTTTTTATTATTTTTTACTTTTTTTTTATTTTTTAAAAACTTGGGAATAATGGGGAAATAACTATGCCCTTAGAAGCACAGAGCACAGGACACAGCACCACTGGACTGAACAGGACACGGCACAGGACCCAGCAGCACTACGGAACTCAGCAGGACAGAGCACAGGACACAGCACCACTGGACTGATACTGCAGAATGTGTAAACTTTGTAATATTGCAGTACCACTGGACTTTTACTGCTGAATGTGTGAACTTGGTAATATTGCAGTACCAATGGGCTTATACTGCAGGATTGGTTGTGAAAATTTTGTGGTAATTAAAAAATATTAAAGTAGTTTTTGGTATTTTTTAAAAAAACTTTTTTTTATTTTTTTAAACACAGGGGAATATTGGGGAAATAACTATGCCCTTAGAAGCACAGAGCACAGGACACAGCACCACTGGACTGAACAGGACACAGCACAGGACCCAGCAGCACCACTGACCTCAGAAGGACAGAGCACAGCACACAGCACCACTGGACTGATACTGCAGAGCACAGCACAGCACAGCACTAAACAGCACAGCACTAAACAGCACAGAACTAAACAGCACAGAGGACCACCTAACACACCCTCCCTCTACCCTGATCAATGCCCGAGTGAAGATGGCGGCGACTAGCGGGGAATTTATAGGATCCGAGTATCGCGAGATCCGACAACGGGATTATGAGTCAGAGCCTCAGTTTCACTTTTGAATTTGGCGCCAATACCCGGATCTGTCTCGGATCCGACTCGGATCCGCAACGTTCGGGTGGGCTCGGATTTCAGAAATCCGAGCGCGCTCATCCCTAATATACACCACAGCATAAATATTACTGAGCTAATTAATATACTGAAAATGACAAGTAATTATACTTAATTAAACTATCCAGCATGTTATCTGTCCTATCTCTTTAATAAAAGCTGACATGTATTAAAAGCTGTTTAAATGGGTAAATAATCTTTGATCAAGTTTTTTAAACATTTAGGGATAAATTTATCAAGCTACGGGTTTGAAAAAATGGAGATGTTGCCTATAACAACAGAGAGGCAACATCTCCACTTTTTCAAACCCACAGCTTGATAAATTTACCTCTTAGAGACTCATTTAGAGTTGGATGCACTTGTGTCTAAAGGGCAGACATAAAATGTGCAGCATTTTTGTGTTTATTTTGAGTTGCACACATCCTACTATATACAGGGCCATCTTAACAACATTATGGGCCCCCGGGCAACGCCATGCACCGGGGCCCATATATATATATATATATATATATATATATATATATATATATATATATATATATATATATATATATATATATATATATATATATATTTTAGAGATAGATGTACTTGCTCAGTGACCCTTGAAGGTTTTTTTTTTTCAGTTTTTTTCTTTTGCATGATTATTTATTCTAAATAAGAGCCCTGCCTATGGGGCCCCCTTGACTGTGGGGCCCCCGGGCACCTGCCCATCGTGCCCAATGGAAAAGATGGCCCTGACTATATATGGAATTCAAAATAAACACATACTTGCATCTGCAGCGGTGGTAGTCATACTTTCAATGGTAGATATACTGACACTTAACCTGTCAACACCAGAATTGTGACTGGGTAAATGTTGATACATCCATGCTGTCTACACTTTGAAATTTTAGACATTGTGTTTGTTGACAGGAGTAATGTCGACAGTCACAATGTCTGCATTAAACGAGCAATGCCAACAGGTCCACAATCTGTCAGTACTCCAAGGATTAAAAGAAACATAAAACAAGCATGCCCCCCATCTGATTAACCCTAGTGCTTCCAGCCTAGTGCTGGTACTAGCAAGATTGGGGGGACCACACACTTTTTGTTTTACTAGAACCAGCGCTAGGCTTTGGCAGCCAGTACTGGTGGCACTATAGCAGGGGATCCCAAGTGTGGTATCCCCCTGCCATAAGGACAACCAGCCCCAGGTTGGTAAGCACGAGCTGCATTCCTTAGGGACATGGGGACCGCAAAATATGTGGACCAAGCACATGCTGCAAGCACTAGGGCTCATCTCACATCTCTGGGGTGATGGGTGTGGGGTGATAAAATTATTTTTAATGTTTAAACACCATTTTCTGTTGGTGTTCTATAGGCCCAAGCAAGCCCAGGCTGTCACTTGGGGAACCACAACAGCCAGCATGACTTGGCAGCGAGGGCCCACTGTGACCTGTACGGCACCAACACAAAATTTTAAAAAAACACACATCTCGTTGCCAAGAAAACAAAAACAAACCCACTCATGTAATACTTACCAACATCCAAGTTCTTCATCTGTAATGGATCCAATTTTGTAAGGTTTAAAAAAAAATACCTAATAAATTTAATCCAAGCGTTTAAAATAAACAAAACCCCCCCCCCCCCGATTATCCTCTAGAACATGTTTGTAAAAATTAAAAAACGAAGTCTGCCAACGCATAATGAAATGTTGACAGTCACTAGGTCTATTCATTAGAGATGAGCGGTTTTTGACGATTTTTTTGGAAAGCTCTCTCGAGTTTTGGATTGCCATCTTTTGTATATATATATATATAGTCCTCCCTCGGTTACTCAAGTGCCATTTTAGAACAGACAACATATGTAGGGAGGAGGTTAACTGTGGTGCTCTGTTCAGAAAATAGAGTTCCAGGTGAACCAGGGACATAGAAAATCAATAAAAATCAATGACAGAATCCTGTCATTATTGTAAAGCAGTTCTGTAGAGAACAGTCATCTAGAATAGTTTGCTGATCAATTGCAATCTTAAATACACTTTACACGGACTAGTGGCTATTGGTGGTTGTTGTTATTGCATTGCATATATATAATAGTACTAGACAGTGTATACAAACCGAGTTAGCTAGATATCATTCTGAACTAACTAATATATTTATTTGTTGGAGAAAGAGTGTGAATTTGCATTTTTAAATTGAAAGGGACATTCTGTGAAATCTATATTTTAAAAAAGGTGTCTGTGAGGGTCAGCCCGCAGCTGTACACACTAACAAAACGCTATATATTATCATATTCTAATCTTTTCTATTTTTCAATATTTGTTGCTTTTGGAAGGGTCAATCAGTGACATCCATATTAAAAAATGGTGTTTGTGTGCAGAAGCAGCAATACACCCCAAAAAAGTAAAGAGGGTGTTCTTGTTTTGGACTCTGAGCAACACAACCACCTCAAATAAAATATAAACTCTGTTTGTTAGAAGTATATTGTGGAGCAGTGTCATAAGAATTGTAAGATAACATTGCTTCCTTTTCCTCTCTCGTTGGGCGTTCCCCTGGTGTGGTGGCAGCATCTACAAGTAGCTCCAATCTGTTCAAATAGCATTACTCCTCTTGGCAACCATGGATTACTGTACAGATCAGGAGCAGCTTAGTACCAGTACTGGAAGTACTACTACTGCCATCACCTCTACTAGCAAAAAAGGTAATCCGGGAAGAAAATTGACAAAAGCATCCTCAAAATCCAAACACTATTTGTCAAATTCAATCTCAACGAAAACATCAGCTTTTGAATTAAGGAGGAGGTTTAAGAAGGAGTTTTCTGATGTATGTGGTGATTTGTCCAAAAAAAAGAAGATAGCTAACATTCCATACATTGCAGTGGCAAGAAAAGGCGTAGACTAGTCCACTTGTTGCTAGTAAGTGTCCTGCTACTGCTGATATACGTACTAGAATGGCTATTCCAAAACAGAGTTCTCAACGCGGTCATGCATCTTCCTCAACTTCCCATGCACCATCTTGCGCTCAGTGTATGTCTGTTACACCTCCAAAAATGCCAAATCGCTGCTGAAAGGTAACACTGAAGTTGAAGAACAACTAGGGCACTCAGGGAATCCAAGGAAGAGTCTAAGGAGAGTGTCCATGAGTACTGTATGCGAGTCTGAGGTTTCAGATTCAGACACTGTAATAATTGAGAAGCCTCCTTCGGAATGTCCTCAACTAATTGGAAATGTGTGGATGGGTAGTAGTAGTATTAGTGTTGATGATTATTTACCCATAGAAATGGAGGAGGCTACTATGGAAGTTGCAAATGTGTAAGAGGATGAGGGGGAAAATTGTAGATCTGAAAATTAACATGTTGTACATGGACGAAATAATGAAAAGGAGGATGATGGTGTTCAAGTAAGGCACTCACCAGTGTAACCACCTGCAGATAACATGATAAGCACATCATGCCAGGGCAGAAGATGAAAAAAAATACCTCTTTTGTGTGTAAATATGTTTATCTAAACCCAGCCAACATTTGTCAAGGCATCTGCAGTCTTTGTCATTGCAAAATAAGTACAGTTAGGAACGCTGATCATCTAGGTACTTCCTCCTTTATACGTCATTTGCAGCAAGTTCATTCAAGTTGTGTTTCCAAAAGGCGTAATGATGCACCTCTCCAAAAACATTTAATATAAGGCCAATTTCAAATACAATGATAAAAGAAAGTGTGATCAACATGACATTTAAGACCGTTACAGGAAGCATAGGCAACATTGATTGTCCTTGCAAATTGTTATTCCTCTGTTGAATCACTCTGTATGTCTCTACACTGGTTGCCTGTTTTCTACCGAATTCAATATACAATATTTTTACTAACCTACAAGGCCATCAACAAAGCTGCACCAACATACATCTCCTCTCTTGTCTTAAAATATTTCCCAACTCGGCAACTCCGTTCTGCACAAGATCTGCGTCTCTCATCCACCCTTATTACATCCTCCCATTCCCGGTTACAGGACTTTTTCGGGCTGCACCCACTCTATGGAATTCTCTCCCTCGCAATAAGACTCTCCTTAGGTCTAAAAATTTTCACCCACCTCTTCAGACAAGCTTATAATATTCCTCAACCACCTCTTAACCTCACTACATTACCCTATTACCACCCGTTACACAATTTCACACAAGACAACTACCCCCTGTCCAACATTGTTGTGTGACAGGATCATTTAGCTTATGAGTCACTTTCACCTTTGCAGCCTGGCTGAGACGAAATGCAAAATGTAGACTTAGCCTCATGTGTCAAACTCCCATTATCCCATAGATTGTAAGCTTGCGAGCAGGACCTTCTCACCTCTTTGTCTGTTTTACCTAGTTTGTTTATTAGTTTACTATGTTTGTCCTGAATTGTAAAGCGCTACGGAATATGTTGGCGCTATATAAATAAATGATGATGATTATATCTTCGGTTTGGTGACAAATAGCCATGATGGAAAATGTTATAAAACATTTCTTTATAAATGCTAGATGAGAGAGTGTGAAGCGAGTATACTAGTGTCTTAAGAATTAAATTTGAGATATTGTTAGGCTGCCGGTTGGATAACTAACTTGCAGAACTGATGATAGAGGTCTTCACCTTTAGCAGCCGCTTTTCCCGTAAAGCTTTATGCGCTCACAGGTACTCAGATGCCCCCAGGACTTAGCGTAAGTTCATTATACAACACCGCAGCAGCAGGCCAGAGGAGGTCGAGTAGATGATAGCGGATGGTCAGACATTAGCCGTGGTCCAGGGTCACAAGCACGGTAGAATGGTCAGATAACAAACCAAAGGTCAGGGTCGCAGGCAAGGTCCAAGATACAGGCAGAGGGTCGCAACAGTAAACAGGCATCCAGAGGTTACGAGCCGTGGAGGTTATGGACACCGCTGCAGCTCGTAACAGATGTTAGGGAAAACATTCAACCAATAGGATAATCCCAAAGATATTTTAGTAAAGTCAGAAGAACTTCTCAATAATTTATAATGTATCGAAATTTCTGCTATGTCCTTTTTAACTTGTGGGCTTGGTCTATCTGTGTAACAGTCAATAATTCAGGTGTCAACAGTATTATTTGTTTGCCAGTACACCTAGTAGACTGAATGATTAGGTAGACAATTCAAATGTCGACAGTATTATTATAGGGTTAGGGACAGTGATAGAGTTAGGCTTAATACTGTCTACATTTGAATTATCAACCTAATAAGTAGTATCTACATTTCAATTGTTGTCCTAATAATACTGTTTGTCATTATATTGTCAACTTTATAACCCTTTTTATAGCAAAATATATATCGCACCGGATAGACACTATAACCCTGTCTATTCTGCTGCCCACCAATCATATTATGTCAATCTGCAACTGTCGAACACATATATGTATCAGACCTGAGTGTTGTCTCATCTGTTAAATAATGTCTACTAATGCCAACGCTGTCCCACTAACGAGCTCTGATACTGCCACTGCTGTCCCCTCTCCAATGTATTGCTGCTGTCCCTCTTAATTATATTTACTGCAGTGCTGACCCTCACAAATGTATTTGTTGCTGACCCTCTCTGTGTCACATGTGCCACCTAATGGCTACCTACTCGTGTATCTTCTATATTCAAAGAAAATTTAATTGATGTAGAGATCTTCAATGAGGATGATGATGAGGGTGATTGGTTACCATTGAGGAAGATGACCACTGTTATCCGAATGCCCATGATTCATTTGCTTACATCCCTACTTAATATCCAGCTGAACAACCAACAAGCAAAATGTTGGCTTTTGTAGGGACCCAAGCAAATTAAGAACTTAAATCACAAAAGGGGCAGTGCCTGTTGCTAGAGTGCTTGGCTTATTAACCTATGTGCGTGTCTTTTTCACATATGGGTGGGTAGATGACCCCAAGGACAATGCCATCTCTATTTTGGCCATTCCACTTTTCCCCAAGAATCTTCAGAAGCCTTCATTGAAGTACATTCTTGCACTAAAATACAATTTTTGGGGAGACTTATTGTAACTCAATGCAGTGCCTAACTGTTTTCAGCACGTTACTAGTGCTGCCAACTGTCAGAATGTGGACTTAATTTCTCAGAATGTTCAATCACATTGTTATGTCAAAACAGATGTTTGTCAACCAAATCTGCATCAATGGGAGTTATGCATACTTTGGAAAGGCCAACTATTGCCAAATCTGAACTTTCTGGTTTATATAATTTTTATGCTTCAATAATATAACATATTCTACATTTCACTAATGTAACATATATGTATTTATATATTCCATATTTATATACATTCCATATAGATATACGTGACATATTTTATACATGACATATTTAAATACTTGCAAATATGTACGAATGACGAATCCCTTTGATTCACAAGGGCAGCATTACGGCACAGTGTAAATAGTCTTTATTTTTTTTTATTATGGGTGCAGTCCAACTTCATCTATTTAATTTTATCAATGTCTAAATGTATTCTAGCACGGTCCATCCAATGAAAGCTGCCTCTTTCTGTAGCATAAGGGTCTATGATGGATGATCTGTTACATTCTTTCTTGATTATGAAGTAGATCAGAGAGTAGAGGCATCATAAAAGTAATCTCCGTGTTCTTTCTTGGCTCCTCTGTGAAGCCATTATACAATTGAGAAAATGCAGTGTTTCATTTCATTACTAATTTGATGTATGCTTCCACAGCTTCAGTATTTAAAAGTGTAGTGAGTGGATACTGTCTTTGAGTGATTTGTTAAACATTACTGTCTCTGATTATGACTTCATCTACATCACACTCCTGTAAGATTTGTAAGCATTTTATCTGGGACTCCAATTGCTGTTTGCAGTCTACTTGATTTCTAAAAGTCATAATGCACGTTACTTCTTTCCTGATTCATACCTTGGAAAATTAAAAAAGGTGCTTATGATCTCTATAGTGCGTATTTGCATGACTGCCAGATCATCTATTGTGTCCCTAGTCTAGGGAGTGCATCTTTTATTAAACTGCCATGTATGTGTACCATATATTTGTGCCACTGCTCTGTGCTCACTGCAGACTTTCGTCAAAATTGATGAAAATTAGGACAGTTGTGAAGGGATCATTAGGAAATAGACTGGAATCTACTGGAAATTAATGTTAATGCTATAAAATAATAAGATTGGAGCACAAACAGCTCAAAATGACATTAATATACCTATTTATCACAATTTTAATTAAATCCCGATCAAAAAACAAAACATTTGGTAGCAAAGCTGAAACACGAAAGTGGTATAGAACCGACACCAGTTTCTAAACCGAAACACAAGGGTCAGTGCACATCTCTACTATTTATAACCTTGGGCTTCTTCCAATTGTTTTTTTTTATTTTGCCAAGCATGTTCTGGAAGATTATTTTGGTTTTTCCAAGCTGTAAGAAAGGAAGATTTTTTTGGCCTAACACTGTCTAAACGATAGTTATATCCCTTGTGTGTTGGTCACTCCCAAATCTACATGCAAGGCAGCACCTACATCTGTGGCACACCTCCTGTTGATTTTATCCTGCCTACTGGCAATTTGATCACACCTACCACACAAGGCCACTTTAAATTCCCAATACGTCCCTAGTTGCACATTACCCCTTTGAGGGCCATATATGGCCTCTAGACCATTATTTATGCAAATAAAATCTCAAATCACTTATTTATTGCTTAATAATACAGGGTCTGATTCATTAGCGAACGGATCTGTTGCAGAAATTTCAATGCGTATTTTAATAACAAACAGGGAGATAAGAAATTTGCAATAAGGAACAGAAAGTTGAAAAACATGCCCATCTTCAGTCCTTTACGCAATAGAATATAAGGCACAACGGATCTTAAGCATCTTAACATCCACTTCTTAACTTCCGCTTCTTATTTAAAGATAATAAAATATTACGTAACGGAAAATGTGGGAGGTGCAAAGAGTTTGTTTACAAATGTTAAAACTAAATTGGAGTGTATTATGCAGCACAATTGTAACCTAATTATTTGTTGTAACACTTACAAGTTTATAGAATGTCAAAGTCGTATAATTGGATGAACGAAAGTATATTGGTTAATATTGTTTTATTGGTCGATTGCACTCAGTATGCCATGCTACACGTGGCATACTGCGATCGCACAGTAAAATACGCACGTACACACTCGCATTACAACATTTAGTTATTTATATAGTGTCACGGGCACTAGGAGTCTTGCCCAGGATTTCACCAGATGACCGGGCTTACCAGAGTCGTGAAGTTCACACAACGGTCCTCTGGTAGCGGGGTGACTAGCGGAACAAATATCACAGCAAATGGAGAGAGAATGCCAATAAATAATTGGAAAGTCAGTGACTTGCAGCAATCTTTGGTCAATGAATCAGCGACTAGCTGATATAGTGGAAAGGTAGATTTGAACACGGAGATCAGGATGGACGTGAGTAGATGCAGGGAGGTAACAGGGAAGTCAGTGGTCTGCGTATAGCAAGTTGTACCACTGCTTATGGCGAGAAGACTTGTGCAGGTAGGTAGCGGGGAAGTCAGTGGTCTGCGTATAGCAAGTTGTACCACTGCTTAATAGGTGAGGAGGTGTACAAGTGTTGATGAGTGGAAGCATACAAAGATAATAGGATGCAGACACTGAGAGCACAGAGGAACTTGATCCCAATAGGTATGCAGCGTATCCAACAAAGTCTATATAACGGTATGTGTGGCGCTGCTTGGTAGAGACTTGCTCAGCACAGATATACAGGCCAATAATGGATAGTCAATCACAGTTATGCATATAACGACTGGGTAATACGGTAATTCCAAACAGGTATGCAGCATAACAATAAGTCTATAGCGGATATGGATACCGCTGTTTAGCGTGGAAACTTGTCCTAGCGGATATGCAGAGTAAACGTAGAAAGTCAATAACAGATAGGCATACCGCTATTCAGTAGAACAGTCTGTCCACAGGGAGATGCAGGAACTGCAGAGACGCTGGACGGCAGAGACGAGTGTAGGAACCACAGGTGAGTAGATCCGGTAATCCGAGTCCAGCTGAGGACACAAGCAGGAAACAGGAGACTGTAGCAGGTATGGAAACCAGCGATGAGTAGCACAGGGAATCCACAGGAACTGAAGACACTAGTAGTACACAGGAGATAGTAGCGGGTATGGAAACCAGCGATGAGTAGATCAGGAAACTGAAGACAGTAGTAGAACACAGGGAACACCTTCAGAGACTCACAGGGAATGAGACTCCAAGATCAGGCAATGAGGTAATGCACACAGGTGCCTTAAATAGGGAGTTGCCTGATCAACCAATTTGGATTAAAAGCAACAGTCACAAGAGTTCTTGGGAGCTTCGCATGCGCAGACCATCAGGATGGCGGATGGCCGCGGTTCAGGATAGGTGCCGGCAGGAAGGCTAATGAGCCACGCCCAAGCGCAGAGGCACTCACGGACCGGTGAGTGACATATAGTTCATATTCATATTGAATCCATTCTACAGTGATTTATGAGCAGATAGTATTTAGTTTATTATTAGTTTATATATTATGATTATATGTACACCTCAGTGTTATTTAAGGTTCAGGTTATAGGAAATGTGTCATTTCTGATATCATTCTAATCCCCTATTCATCAGCAGCTGTCCGGTGCATTCGGTGAAGAGATCGCACATTGCATACTCTAGTTATTGATGTTAGGGAGTAAACCTTTAATATGATGCTGACTATAAAATGCTAATAGACTAGTTGTAACTGGAGTCTTGGCAGCAACAAAGGAGCACATCCCCTAGAGAGATGACCCCCACCTTTTGGATTCTTTAGTTTGAACTAGCCTATGACCTGTTTACCCTGGACCCACCCGAAGTCTGGACCTATAGAAGCAAGCCATGTCATCTGCATTGTTCACTTTGTAACACTGAATGTATATATATATATATATCATAGCTGTGCTCCCACTAGCTTCAGTCATTCTCTGACCACAGTATTCAAGGGTGAACTACTGTTTACTGGTGCCCGTGGGAGCGCAGCGATATGTATATATCTTTTGGTATTGACTGTACTGTACTGTATTATATTATAATCATGTATTGAACTGTTAAACTTTGCATCTGCTAAAATAAATCACTTTGTACGTTGGATACACAATACAATTGCTTGGGCAATGCTTATTTGAAAACGATAGAATTACTTTAATAAGAACCTTGGACAAATGATTTTGATTTGTTTTTAATGAAGTAAATTAACACACCTACATGAAAGTTTGTGTAAAGAGTTTGATTTCAACTAAGAAGGTAGATGCAGATTAATCTCATAATAATTTGCATGCATAAATAAACATGCATATTAAAATAAACAGTAATTTGTTGTAAAAATTTATATCATTTACGTTACAAAATGCATAGCCTACTCTTCCATATGAGATACATAAAGTACATACAAATAAAGGGCAAGAGTCAGGAATCGAACTCATGACTCTATTGTTGGAAGGCGGATTGGCTAACCACTAAGGCAACGTTCATTTGGAAATATTTTTTTTTTCTAGAGACTAGCGTGAGAAGCACAACAATACAGCGTGTGTGCAACAGATGTAAGAGCTACATAATAGTACTCTTCCTTATACCCAAAACTATATGCCAGTTACAATTCGCACAGGTACCTTCGTGGTTAGCACTTCTGTCTCACAACAATGGCGTCATGAGTTTGAATACCAAACATGGCCTTAGCATCTGTGTGCAGCTTGTGGGCCTGAATCATTAATGAAAGAAACACAACAGGAACTGTGCCCAAACCAGACTTTTTTGGAAATTTTGCAAGGTGTACAATTAGGATAGTAATTAGATAAAGTAATGGTTTGTTTTTATGTAACACAAACACTTGTCAGCTTGATTTTTACTCTGTCGTTCAAACATGATCTACTACACACTCTACCACAATGATAAATCTGTCCTCCTATTTTAGATGCATTTCCCCCTCAAATGCAACTTTCTTAGGGAAAGGGGCATTTATAATTTAGTACACTGTTTTATTTTCAAAAAGGAAGATGCCCCACAGGTCACATTCACATTATTATGTGCATGCTGACATCTATTACTATAAATGGACTAAGACTCAGAGGGGGGTGCTTCTTTTTTATGGGTCTTTCTTGGACTAAAATGCAACATTGTCTTGAATCCTTCTTTTTTGCCATCTACGGCTTGTATGTGGTATGTTATGTGTTCAAACTTTAGAAAACATAAATGCAGATCACAGTCGAGCAGCACTGTGGTTTAGTTGCTTGCACTACTGCATTACAGTACTGGGGTCATGAGTTTCCCAACCATTCCATAATATATGTGGACTTTGTATGTTCTCTTCCATGTTTGTGCTGGTTTACTCTGATATTCTAAGTTGATGTACGCTATGCTCTTTTTCTAATTTTAATCAGACCTCATATATTTCCCATTAACCTCCCCCTTCAATGCAAGATGGTTTTGGGAAAGTGTTAATTCGGTTTGTCATTTGCCATATACCTTCCTTAATGTTTCGCGCCCCCAGGGCACCTTATGTGTATGATATTACTACGAATGGCCTAACTTTTGGAGGGGGGGGGGGGGTGTTGTTGTTGTTGTTGTGAAAAGCAATTAGCATTAGCATGTGCCAATCTTGTTTTTTCATCTCCTGCTTGTATATTATGTGCCCATCTTGTAAAGAAAAACATTGCAGCCAACACCGGGTCTGCATGGTGGCTTAGTGGGTAGCACCTCTGCCATCCAGTGCTGGGGTCATCATTTTGTTTCCTGCCTTGTGTGTAGGACAGATTACCTTATCTGTACAGTGAGCCATAATTAGTGGGGTTATATAAATGTGCAAATGATGAGGTAGTAGTAACAAAACAATCTACCTTAAATAAATGTTGTTTATTGTATTATTGAAATCTCCATTCTTTATTGTCCTAATACCCACATGCTGTGCAATTGTGATAAAGTAATAGACATCCAGGCCAATGATTGTGTTTAAATAGATTATATAATTTCACCTTTTTTCAAAAAATATGTATTTTCCAAAAAGACTTAGTAGACCCATCATGATGGAAACCTGTGACATTTATGTAGTATAAAGTATGTCGACTTTAATTGACCATGGGTGAAAACAGGGATTTATTACCAGTACAATGGACGTTTAAATGTGAGAAAAGTATGTAAAGGCTTTATTGTCAATACTTGCCATCTAACAAGGCCTCCACTTCTTGCCTGACCTCTGCCACCTCGTCTTCCTCCACTGCCTCTGTGACCTTTTCCTCCTCTTCCTCCACCACCACCACCAACACCTTCATCCCCTCCTCCCACTCTGCCTCCACCACCACCTCAGTCACCTCTTCCTCCTCTGCCTCCACCACTGCCTCCACCTCTTCTTCTTCCTCCTCCTCCTCGCGTCTTTCACGACATCTATGGTCTGTTAGAATAAATTTAACATAAGTGCATTCTTCAAAGATCAACCTGGGTAACAATTATATAGATGTAAGACTGATAATAATGTGATCACACATTGTGAAACATTTATTTTGCACCACAGATAAAGATAATCTTTACCAAAAGGATTTAAACATGACAGACACACCACTTTTACATGGCCTGTAACAATGTTTTCCTTAGGCTTAGGGATGTGGAAAATCTCAGTTTAAGTCTGTAACTTTTTTTTTTTGGGCCCATCCTAATTAAATCAACCAGATAATTACTGACTGATTAGGGACATATAACACAGGAGGTATTTGTGTTTGGCCTGCGCCTGAACGTAAGCATTGTTTACAAAGATGGCGTTCAACTCTTGTTGCAATATAACACAGCTGCCACTTTCATATTAAAAATGTCTGTAAGCTAATGTCAGCATGTTGCCTTAGTGGGTAGCACTTCTGCTTCCCAGCACTGGGGTCATCAGTTTGAATCACAAATATGGGTTATTGGTCTAGAGTTTTGGCTTCAATCATTAAGGAAAGTAATTGTAGCATTATAAAATTAGGATCCTGTGGCCTAATTATGTGGCAATGGAGAGGGATTAACATTTCTAATCTGGAGACAGATTTATCTTTGGGGTAGGGCACCTTCTTGGCAAACTTTTTGACACTAACCTTTTGTAACGGATTTACTGGATTTTCTACTAACCTTGATTAACGCTGGCTTACCTGAGGTGCGGAGTCTGACAATCTCCCCGGTATTCACCAAGAACCGCCGCAAGGCGGGATGGGCTTTGCTGCCAGGAGTCGCAGGTCGCGGTCCTCAGGTTTGTCCCAAGGTGTAGTACAGTGGAGCAGGAGCAAGATGAGAGTAGTCGGACAGGCCGGGTCGGTACACAGGCAGGCAATGCAGACAGAATCAGGAAGCGGTCTCGGAGTCAATCAAACCGGGTCGGTACACGGGTCACAAGAACAGAAGCGAGGTCAGCTAGCCGGGTCGGTACACAGAGGACAACGGAATCCAGGAGAGTGAACAAGCCGGGTCGGTACACTGGGAGTCAACACACACGAAGCAGGAACAAGGAAGGACACAGGAATCAGGAGCCAGGAACTGGTAAGTTGCTCTGACACTCACCAAGTGTCAGAGCTAGGTTTTTATGCAGAGTCCCATTTGAATTCCCCGCCCTGGTGGTGATCATATGACCGTCCTAGGTAGCGGTCACGTGATCGCTGAACCCGGAAGTCCGGCTTCCGGGTCCGACGGAGCGGCGGGGGAGTGTGGAAATGGTGAGTATCGTAACAGTACCCCCTACCTTAAAGGTGGACTCCGAACACCTATACAGGTTTACAGGGAAATCTTTTATGAAAGAGTTTGAGTAGATGGGGGGCATGAAGGTCGACTGCTCTTACCCAGGAGCGTTCCTCGGGACCGTAACCTTTCCAGTCTACTAGGAATTGTACACCACCTCTGTTTTTACGGGATTCCAAGATTTGTTTTACTTCATATTCACCCTGATTCTGAATAATAACAGGGGGAGGAGCCCTAGGAGGGGTGGAAAGCTTGTTCGTAACCACTGGTTTCAGCAATGATACATGAAAAACATCTGGGATACGTAGAGAACGTGGTAAGCTTAATCTGAACGCTACTGGATTGATGATCTCTGAGATGGAAAATGGACCAATGGACCTGGGAGAAAATTTCTTGCTGGGAACCTTTAACCGAATGTTCTGTGTAGATAGCCAAACTTTATCCCCGATAGAGAAATTAGGGCCGGCTCCTCTCTTTTTATCATAGGACTCCTTAGAACGAAAGATGGCTTTTCTGAGACTTGATTTGGTTTGTTCCCAGATATGTGCGAAGTTACGAAATAATACGTCCACTGCTGGGACTTCAGAAGCAGTAATTTGGGAAAAGGTGGGTAATCTAGGATGACAGCCATAGAGAACGAAAAAAGGAGAATTAGAGAGAGCCTCATGGAAATGGTTATTATAGGCAAACTCAGCCCATGGAAGGAGGTCCACCCAGTTGTCTTGATTGGCAGATATGAATATTCTTAAAAATTTCTCCAACTCCTGGTTGGTTCTCTCTGTGAGACCGTTAGACTGGGGGTGATATGCAGAGGAAAAATCAAGCTTGATCCCAGATTTATGACAAAAGGATCTCCAGAATTTGGATATAAACTGAGATCCTCGATACTAGACAATGTGATGAGAACAACCATGAAGGCGGAATATCTCTTTGATGAAAATATCAGCCAACGAGGAGGAAGATGGAAGATCTTTCAATGGAATGAAGTGAGCAGTCTTCGAAAAGCGGTCTGTGACCACTAGGACCACAGTACATGACTTGGAGGGAGGTAGGTCAGTGATAAAATCCATGGAGATTTGTGACCGTGGGTATTCAGGAACTGGTAATAGAAGTAAATGACCATAAGGCCGCCTCCTGGGGGTCTTGTGTTGGGCACATATGGAACATGAAGACACAAACCTCCTTACATCTTCCCGTATGGAAGGCCACCAGTAATTGCGAGATAACAGGGCCCAAGTCTTGCGAATGCCAGCATGACCAGAGAAGAGGGAACGATGAGCCCATCGTAGAAGTTTGATGCGAAGAGGTGCAGAAATGAAGGTTTTGCCTGGAGGACAGCTTTTCTTGATATGGGTTGCTGCCAATATTCGACTAGGGTCCAGAATAAATTTATTCTCCTCCAAGGGTTCCGAGTCAGCAGGATCAAATGAGCGAGATAGAGCATCTGCCTTGATATTTTTAGATCCAGAACGGAAGGAAATGTTTAAGTCAAATCGGGAGAAAAATAAGGACCATCTTGCTTGTCGAGGATTTAGGCAGCATGCCGTACGTAGATATAGCAAGTTCTTGTGATCAGTGTAGATAGTGATGGGGAACTGGGCTCCCTCTAGAAGATGCCTCCATTCAAAAAGAGCCAATTTGATGGCCAGGAGCTCCTTATCACCTATACCGTAGTTCTTTTCAGCAGGAAGAAAACGACGGGAAAAGAATCCGCAAGGACGTAGTTTCTCATTGAGAAAGAACTGCTCCTGTACCTACGGAGGATGCGTCCACCTCTAGAATGAATGGGCGAGAAAAGTAAGGTTGCTGGAGGATGGGTGCTGAGGAAAAGAAGGATTTTAAGGTAGCAAAGGCTTGGATGGCCTCTCCAGACCATATTTTGGCATTCGCAGACTTACGGGTTAAGGCAGTGATGGGAGCCACCAAAGTAGAGTATCCTTTAATGAACTGGCGGTAGTAATTGGAGAATCCCAGGAACCGCTGTGTAGCCTTAAGGCCCGAGGGTTGAGGCCAATCTAGTATGGCTTTTAACTTGGTAGGATCCATTTGCAAACCAGTGCCAGAGATGATATAGCCTAAGAAGGGAACTTGCCTTTGTTCAAAGATGCACTTCTCTAATTTACAATATAGATAATTCTTCCTAATGCGGGACAGAACCTCCAAGACATGTTTGCGATGTGATACTAAGTCTTGGGAGAAGATGAGGATATCATCCAAGTAGATGACCACACATTGGTATAATATGTCTTGAAAGAGTTCATTCATGAAGCCTTGAAAAACAGCCAGGGCATTGCATAACCCAAACAGCATGATCAAGTATTCAAAGTGACCGTCCCGGGTGTTGAAGGCTGTCTTCTACTCATCCCCATCCTTAATGCGCACCAGGTTATAGGCTCCTCTGAGGTCCAATTTAGAAAAGATGGTAGCCCCCTTTATCCGATCAAATAATTCTGAGATTAATGGTAAAGGGTACCGATATTTTATGGTGATGGCATTAAGGCCTCGATAGTCAATACAAGGGCGGAGGCCCCCGTCCTTCTTCTTTACGAAGAAAAAGCCTGCCCCAGCAGGAGAAGAGGATTTCCAGATAAAGCCATTTCTGAGATTGTCTTGGACATAATCTTCCATGGCCTTAGATTCGGGAACGGAAAGTGGATAAACTCTGCCTTGGGGTACTGGTTTGCCAGGAAAAAGATCTATATTACAGTCCCAAATTCTATGTGGAGGGAGTTTCGTGGCCTCTTGTTCACAAAAGACATCGGAAAAGGTTTGGTAGGGTTCAGGAAGAAGTGCCAAGGGTACCCTCCTGTGGCATTTGGGATCCTCCTTGGGAACTACTTTTGATAGACAATGATTAAAGCAATGTTGTCCCCAGGATAAGATATGACCGGACTGCCAATCCACGTTAGGAGAATGGAGACGGAGCCACGGAAGTCCAAGGATAATAGGATTGGTAGTTTTATGGATGACGAAGAAGGAGATACTCTCCTGATGTAGGGCTCCAATCTGAAGACGAAGAGGAGAGGTGCGTAAAAAGATAGATCCTTCAGGGATTCTTCCCCCATCGAGGGCTAAAAGGGGGATAGGTTGTTCTAGGGCTAGCGTGGAGATAGAGAATTGCTTTACCAAGGCAGCCAAAATGAAATTCCCAGCTGCTCCGGAGTCAAGGAGTGCGGATTGAGAAAAGGTATGTTGTCCAGACTGTAAAGAAATGGGAATAGTGACACAATCATTATTATAAGGAACTGAGGGAGAAGAAATAAGGAGGCCTAACGACACAGTTCCTGAACATGTTAGGACCTGTCGTTTCCCGGACAATTGGGACGAGTTCAGAAGATGCCCGCTCTCTCCACAATATAAACATAACTTGTTTCGGAATCTTCTCTATCTCTCTTCGGCCGATAGGCGGGTCCTTCCCAATTGCATTGGTTCCTCGGGTGGAAGAACAGGTGTTTGGAAATTGGGAGCTGGACGGATCATACTGCGTCGGGACTGTTCCTTCTCAGAACTACGCTCCTTGAAACGTAGGTCAATCTTAACGCAGAGGGAGATGAGATCGTCTAAAGATGCAGGGTGTTCCTGAGACACCAGTTCGTCTTTAATCCGATCTGAAAGACCCTGCCAGAATGTAGTTACAAGAGCCTCATCGTTCCAGCGGAGTTCCGAGGCCATAGTTCTGAAGTGGACCCCATACTGACCCACAGACTGGTTTCCTTGGCGGAGACGCAATAACCCAGCAGCGGCATTGGAAACCCTTCCGGGCTCGTCAAAAATCTTCCTAAAGGTGGACAAAAAGGTGGATAAACTATACAGGATAGGATCATTCCGCTCCCATAATGGGGATGCCCACGCTAAGGCTTGACCAGAGAGCAGTGATATCACATAGGCCACTTTAGCCTTTTCAGAAGGAAAATTCCCTGGCAACAGTTCAAAGTGGATGGAGCATTGGTTCAGGAATCCTCTGCAAAGTTTAGGGTCTCCATCGAACTTAGGTGGATTAGGCATCCGAAATTGGGAGGAAGAAGCTGCTGCTGCAGGAGGGGGGTCCGGAGCCGCACTCACTGGGGCTGAGGTCCGGTAGCCACTAAGGTGTTCTGAACAACGTCCAGCCGGGTAGATAAGCTCTGAAGGAATTTTAAAAGTTGCTCTTAGTTCGCCTCCTGTTTATCCATTCTACCCACTAAATGCTCCAGTAGATCTTTAGCCGCTGGATCCATGGTCAGAGCAAACTGTAACGGATTTACTGGATTCTCTACTAACCTTAATTAACGCTGGCTTACCTGAGGTGCGGAGTCTAATGATCTCCCCGGTATTCACCAAGAACCGCCGCAAGGCGAGATGGGCTTTGCTGCCAGGAGTCGCAGGTCGCGGTCCTCAGGTTTGCCCCAAGGTGTTGTACAGCGGAGCAGGAGCAAGATGAGTAGTCGGACAGGCCGGGTCGGTACACAGGCAGGCAATGCAGACAGAATCAGGAAGCGGTCTCGGAGTCAATCAAACCACTGCCAGATGTGTTGGCGCACTCTCTGGTATGCCTGCAACTTTAGCTCGTTACTGGCGTACCAACCAGAGGGCATGCTATCCATTTTAGGCAACATAGTGGGTATAGTGGTGTTATTGACAGTGAGTGAGATTGTCAGTTGTTGACTCTGGCATGGAGGACAATAATGAGCTCTGTATAGAATATGATTTGCTTTAGCTATCGTTGTTGCATCCATGGGGCAAATGGAGAAAGACAGTGGTTTAAAACAGTGCTGAAAAAAATCGGGCAGGGAAAAGAATGTACAGTTGAGTGTCCTTGGCGTACAGGTGGTATTGGAGGCCAAATAACCAAATTAGTAGCCCAAGACAAGATATGTATAATATTATTGTACAACATTTAGAAAAAAAAGGAGCCCTGTGAGACCTCCATAGAAAATGAGAGTGGAAGGGAGAATGTGCCAGAGGTGGGACACTACAAAAAAAAAAGTGAACAACCCTAGACCATTTTGTATCAAAATATTACTTGACTGTGTGTACTTTCAAACTGTAAAAACTTCAATTTATGATGCCTTAGTAGTGTAGGTGCAGGTCCCCCCAATAGCCTAAGAAGGAATAACATTGTTAACTATAGATACTTACATGTTGCAAAAGGAAACTCTTTCATGTCTCTCACCTCCTTTGTGCTCCAGCTGACAGCTAGGTTATAAATTCTGTTGGAATAAATTACAAACATTTAGCTATTTACTAAAATGGTGTCTGTTTCTCACTTATCCTCAAAATGAAATAGTGCAAGGTATCTCCATTAGTAAACATTGACAAATCAGTGCCTTAAAATCAATACACACATAACACTTAGTTATGTACTTTACATGGGCAGAAAAGAAAATTCACTTAGTCAGATATATGATTAACAGACTATGCTTAATTGCAGAATATTTTTCAGGTGAGGCAGACATGTCCAAGCTAAGGCCTGGTAGTACATCAAAGAAAGCCTTTAGTTTGGTCTATTTTAAACAAAACTCTAACAATCAAGCTTCATCATTTTTATTCTAAGTGCTATATATCAGATGTGCTATAATAGTCACATCTGATAACTCGGCAGGGGCAGAGGCAGCCCTTAAGGGCTGTTTAAAAAAAGGATACCTTTGAAAACTGCAAATTTGAAAAGTCCAAATGGTCTGGTGCAAGCATTTGTATGTGTTTCAAAAAAAGAAACCAGCCATTACTTTCCTCACCAAATAATTGTATTGTTAGGATGTTGGAGAATTTTAAAAGTGCAATCTAAACCATATTCGAAAAAGATTTTACCATGCAAATCAGTGTTGAACCTGAAGTGGCCTGTCTCCACAGTTTCAGGAGGACTGGGGATCTGTTGGATAAACATACAACATGGGAAAGTGCAAAAATTCATAAGCTTCACAACAACCCCCCACCCCCCCAAAAAAAATAATAAAAAAAAAATATTAGGCTAAAATTTTTAAGACCACACACATATTAAAATGCACATTACATATGAAATAGAGATGCACTGTTATTGTGTAACATACAATATCATACACACATGTAAAGTGTCTATAAAAGAGTAAACTAAAATATAACTCTCAATACAAATAAAAAACCACTATAGAAACCCACACGAGAAAAACACAGTATAGAGTCCTAACCAACTTCAAGTGTGCATGAAGCAGTCTTTTATAGTGGATTGTAATGAGACAAGTATATGCAGGTGTATGGGCCACTGGTGGGGTATCATATGATGATATCTGATGATTGGTCTATGCAATGGTTGTTTAGGAAAATCTGTTTCCTTTAAACTGATTAAAAAATGTTTGATTTTATATCTGATTGCAAATTATTCTGATATGCAATAGCATAGACTTTCTTATTTTAATTTTTAAAAACCAAAGCGTGATCCTTTGTGTTACTAAGAAGGTTTGTGCAATTGTTCATTTAATTATGGTCATTAACGCTTTAGGATGCCACTAGGTCCAGTGTTGTATTGTATGTTTGGTTCAATCTGAAGTATGTCTTACTGGTTAGACAAATGAGCTGGCAACAGTAAGGTCATGAGTTCGAAATCCAGAATCGTGTCTGTATCTGTGTGGACTTTGTCCCCATGTTTCTGCGGATTTACTCCAATGTGTCACTTATAGAAGAGTACGCTAGTATATGTTTTGGCGCTTATTATGGCTAGTGTCGTGCATATTTATGATTGCAAATTATTAGCGGTTACATCTGCATCCACTGTTATTTTCAATTCAAACTTACAGATGACACATTTTTCATGTTGGAGAAAAAAAGAATGAATGTGTGTGTGTGTGTGTGCAATTCTTTATTGTTTATCCTTAAACCTTCATGTTGCCAGTAATGCATGTGTTGTGTTGTGAATTTTGATATCCAAATATTGAAACTGTGCATGTACCAAGGATTTAGGGCTCTAATATTTCAAAGTATATTTATTGACATTAATAAAAATGAACAAAGAAAAAAGCTTGTTATGAAAGAAGTTGATGCTTAGCTTTTGTTTCTAGTCTATTTCATCCACTTGCATGTTGGCTTAGTGGTTAGACATTCCGACATTCAACAGGGGGGACCTGAGATTGAATCCTCACCAACGCACTTATCTCTCTGGAGTTTGTATATCCGCCCCATGTTTGTGTGGATTTCCTATGTGTCCCTTATGTAAGAGTACACTTGGTTTTAAGTTCACACATTTTATCCTATCAAATTAAGCTGTGAAACTTTCATATTATTACTAGCGTATTAGCTGTTTTTATAAATATCACCAACTAACTGTTAGACACATCAACTACATTACATTGCAATTTATTACAATTGTGGTTGAAATTTAAAAATGGTAGCTTTTAAAAAAAAGTACACAATGTTTAATGTTTGATATAAAATAAATTAAAAAAATAATTTTTTTATGCATTAGTGCATTAAGATGTATTTTGTGCATATTGAGTATTTTAAAAGAAGAAAGCTATTTGAACAGTTTAGTGTTGTTCAGCGCTGCTGCTCTAGCTGCTTTGGATGTAAACATGAGCCTGAGCTTTCTTAATTTTAAGCAAGCAGTTAAGATAAAACTCAGTTCTTTTAACTATCCGAAAGATACGGAGGTAACACCTACTCTTCTTGGCTCAGTACAGATAACGCCTACTCTTCTTAACTTCGTAGGGATCTTTGCCCATTCCCCTACCATTGCCATCCCTTTTTTCTTAAGTGTAGAATATCTTTATAAGTGCAGTTAAGAAGGATTTTCATCTTAACTTAACTCAGCTTATGCAACGGATTTTCCTTCTTATCTCCCTTTTCTGGGCATGTGCAGAGAAGATTTTCGTAAGATTCGCAAAAACAGCAGATCCGTTCGCTAATGAATCAGGCCCGTAGACACCACATAGGGGATCTCATTGTCGGGCGCTGTCCCCGTACCGTTACCCGGTGCCAGGGACGGATGCCTGATCCTGTTCATCGCGTCCAGTTGCCTAGCAACGGGACGAGTGACGTACTTCTGCCGGCAGCATGTGCAATTGCTGGCGTCACTGTTGCTAGGCAATGGGACGCCGAGGTGGCCCAGCTGATCCCTGTCCACCAATGACTGGAAAGTTAACCCTATTTTAGGAAGTCTCGGGCATCATTAGGATGCCAGAGTATCAAGGTAAATGGTCCTTTTTCTCCAGCTTCCTACTGTGTTTCCTAGCACCCTGGTTTATTTCCTGTCTCCTGACTTGGCTTGTCCTGACCTTTCCTGCAGATCTTCCCTTGTCATTATTGATCCCTTGGTATTGAACTCGGACCGTCTGACTACATTTGTGCCTGATCCTTGTGTACTGCGCTGACTTTGGATCATCTCGCTATGCTTCTGCCTGACTTCTTGTACCGTACTACCAGCAGCCTCTTCTTGGATTGCTTATCTACGCCACTTAACTGGTGGCTGACCTGGAGGACCGCGACCTGCGTACTCCTGCAGCGAACTCCAAACTTCCTTGCGGGGGTCCCTGGTGAAGACAAGGGGTACGCTTGGACTCCGTGCCTCCTGTTAGCAGAGCCAATACAATTAAGTAGCCTCAGTACCCGTGACACTCATGCTACAGTTGAAGCCTTATCTGCATATTTCAATTTAGGTGTTATATTTATTGATTTTTTTTTTAGATCAGCCAAATAGAAATGTTTGAAAATTGTAATGTTAAATATAATATACAAATGTACAGTAGAGTCGCATTATACATTAATATTCATTTTTTAGTACAATTTATACCTATTATAGTAATTGCTGTACTCTAAGGAGGAAACATTGGGTTAACGGAGAGTTGTAACTGCTGTTATACATACAGAGGCTTAAGTTTTTAAACATAACACATTTAATATTTGTTTTTCTTTGTGTGATATTATATGTTGTTTTTGGTTGATATTTTATGTATTTTATTGATCTTATTTAATTTTTTCATTTTATGATTTTGGATCTGGGATCGAGGCTAACACTTAAGGATGACACCTGTGATATACCTATGAATGGTGCCTCCCTTTCCTATTTAAGAATAGTTTGGCTGGACAAGCACTCGTGCACACCTTCCCCTTACTGCAACTTCATAAAACGGTTCCCCACTATTCAGGGACCTCCATTCATCCTTCTCACTGTAGCTGAGAATGACACTTCCAGATTATTTTATCCAGGGGCTCTCTTTCCCCCACGCTTTTGTCATACAAATGCTCCTTGTGGAAGCTGCCACGCACTAAGCCTGTCTTCTCGCCTTCTCCTAGCAAGCTCTTACAGGCACTCCAGGAAAAAGACTTCTCTACTCCTTTCTAGTTTGTTGTGGGGACTCTGCCCATCTTGTTTGGGGACTCCCACTTCTGGAACTGGTGCCTCAACTGGGGTACTCCTGAAGGTCAGGATCTCCCTCAGCACCACTATTCCTTTCTTGATGCTCCTAATAACTTGAGGCTTTCACCCCGTTGCTTATCACCCCTCACAGGGACTCACTACTTTGGGGCTCATCCTGTCTCCAGGATGGGAAACCTGAGTCTTTTTATAGATTTTGGTTCCTAACTGCCATGGCACGTCCTGGCAGTTCTGGCCAGTTGGCCATGCCCCCAGTGATTAAGCAGCTGCCCGCATCATCATGTGGGGATGCTCACCCGGTTACATGACCATGTGCGTCCCCGGGGATGGGACCCCAGCGGTCATAAAGTATGGCAGACCAACATCTTTAATAACTTAAAATAACTAATTACCTACTTTGCCACCTTTTTTTTAAGTCTTCTTAATAAGTTTTGGTGCTGGGTATCTTTCAGTTATTAGTATATGACTTTTAGGTGCAATACATTTCTATCTAGGTATGTCTGCCTAAGTGTTTTTAAAATATTGTGGATAATATACAATACGGCATTCTTATCTTTGAGCATTTCACACAGGTAGCAGGTCTTTAAATGTCATTTGAAAGACAAAATTCGAGACCACCACAGGCATGTTAGGGGACAGATGTTAGTCCCCCAGCTATGTTGGACCTCAGTCCCCTGGAGATCACAGCATTGGCCTGCATAGATGATCGGTTGGTGCAGGGAGTTGGAAGGATTGATATTGGAGTTAGCTACTTCTAACCACACCACTTTCCCGCAGTGGTAAATTGCAGATCACAATACATGCATAAAAATTTCAATGACAAATGTTTTGTTTACTAAAAAATAAATGCACTCAACAACAATAGCTGTTTTTCCCACAAAAAATATATAATTCAAAAATTAGCACTTGCAAATAAATAAAACTGCAAAATCCTTTGCACTTATACTAAGACCAATCTACATTATTGTAGAATCTGGCCATGGTCTTCAAGATTGCTGAGTATTTTCAGATAATACCACTTAGAGATTTCAAAAGGATGCGTCTGTAAGATTCCCCTGAAGACACAGATATGCTAGTTGCTAAATATATATGGTACAATAATTTAGATTTTTTTTTTGTGTAAAAGATGACCTCACATATACACACCGACTTAAATTTAAATAAAAGTTATGAAATCTACTAATATTGATGCAAAATATGGATGTTATTGAGTTAAACATAAATGTTTGTTTCTTTTTTTTCCATCCACTATGTTAGCTAAAATTACAGATACAGTGGAAGAAAGAGGACTTGGTGGAAGAGACACAGATGGATGAGGAACAGTTGGCAGTGGGGAGCCTTGCAATATCCAAGATTTATATAATAAAATATTCTGGTCAAATCAATTCTTAGAAAACACCAACCCTAACCCATATCCTTCACTCTTTCCAACACATTGACACTACCCTGACCCATCTAGACGAACTTGTAGCACAAAATGTCACCACTAACCATCCAGCCCCAATGTCACGTTTCCCCTCCTGCCCACACATGCTACCACTCCTTCCACTATGCCATATTTCCTCCCTCCTGCTCCTCTGCCATCTCCAGCCACACCACCCTCTGTTGCCCTTCCTTCCGTTGTTGCAGTCCAAATCCCGATTTAACCAGAAATCAAGCCAAGCAAACCACTGCTCCAAATGTTGACTCAGGGAGCAAGGATGGCCATAAAATAGCCTACTTTGCTTCTTTATTTTTTTTTTGCAATAATACACTAATGTGTGAAAAAATTGTTTTCTTTAAGCATTACATTTGAAGCAAAGTTCAAAAGGTACATAGGTGTGACGTATGATCAAATCTCATATGACATGCATGACATGAAATTTAACAAACATGACAACTTCATTAATTTATTAATAAAAAATATAGAAAAAATAAAACATTACAAATGTATGGTACTACATAGGCATACATAGTAGACGACGTAGACAAAATCTTTGAAAGCTTTTAAAACGCACAACTACAATGCAGATGTTTGCAAGCTTTTGGAACTATACAATACTTGCATAACATTTAAAAACAGACAAGTATTGGCAATGTTCTCACTAGTGTTAAATGTCAAAATGTAGGAAAATAATTTGAAAAGCAGAGACAATTTCAACATCCGCACAAGTATGCAGTGCTTGTAAAATATCAAAGAATACACCTACCTTTTTGGTTTATAACAATCCTATAATCCTCAGCAAACACAACTTAAACAATCCTTTTGACAAAATGACACCATAGTCATCTCCCTCTGGCAGTCTTGTTGTGTACCATAATGAGTGAGAGCAGGTATGCAGGTGAATAGTTCATTCTCCTATTAGTTGATGAGGATGTGAATGCTGTGTTTGGTCATCACTATCATCCATGAATTAGACATGACCTTGAGCAGGTGCAATCCTTACGTCTGATAAACAGCGACTTCTGCTTGTGCTAAAGTTTGAATCGAACGTATCTGCAGGTGAACCCCGTTATTATACATTAACTACATGCATCCATCCCCTCCACACCCCTTTCTGCCCCTGGAATCATAAGCTGTCATAATTGTCCCTTGGCTTGAAGATGTATTGGAAGCTGCTGCGTGCTGTGGCATATTATACACAATATATCACCATTTACGCTCCTTAATGAATCCGGCCCCATATGTCTATTGGCCACCAACTGTCAATGCTTCCCAGCAATAGAAAATGTCATCCTACACATTGTCTTAGGAGATGAATAAGAAAAACAGTCTGTGAAGTGAATTAAACTTATTGTATTAAAGCATGTAATAAGCAACATATTCTCATTACTTTTACTATTACCTCCTCTACAATACTAGACAGTGGGTAAAACTGAACATAAATAAAACATACAAGGTAGTCAAAATTACTGTAGCTGTGAAAACAAAGGGTAGGGTGGGTATTGCTTGTGAGAGTTATAATAGCGTGAATAGGGAAGCTATAACACAAGAGGAGCTTTTATGAGTGGAACTTGGGACAGCAGCTAATGTGAGTAGTGTAGGCGGGAGTAAGGTAGGCTTTGGTTAAGGGAAGGGTTTCCAGAGAGCATTGAAAGTTGGAAGGAAAGTATAATCGGGTGTGGTAAGGAATTGCATAGATTGGTAGTGGCATGGGAGACATCAAGCAGGCACAAGTGAGATGTCAGAAAGGAGGCAAGTTGTAGGTCAGAGATATATCGAAGACCATGTTAAAGAGTTTTTTAAGAGAAGGTTTAAAATGAAAAAGTTTGTTGTTAAGCACTGTAGGTGTGGGTAAGTAATGTGAATTTTATTTTGGAAAGTAAATTGAAGAGAAAGCAAGATCGGTGTTGGCGCGGCATTCATGATGGATTTAAGCATGAACAACTGAGTGAGAGGATGGATATGAATATTGGTTGCATGACAGGTAAAAAATTTTATAATTTGTAAGTGGAAGCAACAGGATGGTGAGATACCGGATGTAAGGTATAAAGCAAAGGCTGGAGTGGTGTTAGAATGGTGCGATGGGGGAGATTTGAGGATAGGTGGTGACTCTGGGTAGAAGGAAAGTTATCATTTGCTTTGAACATATTAAGTTTTAGGTTGTGTTGGGTCATCCATGACAGGATGTACTTAATCTGCCACCATGTCTTTTATCCCACTGTACTGCCACCAATTCTAAACTGTGCCTGGATAGACTTACTCCGCCACTCTGTTTTTCATCTCTTGACAGTTTATTTGGGGTTCCTTCTTACTGTAAGTAATCTACTGGTGCTCTCAGACACTCACCATAAAAAAAGTGGAAAAGGTATCTCCAGCGCAAACTTCAAAATGTACAGAATAAGAATTTTGGAAATCACTGATAACTATCACTGGGAGACGTGAGGTGATGCATGTTAAGAATCACAAGCATCATAAACACAAGTTGCAACAGTCTGCACTATGATGTTTTCTTTGTGACTTTTTCTTCCCCTATATTTAATGTCATGGGAATACATTAGAAATAAAGAATGACTCTCCGTCATCAACTATTATGGTTCTAGTACTTGTCACCATCGGTTTATGTCCACTTTCTGGTTATTTGACGGTCTTCTGCTATGGTCTGAAGCGATTGAAGAAATTGTATTTCAGTGATATTTGGTAGAGCCTATATATACACATCATTAGATATTTATGTAATATTGTGCATGTTTATATTTATTTTAGCACACTGCCTATATATATATATGTATATACTGTGAGTGCCAGCTGCACACTAGCGGTAGGAGAGAAGTCAATGCCACCACTGCTCAGTCACTGGCAGCTGGAACCACTTTTGAGTGTTTAGTTGAACTGCTGCAGCACCTTTTTGCTAGTGACTGGCTGGTTCCTTCTGACTGCTTACTTTGCATCAGGACTACTGTGTAGTGACAGTGTTGGCACGAGGGGCTGGGTTCAAAACAGAACACCCTGGTAACGGATTAGTGTGTAGCTCTTATCTGTCAGTCAAATGAATACAGCAGGCATTAGGTGTCATGCAGGTTCATGCAAGCAGAATGGTGTTTATTTGCTCTTAAAATGTCTTTACAAGTACTGTTACACACCAGTTTGTGGTACTGGTGGTTCATCCAGAAGTAAAGATGCTACTACATGATCCCTTCTGCTTTTTTATACACAATTTTTTTTACACGTATCTTAGCAAATGGTAATCTAGCCCTATGCCTCTTTTATCAATCCTGGTGCCGCAAAGTCTGCACTGGGATATCGCATATTGAATAATGAATGGGTGGCAGCACAGGAATCGCTGCATTTTATAAAAATTAATTTAAACATAGTTTTAAAGCAATCTGATTTCCCAAATTAACTGCGGTTTCATTATGAAAATATTTTCCTTATCTCTAGAATTATACAGACACATAGGATACAAAGGAGGAAGACCTCCTGCTCACAAAGGTAACGCTGCTCTCATCAAATGCTTAATGAACATGAAATTTCCTATAGTCAAAATTTTAGACAAAAGTCTGCCTCTCAAAAATACTTGTAATACATAATACACTGACTGCATTCACAATAATATCAGGCTCATGGTGCCAGTATGAAAACTAGATATATGCAATACGTTACCATTTGGCGCTGCTGCTCTAGACATTACCAAACTTATATTTAACATCTATACTAATATATGTATATAGTTTTACACTTGGTAGGCAGCATTGTAAGTTAACTCATTCAGTGCAGCAGAATTGGCCATTTTCAGCGCATGGGATACCATTCACACAGTTGGTCTTATAAGATAGTAAAGAAGGGGAGAGGTAAGAGGAGGAGAAGTAGATTTGGGTTTAGTACACCAAAAGTGGTGTACAATGAGAGAGGCAGAGTGCTGAGAACAGAGGCTTTTGGGACAGATAGTTGGGGAGGATGTCGGAGGTAGCAACAGTGTTGATTTGTATTTTACATTTCCATAAACATCTCTTTATTATGAAACGAGGGGTTAAGCTTGCCCTACTTTTGCTGCACCTGGTTGTTAGCCAACACTGCCCTAGCTGGACTACTGAAGCTCCAAGGTTGAGAAGAGGTATTGTGAGGATAGGTTTTCTCCTTCTTTCCTACATGAATCCTATGAGTCCTGAGAGTATTGTGTTCTTGCTTGAACCATATGACTCACTTACTGTCAGTAGGAGCAATCAAAGCCTGAGACATCTGTCTGAAAAAGGATCACCCATTGGCTTTATGATCATTCAGTATAAAGTAATGCTTATGTATATGTTATCTTACAGTGTTAGAGTGCGATTGTTTAACATTTCATAAAAGTGCTATAGCTCTGTTGGAGAATTGTGTTAAATAAACTTAACATCCTTTATTCAGATATACGCCTGTGTGTGAAAATACTTACCCATGTCCATTGCATTGGGGCAGGTGATAGGATGGATGGGCCCTTTAAGCACTAACATGGTGTGAGAGTCATTGACAGTTAACTCTGGGCTCTCTCTATGCAGGTTGAAGCACGCAAATAGCCTTTAGTTGCTCTAGTATCATGGCACTTTATTGATGTAATTCTTACAGATAAAGTGAATGAAGGAAAGTCAGCACACTGTTTACTTATGCTTTGGTTCTGTGGGTAGAAAGAGTCACCAAATCTGAAGTAGTATTTCCTCAAAACAAAATCAAAACAGTCACCAAATCTAAAGTAATTTTTCCCAAAATAAAATCCTGTGGGGAAAATAACTTAAAAGAAAGTCTTCTTCTTTATACCTCACGCACTATATACAGGAAGACTATGCATATCTAACATACATGAAGAGGAATTAGGAATTGCAATGGCAAATGATCATAGTGTAAGTTAAGATGAAAATTATTCATAATACCCATAAATCTTCAGGCGATAATTCATCCAAAAAGTTAAGATACTGTGTGGCAAGCCAAATTTCAAAATATAGTTACTCATATTTAATAAAAACCCTTGCTTTTGCTCAGTTGCTGTAAATATTTGCAATGAATAGCACATTCAAATTTAGAGCTCCATCAATGTAGTCAGTTCCTATGCACACAGATTGAAATCAGAAAAAAATACATTTGTTATACCAACTGATTTTAACCACGTGGATGAAAATTCAGAACATATGTCTGGATTATTACCAAGCTGACATGAACTCTAAAACAACACTCAATTTACTGTAAAAACCTTGAACCAAATGAAACTTTGGAACCTAAATCATTTTTTCAAACAGAGTTTGCTTTCAATGCGTATACTATTAATTGGCTTTCTCCTCTGAGCTGTCCACCTCCCAGTGTTTGGGATAATGGAAAATCATTTTAGTCCATAAAAATCTCGCTGTTAGTTGTGTTAGATTTATTATGCCTAAAGTCCCCACTTTATTAAAACATATATATTGCCATATTTGCGTATTAAATCTAGTATAAGGGAAACATTTTAGTCCACTGATTTCAAATAAACTATTAATATTTTTAATAAGGACAGCTATGCATCAACAAATAAGATATGTCTAAAGTATTGTACTTGATGTATGTCTGAAATATTGTACTTTAGGAGAACAATTGTTATTTTATTATATTGCTGTTACACATTTAGGTCCATAAAAGTATATTATATTACTTTTATCTCTAAAGATATTTTAGGTGTTATTTATTTTCTATAGATACATTTGTACAACATTCTGCATTTTCAGTGTTGAGATAATATTATTAATAATTTTGCCAGTAAATAACTGACAGCTATATATCGCTAGATAGGCAGGGTTGATAGAGTAAATAGAGGAAAACAGAAATACAGTGGACCTATGTATATATCTATTTCAATGATAATGTAATTTTCATTTTTGAAAGGACACATTTATACAGATATAGCTTTATTTTACTTGCCTATTGGAATAAATGTTATATACATTATATAAGGGAAAATCCAAATACAAAATATTTCCCCTGATTCTTCCCATAGCTATTTCCATACAATTATTGCAGAAACATTTAAATATGTTTTTTTTTATTTTACAAACTGAACATCTTATGGGGCATATTCAATTCCGATCCGATTCGCGGTAACGCGCGTTACCGCGGAAAATGCGCACCATTGCCGGTAATACGGTATCGCAATAACGTGGATTTTCGTACGCAGCCCTATGGGCTGCGAACGAAAATCCACGTTATTGCGGTACCGCGGATTACGTTTGCGCCCGTTCCGGCGCAATCCCGCGAATCTGGAACGGAATTGAATATGCCCCTTAGAGTGTTTTTAAAGGGGGTTATGCGAAAATTTGGGGCTGGCACATGTTTTTGGGTTTTAGGCCACATGCATTCTTCTTGAAATTCATCCATGTTTGCTCACTTTTCTCAGAATCAATCAGAAAGTATTATATAGCTTAATTGCACAAGGGAGGAGTTGATCAAAAACAAGGAGCATTCCTGAGCTCCTTTTATAAGATGTTTTATTTTTTTATAATTGCTTGAATCTATAATGTATACCAAGGAGTATATTTACTAAATTGCGGGTTTGAAAAAGTGGAGATGTTGCCTTTAGCAACCAATCAGATTCTAGCTATTTAGTACATTCTACAAAATGACAGCTAGAATCTGATTGGTTGCTATAGGCATCATCTCCACTTTTTAAATTTCACAGTTTAGTAAATATACCCCCTAAAATTACAGCTACTGAAAAGGTGCAGAGAAAAGCAGAAGTGAAGTAAGTGGGCAGAAGGCTTAAGAAGGAGTTGGGCATTGTAGCTGTAGAGCAGATTAAACGTGGTCGAAACAGGAGGAGAGAGGACCCTGATTAGAGGAGCTTACAATTTAAAGGGAAGGGCAGACAAACCGAAGACTCAAGGAATTGAAACTGGGGACAGAGTCAAATGGAGCGAGAAGAAGGATGGAGGAAGAAGGGGAGAGAGGGAGAGGTAGCTGACAGGTGGGTGGTTAGGCAGTTGACTGAAAGGCTTTTAAGAAGTGGTGGGTTTCCAATGCCTATTTGAAATTGCTTAGATTGGGGGAGGATCTGATTGCACAAGGGCGATTGTTCCAGCGGAGGATACCTACACAAATACAAGGACACCATGCATATTGTACTTGGACAAATAAATGAAAAGCTGCAATTCGTGTATGTGTGTGTATGTATGTATGTGTATATATATATATATATATACCTACCTACCTACCTAGCGGTGTGTGTGTGGAAAAAACTACCGGGTGACAGAGTGCTCAAGCTGCAGCGCCACCTGCTGGGCGGAGCTATATACTACACTGACCTACTAAATTCTTAGCATTATCTAATATATAAAAGCCTAGCGGCGTGTGTGTGTGGCGATGAAGATGACAAGAACCTTTTTAACACCTTAAGTAGCTTGATTTGACTAGAATGCATGAGTATCATGCACGGGTTAATGTGTATGTGTGTGTGTATGTGTGTGTGTGTGTGTGTGTGTGTGTGTATATATATATATATATATATATATATATATATATATATATATATATATATATATATATATATATATATATCTCTATCTATATATATATCTATAATTAGTACATAATTTTATATGGTTAGCATTTGATCATGTTATAACTGACTAGAATGGGAATACTTTGGTGTGAGTTGGTTAGCTTAACATATATTGCAATATGTGGAACTAAACTAACTTTCCCTGTTTTTAAAATAGAAAGTAGTTAGTACAGTGTTATTTATGTGTTTGGAGAGTGCAGAGTATCCCAGTTTTTGTCTTTACAATTTGGGCAACCTCCTCCTGCACCCCAGTCTGTACATGGAGCGTGCATGGGATTTATGTCTTTTTTTGTTTTATACAATGTCAGTTCCATCTCTCTTGCACCCCATTCTTTACTTGAATTACTTCTAACTTGTGTCAGGTGAGTTCCAGGTCTCCCACGGCTGCTAGTGCTTGGGAAAGACTTGTCTTTAAAAGCTGTATGCAGGTAAGCCTTTAGTCCAGGTAAAAAAAAGCATAGCATTTGATCATGTTAGGACTGACCAGAATTAGAAGACTTTTGCATGAGTTGGTCAGATTAACACTATATATATATATATATATATATATATATATATATATATATATATATATATATATATATATATATATATATATATATATAATATATATATTTAAAAACACACTACCATACAGAAATGCACTCTGTATTGGTGAAAGTTTATGGTTTATTTATAAAAAATAAAATCGCTCAAGTGATAAAAATAAATATTAAATTATTATAACATGCTAGAATATATTCTACAAGATAGCTAAATAAACTGTAGAACATGTGTACAAATGACCATACATTAGTCATATTTTTGAAAGTACAGTTCATAAACATAGTGATTTACTTAGAATTACAGCATATTCCCCTGTGCTGAGAAATGGTATTAAGTATTGAAGCCCAGACTAGTGATGTGTGCATTTACAATGAACATTGGCTCAATGTGTTGCTCTCTGGCACATTATCTGTCTTTTAAAAAAAAAAAAATAATATATATATATATATATATATATATATATATATATATATATTATTTTTTTTATTTTTTTTTTCAGAAATTTTTATGTTCCCAAGTTTTTTTTACCACCACAGGCTGTTAAATAAGAGCAAATATTTGCATTTAAGGGCCACAGGGACTGAAGCTGAAAATAATGATAGACTGTTTAAGTCTCCCTATTTACCAATTCTCTCATGTTGCTGAAAGCTTAATTGGCAACACAACTCAGAAAGTAAATATAGGCCCGAAGATGTGAAATAACCTGAGCTCATGTGCTTTACTGATTAGCTGAACTGATTCAGCCAATCACGTGTTAGAATGCTGAAACCAAGTACATTTATTAGCATTATTAATATCATTTTGTGTTTATTTTGATTTTTTGCTAGCAGTACCCTACTATTTATTTTGTTTATAGCTTTATATTGTAATTGTATATATTGTTTTATTTTCTTGAAACAGTACTTTATGTGTTTAATATTATTAGTTCATATTTTTAATCTCAAGGACCTATCACTTCTTGACTTTCATTTTTGCTTTGTCTCCTTTCTGTTAGATGAGCTGACCTTTACTGTAAGAAAATTCCACAATAGAGCAAATTGTATTAGTGTCTTGTGGGCCTAATTTGTGGACCCCACCAGATACACAAATATACACTCCCTCTTGCCGTTTTTTTTTTATTTATTTTTTTATTATTTTTAGTTTAACATTTTTTTATTTACATTTTTTTTACATTGTTAAAAAATCTTAACAGTAGGCTAAAGTTAAACCCACACAGGGGTAGCAACAATTTCATAAAATCAAACTTACAATATCTAAGCATAGTGTAAATTAGAAAACATTATTAGTTAAGCATACAATGTAAGAATAGAGAAAACATCTTAATACATTTTATGTGAAGTATCCTCAGTCACCAAGTGTGGTTCTCATCATTTTAAAATAGGCATTCAGGCTTATAATGTTGGAATATTAAAATAGTAGAGGCTAGGTGTCTATCCAGGGCACAATAGCTAAGAGATCTACTTCCCACAGCCCCTATGGGAGAAATATTCCACTAGTTTCAAATCTTAACATATTTATTTGTCAAATTACGACTAGCATACATAACCGTTTGTGTCCTATGGTGTCATTTACAAGATCAATCCAGTCGTTTAGAATAAGGCCCTCCAGAGCCATTCATCTCCTGGCAATGATCACTTTTGCCAACATAAATAGGGTAATGACAGGTAACCTAATAAGTCTATGCTTGTTCTTATCCAGGCCCATGCCAAATAAACATAATCTTGTATTAATCGAGGATATTCCCATATTCAATTGTAGTACACATTTTCCCACCTCCTGCCAGAAGGACACCACTGTGCAGCTCCATATCCAGCGACGGTGCTAGGGTTCACGGCGCCCTAGGCAAAATTTTGCCGCCCCCCCCCGCCGCAAACACACTAAAAGAAAAAGGTAGATTTTACTTACCTTTTCTCTAGCTGATCCGCGCCTTCTTCACACAGGAGGCGGAGTGATGCATTCTGGAAGGGGAGGGGGGCGCCAGGAAAGAACTTTATTCACACTGTCTGACAGACAGTGTGATACTTCACTGATGCGCCGCGGACACTGAAAAACAGCGGCGGCACCCCGCCGCTGCTGCAACCCTCTCCTGAGCCGCTGACTAGATTAGAAAATCTAGTCAGCGGCGCCCTGTAGGTCCCGGCGCCCTAGGCAACTGCCTAAGGTTGCCTAATGGGAGCGCCGGGCCTGTCCATATCTCATATGCCAAAAGTCCTCTTGTGCACTCCCACATTTGGGGAAAAGAACTAGCTGTCTCCCACTAAATTTGGAGAGTCGGAGGAGAGCGAGGTAAGCTCTATGCAGGAAGAAAAATTTAATTTGGCAAAACCTGGCAGAGGCAGTATTTTGTTATGAACTTTCCAAAGTATTACCCCAAGCCTTATCACTAATCTCCCCTAGGTCAGCTTCCCATGTGTGCCGCAGTCGGTCAGCTTCCCATGTGTGCCGCAGTCTCCGAAGGCCATCTATGCCCTATTTTTCCAAGATAATTGAGTGTGTAAATGAGACTTGGTGCTTGTGCCCAGCCTCCCCAATTGTGCCCGCAGGGGGTCTGCAAAGAGAGCCAGGCTGGCCCCATGAAACTGTGAGACCAAGGTGTGTCTAAGTTGTAGGTATCTAAAGAAATGACTTGATCTGTAAATCTCTGAAGATGTTCAAAGGAGTTTAATACCACGTCTACATACAATTGCTCAAGATGGAGATGGAGGGTGTCATATGACAGGGCTCATCTTCCCCCATTTTTACTAGTTCACCAAAATCTCATTTGTACCACAATGTGGTGTTAGGGTCGTAACCAGAGTTATTTGTAATTTAAAGAGAAGTCCGCCAAATCCATAGAGCCTGTGTAACCAGGGGAGGGTCACCTATAGATCGTTTACCAGCTAGAAGAAACTGGATTTGGGAGTACTTAGAGCCCGTTTTGGAAATTAGGAGTTCATGAAGGTCCGAGACCCCACAAGACTGCAGTCACATGCTAATATGCACTAACTTAGAGGCAAAAAAAAAAAAGTTGCAGACTCGGTAGGACAAGTCCTCCTGACCTCCGGGGTCTACATAAGGTAGTAAACTTGAAACAAGCTCGTTTGTTTGCCCACAATAATGAGGAAATTAAAGTCAATGGTACAAAAAACAGATTGGGGTATATAAAAAGTCCCTCTTGCCATCTTTGATCTGCCTCTGGTTTATGCCTCTCCTCCATTCTGATAACCACCTCTCCTTCCTTCTGTATGATTTATAATTCTGACAGTCCATGACTTATGTGGCACCCTAACTATAAATAATGATGATGATGATGATGACTGCAACTCCTTCCAATGACAACTTCTTTAGTTATTTTATTGGTTTAGGTCTGGTTAGTCTAATACTTAACAAAAACATATTTTAGGCAATATTTAAGCTAAATAACATATTTGCAGAGCTTGCTAGGGGTGCACATGACCACCCCCCATATCTTTGCACAATTAGCTGCATGCTAACTATTACTTTGTAATTCTTATCACACTGGGGACACAACCTCTTTATGTTTGTGTTATCTATCCCCCCACCATCTTTTACCACTTGCTCCCAAAATCCACTTATCCCCTGTACCCCTCACACCTCCACCTTTTTTATTCCACTTCTCCCATCTTCACCCCTTATCTTTTTTCTCCACTTCTGCTGAAGTCCATTGAGTCCTGGTTGATAAATTCTGGCGATAAGGGATTTTTTTATTGCCATAAATGCAGATAAAAATGATCACATATCACTATGAAGAGGCTGTTCATGATAATTAGGCCCCTATATATTTGAACTGGATCTCTATTGCTTTTTACATAAATATTTATTTTATTTTTAAAGTATTTGTGACAGGGGTCTTTTTTAATATCGTAAGAGACCTTAAAACATTAGACTTGCAATTACATAGCATATTTACTTTGTATAGCAGTACAAGCTATCAATGGACTCCACTCCCCTGCACTGCTGTTAAGTGGACCTTCAATCAATGACACTTAACTTTTATCAGTGCCTCTATCATGACATTGTTTACACCATTCATAATATCAGGTAGAGAAAAGTATTATTATGAAAGTGTCATTTTCTTAACAAGGATCTTGACAAATATATGCATCAAGATAAGGATGTACAAAACTAAAATTATTATTAGAACAGGAAAGAAAGTACACTGCACTTTATTTTATCAAAGACTTGTAATTAAAACCAGCGGGACTTAAATTATGCCACAACTAAAACTGCTATGCATTGCTTAGCACCATTAACAAAATGGGAAAATCATCAGAAACTAAAAAATATATTAATTCTGGATTAATGAGCCAATAGCATAGAATAATTGCAGAGCGCTGTTATTAAAGGGTCGCTAAACCTAAATATAAATTGGTCTAATATGTTATGTAAAAATCAGTAAAAACAAGCAGCGTAGAACAATTTTATGTTTAATACTGTATTTACGCCTTTATATTTTCAATCCTTGCTACTATGGCAAGAGAGGCACTAGAGATGCTCAGGCTCGGTTCCCCGAGAACCGAACATACTCGAACTTAGCATATCCAATTACTGAGCCGAGCCCGGTTCGGTACTTTAACGCTTTTTCGGAACTGAAAACGAGGCAAAACGTCATTGTTACATTGTTGGATCTTGTGAGTTTTGGAATTTATAAGTACCACCCTCCACGGCGATCCAGCGCCATTTCACAGAGTGACACAGAAGGGATAGCACAGTCTGTAGAGCAGTTGGGCAGCAACATATGTAGAATAGAAAGAGGAGGGGGGTAGCAGTGTTTTTCAAAGTCTACAGTGACATTTAGGAGAGCTCCATTGCTAATTGTCATTGCTGAAATAGAATTAATTGGGCAGGCTTGGTCTTTTAAATCTGCAGTCTCAAAATATACAGTGTTATATAGGTTACACACAAAGAGAAGAGCTCCATTGCTAATTGTCATTGCTGAAATACAAATACTAGAGCTGGCAGGCTTTTTTTCTGAATTTGCAGTCAAATTTTACGGTGTTATCAAAATGGATTCACAGCAGTACACAGAAGAGCAGGAGCACCAAGCAGCTGCTGGCACCAATCCTGATGATAGTAATCCCTCTATGTCATTTGGTAAAGCCTATGTAAAAGTGCATAGTGTTTTTAAGTCAGGGAAACAAAAATGTAAAAAATCACCTTTTATCTTGGTCAAGAAAAAAAAGACCTGTAATCCAAGCAAAGTTATCTGTAGAA
This sequence comes from Mixophyes fleayi, assembly GCF_038048845.1. Classification (NCBI taxonomy): domain Eukaryota; kingdom Metazoa; phylum Chordata; class Amphibia; order Anura; family Limnodynastidae; genus Mixophyes; species Mixophyes fleayi. The sequence continues at coordinate 131,017,486 of NC_134402.1, read as the reverse complement.
AAAAATAAAATTGCTAACATGCCATACTACACACGCAGTGGTAAATAAAGAATGAGGCCTTCGCCTTTCTCTGAGTGCAAGTTCTGCAACTGTCACTGAGGCATCTTCTTATAAAGTCAGTCGTAACCAAGCAAGACCTTGATATTCGGACTCCAAAAGTGGTGTCTAAATACTTTTACATGTAAAAGCTGAGCTGGAAGAAAACAGTAAGGCATTATAGGAAACTGTATGCTTAGTTTCAGAAATGACACCAATCCCTGAGGAGAGTCTATCCACGAGTGCTATGTGTAATCATGAGTCATGACCATTCTGATAGTGTACCCATAAAGAAAGCCCCTTTCAGCATTTCTGCAGATGTGTGCCTGAACAGCCCAAGTGTAGCCGGTGATACACCAATTGAGGATGCCACTTTGGAATTCTTGAGTTCTCAAGGTCATAGCAAACAGTGGATCATATGCAACACTGCATGTGGAATGCATCTTTTACATTTTAGGGCACATTAATTGAGTTTGGTACTAAATAACGGTGTGTAACATACCAACACTACTTACCCAGACCTAGTTACAATTTGTGCAGATTCAGAGCCCAGCACACAGAATTACATCACTTGTCAACGCGACACTATTACTGCTGATCTTAAGGTGGCGCTGTAACTATTCTAGAAATGAGTGGATTGTTTTGATTATCTTGAAGAGAAAAAGCTTGAAGGACAAATCATCATCAATTTGGATTGTTTATTTAAATCATGAATACTGAAATCTAAACCATTATTTTCATGACTGGATGAACTCAGTAGACATAAAAAATTAAGTGTTTTATTTCAGTTTTTGTATGTTAGAGCAAATGTTGATAACTTATGTACACTGCTGCAGAAACCTTGTGAAATTTATAAATCAAAGAATAATAATAACAATAATTATATAAGCACGTAATATACTTGGATGATATAAAGCAGAGAAAAAAAGCACCCTGGTTTTCTTAGAACAAAAACAAAACATATAATGCTTGCTTTCATCATCATCATCACCATTTATTTATACAGCGCCACTGATTCCTCAGCGCCGCACAGAGAACTCATTCACATCAGTCCCTGCCCCATTTGAGCTTACAGTCTAAATTCCCTAACACACATAGACGACACAGAGAACGGTCAATTTTGATAGCAGCCAATTAACCTACTAGTATGTTTTTTTGGAGTGTGGGAGGAAACCGGAGCACCCGGAGGAAACCCACGCAAACACTGGGAGAACATACACACTTCACAAAGATAAGGCAATGGTCGGTAACTGAACTCATGACCTCAGCGCTGTGAGGCAGAAGTGCTAACCACTTAGCCACCGTGCTGCCTTGTTTTATTTGTAGTTGTGCATCAAACATCTAATTGTTTTTTTTATTGTTCATTCAAATGGATTCAAAGCAGGATATTCAATTTAAAGCCAAGTCCCATGTGTGATGAGACTCTGCACCAATGTCCTGCCTGAAATCACCTTAATTGTTGCTCACACCACGTGGAGGTGTGAGCAAAACTGAGCCCAGATTCCTCTACTCTATTAACTGGAAGTGCGAGCAGGAACTCATCGTGCCAGGCTCCGGCAGCACATCATGGTTAATAGAATTCTCCCCTATTTTGATTGCATCAATTAGTTCCTTATGTTATAGAATCAAGTCAAAGTAATTCTGTCATCTGGACTGAATAACAAACACTCTAAAACCTTTGGAAATCAATTCTTGGAGAGACTGATAGTCCCTTCTGATTTAACGTTTAAAAAATTAATTTGATGTATACTAAATTAATTGTTAAAGTTATGTAATTGATTCAGTGTTTAATATATAAGATAGACTCTCCTGGGTATGATAAACAATTAAACAATTCTGATGTTAAAGTACATTTAAATAAAGAAAGCATGCTAAACAAACTGCTGTAGAAAGCAAAGGAGCAATGCCCTTCTGAAGACTTGTAACCAGAAAGTCACAGATAAACTTGTCGCTTTCTACTTTTCTGCCTCTTATGCAAAGAATACCTGCTATTAAATGAGCTGTCTTGTGATATACAGAAGAGAGCCTCTGAAAAGTAAAGAAAATGTAATGTGGGTGGGGGTAGGTAATAATAATTTAATAGTGGATGAGAGGCATTCATTCATTTGGAGGGGTCAAATTATTTAAAGGTGGGGGGCTATTTAATTTAATAGTGGGTTCATGTTAGTACCTATTAATTTATTGTTGGGTAATAGGACTATTTAATGCTGGGTGTTGAAGGTTATTACTTGAATATTGAGCTGAATTTGAGGTTGAGTTTATTTATTACATTTTAATACTGATTAATATATTTTGGGGGGATAGATGTATTAAGTAAATGTGAATGCTATTACTGTCAGGGCATGTTTTAAGGAAATAGGCCTATTTATTCACTCTAAATGCTACTGATTTCATGTTGAGGCTGATTTGGGGGCTGTAGGTCTATGAATTAACTGTCATAATGTAATGTTGGGGCTGATTGCAAGGAGGAAGGCCTAATTATTAAATGTGAGTGCTTTTGACTCCATGTCGGAACTAGTTAGGAGGAGAAAGGCTTAGAGTGTTCATTATTAATATTTTCATATTTCATGTACCTATTGTTCCAAACAAAAGGGCCTGATTCATTCAAGGAACGTAGGTCCCATTGTGTGCTATATTTCGCGTAAAATTGGCCTCACTCATGGACATTATGGCAATGAACGCAATTGCATGCAATTCATGTTCGAATGCAAATGACACTTATAACCAACTACTTATTTGAAGGGCAGAATGAGGGGAGGAAAGGGCGGATGAACATAGCCAAGGTACAATAAAAGTATTCCCAAGCAGATGCTGGTGGTTCAAGTTCAGGCGCACGCAGGAGTATGCTCCTTTTCAGACTTAAGGCTTGTACTTGCTCCAGGGCAGTTGTAAGTGACGGATGATAGTGATGATCAAACACAGCATTCACACTCACAATTTAATGGGATGATTGACAATTCACCTGCACACCTGACACTAATCATCTCATTAAACAACACTATAAAAGACCAATGGAGGGATACTACTATAGTGCCATTTTATTTATAAAGAGTTTAAATTGATGTTGAAGTGTGCAATGCTTTTAAACGGAAATACACAAGTTTTCTTGCCATTGAGATTGGTGGAACTTTAACATCTGTATCTCAATGGCAAGAAAACGTGTGTATTTCTGTTTTAAAGCATTGCATACTTTAAGCATGTATTGATGTTTGAATGTGTCTCACTGAACCTTTCAAAGCATTTATAGTCATGGTCAAAAGTTCTGGGAATGACACAAGTATTGGTTTTCAAAAAGTTTGCTGCTTCAGTGTTTTTAGACCTTTTTGTCAGATATTGCTATGGTATACTGAAATAACATTACAAGCACTTTATAAGTGTCAAAGACATTTAATGACAGTTACATTAAGTTTATGAAAGAGTCAATTATTGCAGTGTTGACTCTTCTTTTTATAGACCTCTGCAGTTTGCCCTGACATGCTGCCAATCAACTTCTGGGCCACATACTGACTGATGGCCGCCCTTTCTTGCCTAATCAATGCTTGGAGTTTGTCAGAATTTGTGGGTTTTTGCTTGCCCACCCGCCTCTTGAGGATTGACCACAAATTCTCAATGGTATTAAGATCTGGGGAGTTTCCTGGCCATGGGCCCAAAATTTTGATGTTTTAATGCCAAGCCACTTAGTTATCACTTTTGTCTTATGGCAGGTGCTCCATCATGCTGGAAAAATGATTGTTCGTCACCAAACTGTTCTTGGATGGTAGGGAGAAGTTACTCTTGGAGGATGTTTTGATACCATTCTATATTCATGGCTGTGTTCTTAAGCAAAATTGTGAGTAAGCCCACTCCCTTGGCTGAGAAGCAACCCCACACATGAATGGTCTCTGGATGCTTTACTGTTGGCATGACACAGGACTGATGGTAGCACTCGCATTTCCTTCTCTGGACAAGCGTTTTTCCAGATGCCCCAAACAATCTGAAAGAGGATTCATCAGAGAAAATGACTTTACCCCAGTCCTCAGCAGTCAATCCCTGTAACTTTTGTAGAATATCAATCTGTCCCTGATGTTTTTCTTGGAGAGAAGTGGTTTCTTTGCTGGCACCAGGCCATCCTCCAAAAGTCTTCGCTGAACTGTGCATGCAGATGCACTCACACCTGACTGCTGCCATTCCTGAGCAAGCTCTGTACTGGTGGTGCCCCGATCTCGCAGTTGTATCAACTTTAAGAAACGATCCTGGCGTTTGCTGGACGTTCTTGGGCGCCCTGAAGCCTTCTTCACAACAATTGAATCTCTGTCTTTGAAGTACTTTATGATCCGATAAATGGTTGATTAATTTATCGTGTCATGTGATGCGGCCGCCTGTGCGCCCCCCGGGCTGGTACCTCCCAGCCCGTGCCTGGTCTTCAGGTGATGTTTCAGCTTCTTCAGGATGTCAGAGGCTGAGGTGGTACATCACTATCGGCTTCCAATTCATGTCATCATGGATACTCTGTACATTGTGAAGAGTGACCTTGAGCCTCTGCGCAACATCCTGACAGCAATACCGCCACTGACCAAACTCATAGTGAAATTGCATTTCTGTGTATCTGGTTCATTCCAGATCACAGTGGGTTTTGGTAGGATTGTCCCAGGCCACCTTTAGTCGTGTGCTGAAGGTTGAACTTTGGGCTTTCCTGTTGTGCATCAATCAATTTATCCATCTCCCACTCGATGGGGAGTCCCTTGTGCCCACAAAAAAGCATTTTGCCACCATACCTGGCTTTCCGCATGTTATAAGGGCAGTAGATGACAATCAAGCATGTGGCAGAGATTGCAACAGAGGCAAGAAGATGCCAGGCCACATAGAGATGTGTGGCTAGTAGGTACTTTTTTCAATCACATTATTATTTATAAATAATAAACGGTAGTTCTAGCACCTTTGCAAAATTAAAACACACTATGCATTATGGTGCACATATAAACAATTGTGGAGTTGTAGCATATCCTCTAAAAATATTTCCCTTATTGTTTGCATGATTTGGTTATTACTCATGTATTTTTTTTCTCTTTAAAGGAGACAATGTTTACCCTTACCTAAGTAATCCTGGCCAGATTATCCAGTAGGTTAGTATCGATGCTCCTCATGTCTACCACCAATTGATCATCTATGCAGGCCAATGCCATTTGTCCAAGAGGACTGAGGTCTAAGGATGCCATGGCATGTCTGCAGGGGTCTCTAAGTTTTTTTTTTTGTTTTTTTTTAAACAATGCTTGACGTCCTGCCATCTGTGTGAAATGATCAAAGTGAAAAAAGTTACAATGTATAGTGGAATTTTATTTATTTTTTTTATAAAAAATGACTGGTTCAGACATACATATAGAAAGAAATGTAATCGCAAACCGCTACCCAGCCATAAACAATTTTTGCAACTTAAAATAGGTTGCAATAAATGCTTGCAAACATTTAAATTGTTATGTAGTGAAAAGGTTTTGGGTTGGGTATTCAAATGCCTGGCATAACATTTGTGTGTTTGAAAATATTAAAAGAAGGTGGCCATTTTGGTAATGTATTCTGAGCACAATATAACTTAATAAAAGTGAGTTTGCTTACCATTTCTTGACCTTCGTTGCAGACCTCTAAATGAGAGACATGGCATTGACCTGTTCCGTAATTTCCCCCCAAATACAGTGCTTTACTACCTATGGCTTGTGGAGGAGATGTGGCTTTCTTTCACAAGCAGAATCGAAAATATATATATACCTGGCTATTTTTGATACATAAATTCATTCAATGAACAAATTAAGGCACTATATAGCATACTAGCATATTACACGCAGGAATAGTGTCATTATTCTGAACGACGTCCATGCCTATACACCCAGCATTGTTACACCCAGCATTGGCTAAAATATTATACCCTTTTTGAGAAATGTCTTCAGGCTTTCTGTATTTCAATTTCACCATTGTATTTAAAACATATTTTTTATGCTGAAAGCCTGGTAAAAGAGGTGGAATAAGGTCTGAAGTGAAGAGAGATCGACAGTACACATAGATGTTCTAGTGCAATAAAACAGAGAACATATTAATATGTTTATTGTATTATTATATTCATTACAGTATACCACCCTATAGTTCATAGGATGCACACAGAAAAATATAATGGTGTGCCTGCTAACTTACTATTTGTTTACAAATATGTTCTACATTTAGAAAATGTACATCTTGGGGAACAAAACACATTTGTCCACATTTTATGCCTACAAAGCACATATAATAGGATTGTTGGCATTACAACTGAATTGAAGAGATGTTAAATAACACATAAGAAGTTTCCTTGTATTTCTTTCTCTAGTACAAGTTTTGTATTCCTCAATGTATTAGAACAGTGTTGGGCAACAGGTGACCTGCCGAGCCCTCATCTGCAGCCCCCAGTAAATTAGGCAGACATAAGGCAGGTCAGAGTGCTACACATCGGATCCTAGCAGCATCAATCAGTAGCTCTTCATCAATTTTTTTCTGCTGTGGTCAGTATGCTTGCAGTACTGGGAAGGAGGATACTGGCTGTATATATGGCAACCAGAGGAAAGGTGAACAGATCAAGGAACATATTTAACAAGCACCGCAAAAAATTAAATATAGTTTGAATTACTCATATTTATTAAAAAAATCTCCACAGGAACAGCTGTTCTGTAAATGGCTGTTCCTGTAAAGTGTAACACTTATGTTTACATTTGGCTCTTCACTTGCAGTCTTGATTGCGATCTGGTTTCCTGCTTTGCATCCTGGTGCACATGCTCCAATCAAAAAATTGGGCATGTACATGGAGAACCCTACTGTGCAGTGTGAAGAACAAACAGTTATCATGTGACACGCGCTATCCAGCTCTGCTCTTCGGAGCAGCAAGCTGCGATGCACTGTGTGTTACCACACCTTTCTATCATAGCCAGCATTAACTTTTCAGCAATTTGTGCTACAGTAGCTTTGCTGTGGACCAGATGGGCTATCCTCGGCTTCCCACGCGTATCAATGAACCTTGGGTGCCCATTACACTGTCGCCGGTTTACTGCTTGTCCTTCCTTGAACTACTTTTTGTTGGTACTAACCACTGTAGAACGGGAACACCCCACAAGCTCTGACCCAATCGTCTAGCAACAGTCAAAATTTGGCCTTGTCAAAGTCGCTTAGCTTTCTAATTTTTCCTGCTTCCAACACATCAACTTCAAGAACTAATTGTTCACTTGCCTTAACAGGTGCCATTATGATGAGATTATCAATGTTTTTCACTTCACTCATCAGTGGTTTTAATGTGGTTGATCGGTGTATATATGTATGTGTTTGACAGGCATTTGAGTACATTGTCAGCAGGCTACTCTATGTATTCTGCTAATAAAGAAAAGGTTAGATCATGCCATGCGCACTGACGTCTCAGAATGCCTCACGCTCCTTTTTCAATATATATGTATATTGACGGTTTTAAGGTGGCAATGGTGCACCCGCTGTCTGTATACATTATACAGGCGGCAGGTCCACCCATTGCTGCCTTAAGACTGGCAATCTCACTCTGGGCATTGTAAGTGACAAGATTCCCACTCGCCACCTTTTCTCCACTCGCAATTTATAGTTTCCGTCTATATCAAGTGTGAATCATGGTGAATCTATATTTCATCAATGTCGCCCTTATACTAATTGCCCTTTTTAAGTTGCTGTAACTCATGTTGCTATTACGATCTATTAAAAAAAAACATACCCCACCCGTTTTTAGACTAGATCATCGTTTCCAAAAGTCTGACCAACCCTGGTCGAGAGGGTATATATATATCGCATAATAATAATACTAATAATAATATAAAATATATAGTCAATGAGTTCAGCTCATAGACAGAGATTATTTGCCAAAGAACAATAAGAGGTGTGAGAATTACAAGGAGTGAAATCCATCACTTGTAACAGTAAATAAAAAAGGTAATTTGCAGAGCAATCCCATCACTTAATATAACTATGTTGTCAATAGTGGTTACGTAAAGCAGAAAAAAATGACACAGTCGCATTGAGCTCACAATACATCTGTCTTGAATTTCAGAAGAGCCAGCTGTAATTGTATATAAATTCAAACTGAATTCCCATGAAAACTCGATTCGATACTCAAGGGACAATACTTGAAGCGGGTGTGCCATGATTATTTTCCACATTAATTGATTTAACACAGTTCCCAAGATGCTTATTGAAGAGAGTGAATGAGATAAGAATTGGCTGAAAGTTTAGCTAATTTAATTGGATGTGTTTCTAAATCTTGCTATGAAGTTGACGAGTATATAACATGAATATGTACTCGCATGTTCTGTATTTCGACACTGAATGCTTCATAATTAAATAAACAAAGTGGCTTACTTGGTAAATTTTTCACTTCTTTAATAATATAAACAAATAAACATATGTGCTTAAATATATAAACAAGGTTTCCTGTAATGCCTTACAGTAATATGCTGTAAAATTGTTACTTGTTACCTGCCGTACTTATCAACCAACTTGGATCATTATCAGTTTAAATAGAAATAGTCAGAAGATGATGTTTATAGTCTCGTGTGAGCATCTATCTTTTAACTACATTAACAGGCTCCAGTATAAACTGAAAGTACTTGGGTAAGTGTCAAATGGCAAGATCCAGTCCAAAATATAATTGTGTCCCGACTGACCTACTTGCGATCTGTCTGCAAATATGTTCTGATGAAGCTATAGAATGAAACCCGTAGGGTGGCTTCCTGTATTGCTGCTTCTCTTTTGCTAAATCAGGGCACCAAAGGACCTTGTTGACAGTTTTATGTTCCATCACCACGTGCACAGAGACAAAGCCTATGTTTACATCAACCATCTCCACCATTTTTTTCATTATCCCCCAGATAAGAATCTATATGAATTTAAATGTAAATGGATTATTTGTAGGTTGCCTCCTCTGTAAATACATGCTACTCTAACTGTTATATATACACAGTGGTCCAAGTGGGCTGGTATATGGTGGTATGCCATACCACCACTCCTCCTACTGCCTTCATTGTAAAACATTGGGGTTACGACCTGGAGAGTCAGCTTCAATGTGGCCAAAAATTCCTTGCTATTACCCGTCAACTGATCGTTCTTCTACTGAGTGGTGTGGCTGAGGCCAAAGCCTACCCAGTCAGTTGACATGTCCCATTTTGGTCCACTCTTTGGGGGTTAATGCTGCTTGCAGTTTAATATGCAAGTAAATCTGGGTTGGAAATCTCCTGCACCTTTCTGGGTTGCCATCAAACACAAGGAAGTTGCAATTATAGGCTCCTGGACAAAAATAAGCACAGCCATTTGTTGATCCAGGACAAAAATCAGGGTTTCTGGTATCAGGTGAAAGCGATGGTTGATCAACAACTCATAGCAGGCATCAGCCACAAGAAATTCTTGCTTCAATCTTCACATACACACCACAACTCTACCACAGCATGGTCCATGTAGAGGCATGTTCAAAATGTGATAGTGTTGGTTCTCCCAGATTTGAACAACTTGATTGGGATAGCGACCAGAGCCACACCACAACAGGTCAAACTGCTTAGTCCTGAGAGGACGGCCATTAGGGACAAAGCTGAAGACTATGGATTGGAGAAAAAAATTGTGAGGGACAAAGCCAAAGTTGATGGGTTAGAGAATGTAGAAAAATGATGGACGAAGACGAGGTTGATAATCAGGCAAGCAAAACTCTTGAAGCGCCAGCATAAAAATAAAATTTGCTCTTTCAAATATTGGTGGAAGTGAGGGTCTTATAAAGGCTGCATAAAGGTGAGGTCTTTTAGTTCTAACTGACTTGACATTTAGCAAAATGCTGATTGTAATTGAAAAAGAATGTGTAGTGGTCAGTGCAGCAAGTACACTGCCACCTGTCATTTGTCTCTCTCTCTCTTTCTCTGGGCAGTGCCACAAGTCAAGCAGTGCCATCACTACCAGCGCGGATGAAGTACGCATGCATCAGACTCGACACACAAGCAGCCCGCATGCACCGTTTTAATGATTTTGACGCCAACATGCTATGCTCGACAGGACGATTCAAGTCCATGTGGACCAAACCTCAAATGTTCAAAGTTACTTTTAAAACTTGGAAAATCCATTTAAATAAGGTGCCGGATCTCCGTTCCGGTTAGTTCTATGACAAAAAAGCTCTGTGTGCGTGTGAAATGTATTTAGATCATTGTTATCGTAGTGTTAAGTGTGTTACATTTTAATTAAGGGAAGGGGCAAAAATAATCTCACAGACTCTCTCTCTTGTATCTGCTTTTTATATTTTTTCAAAGTGCACTGATTAAGTCTACTAGCCCATAACCCAGAAAGACAACTCATTGTCTTATTTCTTTATTACAGTTCCTGTTTACCGGCCTGGCATTATTGCTTTTTTGAATTATGAATACTGTCTGTAATAATACCTGGTCGAAATCAAGCTTCACCTCTTTATTGTTTACTCTAAAGTAGAAATGGGCTGCTATAGGCAGAAAGACAGGCGGAGACCAAGTCCAGAGAGAAAAAAAAAACACGCACTACCAGGATTATGTGCTGGCTAATTGTTTCAGCTGCAGAAGACAGAAATCTGAGACAATGTCACCACTAGTATTGTGTCTGTCAATGATAGTCAATGGTAATGCAGCTGGCAACATTAAGCCATTATTCTATACTAGCCATGCATTCTCTCACATTTACTCTATGTAGTGAGGTATGTGTGGAGACAGAGCCTACATTTTGTAGAAATTACCTTATAGGGAACTAATGCCAAATAATAATGGATAATAAACTTTTCTGAAAACCAGCTGCAACATTATATATTGTGAATGGAAGTTATCTAGACTGCCTGAAGTTTATTGAACACAGGAACTGCAAATCCTATTGGATTTTATGAGAACCTCCTCCATGTAATAAAAGCTAATTCCAGCATTCAAATGTATCCTGCAATTTCACTTGAATCTATTTATTATAAAACTTCTACTTAAATATTACTGCACTGCTTGGTCTACCTCCATTTTTGGTCATTCTGATTCACACATCATACACTTTATAGAATTATAAAATATATATTTATTTTAGAATCATACATTTTATAATCATCACTGTCTTGCACATTTAGAATTAAATACCAGGAGACATTATGCATATTGAACACACAGGACTTTCTCGGTGGTATTACATGTTCTAATAAATGCAGTATGTTGTTTAATTATGTCTGTAATCCAGTGATTTGTTTTCCAAGAAACCATGTACAGGTACTCACATAAATTTACTAGTCGATACAAGATTTATAGTCCCTTCCATATTCTGGACAAGTCTTCAGCTTCTCTTGATCGATGCTTTTTGTTAGTATATATGTGCCCCATTCTCCCCTTCTCTGTCAGCTCAACCCCCCCTTCCTTTATCTGTGTGCTCCATTCTCCCCTCTCTCTCCATGTGCTCCATTCTTCCCCTTTCTGTGTGCACCCAGGCCTGACTATCCAATAAGCTTACTAGATTGCAGGCTAGGGCACAATGGAATATGGGGGGACACACATTTTGGGGGTGCAAAATGATGACAGGGAGAGGTATAAACTGAAATTAATTTTAAAATATATGAGAAGAGTAAAAAAAAGTAAAATGAAAATAAATAGTAAGGATTTAGTCTTGTGTATTCCCGTGGTAAAGGCTGAAGACAGTGAGTCTTTCTTGGGTGGGTACTTGAAGACAGGCAAGTATAAAGACAGACGCAAGCATGACAGCCACATTCACATCTTAACCTTCAGTATCACTTTTTCATCTCTCTGTTTAACTATACAGTTCTGGTTTTAATAAAAAAAAATGGGTGACAGATTGCTGTGATCGTTTTAAAAAGGCAAGTGAAGCTGAGGTTCGAAAACATGGCCGTATTAACATTGTTTGTGATGGGGGTTTAAGTAGCCAGAATTTTAAATTAAGAACTATTTAGTTTTTACTTACCCTTTATAAGCCTGGTGTGGAAGGTGAGGGGGCGCTGCAAGCATACTAGCTTAGGGCGGCCTGAACCCTTAATTAGACCCTGATGTGCACCATTCTACCCTCCCACAGGGAGGGGAGAATGGGGACAGTTCTCATTTCACCTCCATCTCTGCATGCTCCATTCTTCCCTCTTTTGATTCTTAGACATGGCACACATTTGCCACTGGGGCTGGCAATTCACTGAGCCAGCGCATTAAGTTGTGACTCGTACTTATAGTGCCTTCCTGAGAGAGTCACTCCTGGTCAGGAAGATTTAATTATTAAACTGTAATCACTATATTATTAAGCCATATCTGCAATTCATTACGCCTGTCACTGGCCTGCTGTCAGAAAAGTTGCTGGTACTTGGTGAGTATCGTCACAAAATAGTTCTGCTATAATCAGTATTGAATCTAACGTTACAAAGACACTTAATGTTAAACTTTCAGCTGGCAGAAAGTCACACAAATAGTTTTATAAACAATATTCTGGAGATTATAGCTAGATGACTCATAAGAGTACAATGATGTTTAGGAAACTAAAGTCTTGGGATGACATATGTTGTTATTCTCACTGAAAACAAAAAGAATGCAGATGGACAACTCTGATTTGTTAAAATTTATGTCAAACTGTGGTTGGTTAGTTAATATTAATATTCTTAACATTTCTTCAGAAGCTTACAGAGTGAAAATATTCCTCAAAGATTCCCATGCTGTTTGTAGTTAGGTTTATATAATTCTTAAAATCTGCTGCCACCAAAATTTAATATGTACACAACATGTTCTAGAATGTACTATTGTTTTATTTTTATTTTATTGTTTTGTTTTATATTTTACTAATGTTTTATTTTCTTTGTGTTCGGTTTTCTGTCAGTCTGCAAGCTACCAGGGTGTCTCTATAATAAAGGACACTGGCTCAGAACAATTTGCGTTTAGGGTGACTACAAAATTTAAGAAATATTTATCAATATAATGCATATGTATCAATTGACTGCATTCAAGTTTAATCACAAAATTCCTTTACTGGTGACATACTTGATGCCATCATTCTTTTCAGGTGATACAATAGTGTAACCATTTCTCTAAAGCTCCCAGTCTCTTCTGCTGACAGCATATAGCACCAATATATGGTGGAACATGCAGGGCTGCCAAGAGGAATTTTGGGCCCCCGTACAACAAATTCATGGGGCCCCCTTATAGTCGAGCATGCAAAAAAAATTTTTTAGGGTGTGGTCCTGCATTTGGGGGCATGGCAAATGCGCCATTGGGGCGTGACTAACATCAAAATCACTAGGCTCTGAATTCGCCAGAGCGTCACATATGTCCAAGCACTCCAGGACATCTAGCACCACAGTGTAGAATAGAAAGAATGCAGTGTGTACACAAAGAGTTCAGTCTTGGCCTGCACTTTACATTGGGCACAACACTCACCAAAAATTGGTATTGTCCCTACTAGAATCACAGTAGATTTCACACACTGTGCTGCTCTCTCCTAACTGTTCTTCTCACTTTCTCCACCTGTGGCTGCTGGCTTCTTTAGTTGTAGCTTGTCCGGATCCTGGAATGTTGAAGGACCTATTTGGGAAAAATAATGGCTACATTTAGAAAATTACAGCCAGCCCCGGCATTAAATCAATAGCACCCACGACTAATAATTAGGCCTTCCTCCAGCCCCAACATTAAAATAATCGTATTCACATTTAATAAATAAACGTATTCCCTTCCTGCAAACAGCAATACCTATTTCCCGCAATCATCACTGCCATTAAATAACTCATAGTCAAATTTAATAAATAGACATCATTCTCCCTAAACTCACCCCCATATTCAATAGCCCCACAAACCACCCCATCTTAAATTAATAGTCCCCACTATGAAATTGCCCCACCATCACCCTACAAACAAAATAGCGCCCATTAATTAGCCACCACCTACCTCATACACACTACATTGCAACAAGCCCCCTGTGCCATCACACACACACACACAACACTGTGCCCCCTTATGCTCACACTGCACCCTCCATGCTGCTTTTCCCCCTTCTTTTTTACTCTGTGCTTCTCTCCCTTTTTTTTTAATCAGTGCTTCTCTCCCCCTTTTTTTTTTTTTTTTTTACTCTCAGCCTCTCTCCCCGGTTTTTTTTACTCCCCCTTCTTAATAGCACTGTCCCTTTCTGTTTTCCTCCCCTTGTCTCTCCGTTTCTTTACTTACCTTTTGTAAGCTTCTTTTTTTTCTTCTCTTCTCTTCTGTCTTCTCTTCTTTCTTCTGGCTTTGTCCTGGCTGTGGCGCTCCTCACTGGCTGCCGGGCGTGACTTGATGAAATCACAAAATAGAAAATATTAAACAAAATGAAAAATGAAAAATTAGCAGCGAGGGCCCGGCACGGGCCCCCTGGCAAGCCCGGGCCCTAGTAAAATGTACCCCCCCCCCTCTCGGCGGCCCTGGGAACATATGTGTGAAGTGATGGCAGAACTAACGAACTGTCAAGATGTCAAGCTGTACATCACAAGCATTTTTGCCAGGTTTGTGTCAAGAGTAACACTTAAACTTATGTATACTTAAGTCCCACTTACATGTAGAGAGTATAAAGTTGAAAGAATGAGTAGTAAATGTGACTTTCACATTACTCTATTTCTAAACAATATAATACTGTAATGAAGTGTCATATACACAATAGTGTCTGAGAATTATTAGTAAAGAAGGTTGTATTTGTCATATAAAATATAATTAAATACAAACACAAATACTAAATAAAAATATAAATTAAATTAGATTAAATGCAAACAATTGTTGTTTTTCCCCTTTAAAAATCAAATGAAAATCACCTTTCCTGCAGCAGTCCAAATGAAAATATCAACTTAGTAATGCAAATAGATGGCTGCAACTTCATATAATATGAAGTATAATATGCACATGTATGGCCACACTGAGAGACTGCCCTGCGATGTTTAGATTTTTTTGTTGAACATGTTTTGCATGTTAATAGTGTATCATGTGTATAAGCTGTGCATTAACGTGTGAAATGTGTTCAACAAAAAATCTAAACGTCTCCAACTGTTAAACAATTTGGTATATGCTTATTAAGAAACGATGTGGACATCTGAACATGCTGAGATGTTAGTTATAAACAAAAAGTGTGCTGATGGAAATTTTCATTGTGAGTGCTGCATTGAAAAGGTTAAAAGTGTTTCCATACTTGAAGCACATTGGAAGACAAAGATATGGCCAATATAAATAGGGAAAGGCAGATTTGTATGCTCAATTCTCTTTTATTAGAGAGAGAAAAATATTCCACAGATGGTGATAAGGAATTAGCAGAACTGTATACATAGATCAATGTATTCAGGGATAAGGTAGCATATAACAAAGTTCTTATTGCTGAATTACATAGCTATTTAATCAATAGAGAACAGATGATAACCAATATGCAAAAAATTATCAATGAGTTATCACCCTTTTCCACAACACATAATACATCCATGCCTTGAAAGCAGATATGTATAACAGATAAGAGATATAGTGAAACGGGTAGAATAGGATAAAATATGCCCAAACTTACTCCTGCACAAGATTAGAGAGATCTAATACCCTTCATGGCTGACTCTATATACAATGTAGTAAGCACATTAACTTATTCCCCAACACCCATGGGGGAATAGGTCTATTGGTTGTGCACAATTATTAGATGATCAAGTTTTTGGCCTAGGCAGCGCTTGGGAAATCTGTACATACCACTCCTGCCACAAACCACAATGATGGCACAGGATTGCATGTTCCCCATCAAAATTATAGTATGGAGAAGACTCAATTTCTGTTGCAAATCTATAAGGAAATTCCAAAATATGATCCCTGTATAGACCCAAATTTAGCAGTGCCCCAGAACATCGTGTGGAGTTGTTTAAATTATGGTTACCCACTGACCTCAACCAGAGTTATACAGCAGTTGTAAAAACTGTTCCCAAAAATGATCAACTGGGAAGTATCCCCAGATATTCTATCTAACTTTAAACCAACCATTCACGATTAGCCATTGTGTCTATGTGCTAAGTTTGAAGCCATTTATAGAAAAGTAACCAAAGATCAAGGTACAGAAACTTGCCTTGAAAGCCATTGCCGTTTTAAATTTCCTCTGAAAAGTTGCCTAATATCGACAACATGCATAATCCGCTGTTTAATACATTTATTTACAGATGTCCCTACTAGGAATCTCGTGCAACTAGATCAAAGGTTAGGGACCCCTAAGGATCTGGCCCAAATTTGAAATATCATATTGGATTTCTCAGGGAGATCCCACATAATAGGCAAAGAAAAAGTGAATTACTAAAAAGTATGCTTGATACTGGGTTAGAAATTTCAATCGCCAATGTAGAACATGATTGACTGCCAGATAGCCTTCAATGTGATAACTGGATTTGAGAAGAGCCCAAAGAATTGACGAAGTATCTTTGGAAATCAACAATGATTTCACTTTAAAAATTCCTATGTGGTATTATTCAGGTTCTGATAACATTATCGGAATTGATGTAATGATACAGAATGGCTGGATCTTTGATCTAGCAAACTGTTTGGTATGGAAGGGTCCACGAAATTCAAAAGTCTGTGTGATAAAGAAACATCACTTAGGACCACCCATACATGAGATTAGTGTAAGAGTCAACATGGTTGTACACAAATAGCCAGAGCTCTTGCATAACACAGACCTTCAGCCTACTGCGTACAAATACCCAGAGCTATGAGCCCAAGGGAAGAATGATTTTGGAAAGATGATTGACATCCAGGTGGACATAGAAAGACCAGATCCACCACCTCAACATCAAATTATTATTTACCCCATTAAGCCATAGAACCAGTGATAGAAGCAGTAACTGATTTAGAAGCAAGGGGGTGGTCATAAAGGGAAATTCCAAGTGCAGAATTGTTAGACCTCCTTGTATGTGCAGTGCTCAAATTGAGTCCTTACAAAGCAATTCTGGCAAGGTCACAGGTCATATTTCTGGAAGTTAAAATTCCTCATGGGACAAAAGTTATAGTGGCCACCTGAGTTGAAGCAAGCGTCAAGCTACCTAGATCAAATACCCTACAAGACTTGTGCAAGTTCCTTGGGGTGACAAAGTTCATGAGGGAATTCATAGAGGATTTTGTTACAAAAGCTAAACCTCTGTATGAATTGCTCAGAGGTGAGGAACATTCATTGAAATGATGGGCAGAAGCACAGGAAGAGGTATTTTTTAACCTGAAAAGAGACCTTGCTTCTGCCCCAGTTTTGGCCACTTCACACGCAGAGGATGAGCTGGCAATTCAGGCTCACGCCGGCCAATAGTCCATATCAACATTCTTGCTACAAGATGTAGGATCTATGACTAGACCACTAGGGTATTTCTATAGGTTTTTTTCTCCAGAAGAATCAGGTTTTGATGAATGCACAAAACAACTGGCTGCAATACATTATGCTGTGAGGGAACATATTGTGGGTTTTAGACCTCTTACTATACAAACCCCACACTCTACATTTTTACTGCAGGAAATGTTGCTTGGTGTCTCTCAATAGAGGTTTTGGAGATGGATAATGGAATTGAGTGATCACAATCTCACAGTAAGTCACAAGGCCAAATATGTACTGTCTCAACTGCTAAACACAGCAGGTACAGAACATGACTGTGGACAAATGCCACCTGATGAAACAATGTCTTTGCTCAGACACACAGCACATCCAGATGACAGTCATTTTTGTTGATGGGTCTCGGTCTCACATGGATAGGATATACGTGGCAGATTATGCAGCCTTGGATATGACTACAGGGCTTCAGAGACTTGTTAATCTACCTGGCCATCTGTCTGCAGAAAGGGCACAATTTGGAGGCAGTAAAGGAAGATTTTCTACTTTAACCTTCAGGACCACGTACTCTATATAGCGACAGCTCATATGTAGTTCGCTCCCTGACATTATACTTGGATACTTGGCACAGGTGTGGATTTGTGGACAGCCAGAATAAACCACTGGCACACGTCTCAGTACTCAAAGAGTTATGGGAATGGGGAATGATGCATCCTCAAGAGTCTGCGTATGAAGCGGCTAAATTGGCTGTGGACTCTGAAATTTTTCGCAACCCAGATAACAAAAAAACTTTCAAAATAACGATACGAAACAAGACTCTTGAAGAAGGCCAAGTGTCATTTGAAGAGGGACAAGCCAAGGATCCTGTTATTACACCCCATATTATCACACCACAGGGTCCGTTGTCAATTAAAGACGGCATTCTTTGCCACACCAACAATGAGGGTTCAGAACCCCTGCCAGTTATTCCTGCACATCTTTAGGTAGCGCTGACGAGACTCAACCATCAGTTCCTTGGACACCCTGACTGAGATAAACTCATGTCCCTCCTAAAGAACAAATTATACAGGTCAGAGATGTCAAAGAGAGTGGAAATTGTCACACAACAGTGTCTTGTGTGTGCACAAGTGAACACCAGGGCTCCAGGTCTCAAGCCGGTATCCTGTGCAGAACGGAGTTGTCGAGTAGGGAGATATTTTGAGACAAGTGAGGAGATGTATATAGGTGCAGTTTTGTTGAGGGCCTTATATATTAGTAGAAGTATTTATGGACAGAAATTAATGAAGCATACGTAAATTGTTCTATTGTACTTCCACTTAACTGTGATTTTCCTGAAACAAGACATAGTCAGATAGGATTAAAATATTAGATGATATATGTAACTAATTACTCAACCATATATAATGGTTTTAACATGTGAACTTAGGTTTTGCAAGTACAGGAAGGGTTCATTTACCTAGCCCGTTATCCTGCTACTTAGCAGGGTGTGTCATCTTCAGTCAGTCTTGATCTCTCTAGAAGAAGGTAAGATCAGCATGTCCAGATAAGAATTCTTGTATAAGCCCCAAATGGTGACTTCAGAGGACAATAGCTGTGATCAAGTCAGGTTGTAATGAATCAATTAGGAAATGTATACATCAAAACTATATTCTTCATAATTTGTATTTGATTCTCTGTATACATTTAATCAATGCAAATATTATCCTACTTTTGTCATATTATATAACTATAGTTCTGAAAATTTGAGACTTTTTGATTGCATGTAAAATTATGTGCCTAGGATTTACCAAAGAAATAAAAATACAATTTTTAAGAAACACTGAGCGAGGAAGTATGATAGAAAGTCATAAATGATATTAATTTTTGCTATCAATTGTAAAGAGCTATGGAATTTGCTGGCGCTATATAAATAAATGTTGATGATGATGTTGATGAATGATGTAATTAACATATTCACAAACCTGGTGTGGTGACCTCGCAAAGAGGGGGTGGGAGGTGAAAATAAGAGAGTTTAAAAACAATGGAAAACTGCTATCCATTGTCATTTCTTTGGCAGTCAATTTCATATTGAAGATTTGTGACTCTTGTCATATTAAATTCCATTTATTAATGCTCTCTCTCTTTGTGTTCTTAACAAATTCACATGGTAGTTAAGCTTTATCATTTACTATATAACTGAAACATAGTGGACTGTTTGGTTAATGAAAAGTCTAGTTAACTTAAAATTTGCTTGGAGTGGATATAAGTTTATGGATAACCTTAAAGTTCCAGCAAAATGTTAGCTTTGAAAATAACACTTGGTGGTGACAGTTTTGGACAAAGAGATAGTAAGTGTGAAATATAATTTGGAGGATATTAATAATTTTTAAAGAAACCAGGTGGTTTTGTTGTTAACATTTTGCAGCACGCATATCACCCATCTCAGGTGAGTGCTGTATTTGACAATAATCCCCTTGAATACTGGCAGAATAAGCATGGCCTGTAGCCAGAATTAAGAATTTATGTACCATAAAACTATTTCTTGCCCATGTTCTAATCATGCTTTAGTGTTAATCGTCTGACCATGTATTCAATGCTGCAGTAGAAGAGTCACTAAAAAGCACAGTAAGTTATCACCGCAAAATTTAAAAATGCTAGCATAAATAAATAAATCATAATCCCCACCTCCATATAAGATTAACATGAAAAATAAGTTCAGATATACCTATTTGTAGATAGATTATTGCTTTCAAATGTTTTCTTGATAAGTGAACTACTTTCTAGTGCAGAGACATTACTTTTAGTTAATCACTGATATCATGAAAATGATTAGGCCATTTGACACAATTTAGAATGTTTAGAATGTTAAATGATAAGACATTAATTTTATTATAAGCAAAGTATTGATTCATTTAACATGTAATGATCTTGCATAGGGAATCTATGCTGATTAGATAGCTGTATACTCTAACTTACTATGCAGGAATAATGGGGGTGGTGGTGATATATCTTTATACAATTGTTGACATAATAATATAATAATAGATTCTTCAACTTTAGTCTGCAATGTAAAATAAATACTTTGGGGCATATTCAATTGACAGCAGGATCGCCGAAAATCCCGCGCTCTAAAAATATTATAGTTAATACGCGAGCTGAAATTCAGCAAGATATTACCGTATTAACTGTAATATTTTTAGAGCACGGGATTTTCGGAGATCAACGCCGTCAATTGAATATGCCCCTTTCAATCTTTCGAAGCATTCTTAAATTTAAGTTTAGTTAAGATCAGATATAACTATAGAGATCAGATATAGCTAAGCGAATGTTAATAAGCACTGGATTGAGCAAAGTCTTATCTACATCTCACACAAAACTGACTCTGGTAAGAACATACATTTTGATAACACATAACTTGGAACTAAAGCCAAACTACTACATAAATCTGTCTTTGCTATATACACATCTTATTGTTCAATATATTTCTTATCAGTTATTGACACTCCAGCATGTGGGTCTCCAGTCTTCTTTTCTGGGGCAATACAATATTGACCATTGAAAACGTAAAAAAATATATACTTTATTAAATACACCTGTTCGCTAATGCAAAGATCTAAACAGCCAATCATGTGGCAGCAACTCAATGCATAAAAGCATTCAAGCCAAACTCCAGAATGTGAAATAAATATGATCCAAGTGACTTTGACTGTGAAATTATTATTGTTGTTCGACGGGGGGTTTGAGTATTTGAGAAACAGCTGATCTCCTGTGATTTTCCTCCACAACAGTCTCTAGAGTTTACAGAGAATGGTCCAAAAAACATACAGTGAGCGACAGTTCTGTGGGCGAAAACCCCTTGTTATAGAGGGGTCAGAGGAGAATGTCCAAACTGGTTTAAGCTGACAGGAAGGCGACAGTAACTAAAATAATCATGTGTTACAACAGTAGTATGCAGAAGAGCATGGATGGGTGGGCTACAGCAGGAGAAGGTCACACCGGGTTCCACCCCTATCAGATAAAAACAAGGGGCCTGATTCATTAAGGATCTTAACTTAAGTAAATTCTTATTTCAGTCTCCTGGACAAAACCATGTTACAATACAAGGGGTGCAAATTAGTATTCTGTTTTGCACATAAATTAAATACTGATGTTTTTTCATGTCCGTATAATGTGCCCTGCCGAACTACAAAAATTGAACAAGAATGATTTGAGGAACATGACAAAGAGTTCAAGATGTTGACTTGGACTTCCCTAGATCTCAAACCAAATCAAGCATTTGTGGGATGTTCTGGAAAAACAAGTACGAGTCATGGAGGCCCCATGAACTTAAAGGATCTGCTGCTAACATCTAGAACCTCTTTAGCAAAAGAGGTGCATTGACATCTGATGCACGTACCCATTTCCTCCAATTGTTGAAGTTCAGGATGGAAGAAGAAGCAATGGAAGCTGAAAAGCGATTAATGATGAGAGGTTTTAATAAAGAAATATGGAAGGCTTTAGCAATCCGAAGAGCTGAAGGAAGCTGGAGTTTGAAGCAAACAGTGATGACTCGAGAAATCTTATAGGGACCTATGTACCGGGGGGCAAGTTTCATACTAGGCACCTTTAGACGGATATTCTTGGTAGATAGGCATACTCACCGACTCTCAGAGGAGGAACGGCTCTGCACTTTTTATCAGCAAACAATTTATAACAAGTAGAGAATTTCTTCAAGGCCCTCTGAACTTGAGACCATGTGAGAGGAAATCCTTGGGTAGGGAATTGACTGCAGGAATCTGAGTCAGCGGTAAAGCCGAGAAGTCTGGAATACGAGATAGACTCATGAAAGGCATTATTGTGCACAAATTTAGCCCATGGTAACATATCGACCCAAGTGTTCTGGTTGGCTGAAGAGAAGATCCTGAGGAAAGTTTCCAGATCCTGATTGACCCTCTCCGTCTGCCCATTGGTTTAAGGATGATAAGACGAGGAAAATTTCAGGCGAATGCCCAGAAGGTGTCAGAGAGATCTCCAACATTTAGACACGAATTGGACTCCGCGATCTGAGACAATTTCCAAAGGGCAGCCATGCAAGCCGAAAATCTCCTTCTCAAAGTGCTTAGCCAATACTGCTGAGGAAGGTAGCCCGATCAATGGGACGAAGTGTGCCATTTTGGAGAATTGATGTACAATGACCCTGATGGTATTACATTTCTTTCTAGCAGGTACATCCATGATGAAGTCTATACAGATATAGGTCCAAGGCTTGGTGGGCAGTGGGAGAGGATGTAGAACGCCCAATGAAGGTTGGCAGAGGGATTTGAGTTGGGCACAAATAGCACACATAGCTACAAAGTCTTTTACCTTAGACTGGTACTTGGGCCACCAATATTGGCAAGAAATGAGTTTTAAGGTTTCCCGGCCCCCAGGTGTCCAGCAAAACCTGAGGCATGGAACCAAATTAGGAGTCTCTTCCGTAGATAGGGAGGAACAAAAGTTTTCCCAGGGGGAGGAGTGGAGGGAGTAGACAGATCATCACCACCATTTACCATTTATTAATATAGCGCCACTGATTCCGCAGCGCTGTATAGAAAACTCATTCACATCAGTCCCTGCCCCATTTAAGCTTACTGTCTAAATTCCCTAACATACAGCTTTACATCATTGACACATTTGGGATCCAAGATGGGACGTTCGAAGAAATCCTTGGGTTCAGCAGTCTAAAAAGCTCAGAATAAGGCGTCAGCTTTTTTATTCTTAGGCCCAGGTTTAAAGGTGACATGAAGATTGAAGTGTGAGCAAAAGAGTGAACAACTAGCTTGATGAGAATTTAAACACTGGGCAGTCTGTAGTTAAAAAAGATTTTTATGATCTGTGAAAACTGTGACAACGTGTCGGGCCCCTTCCAGGAAGTAATGCCATTCAGTCAAAGCTAGTTTTATAGCTAGCAATTCCTTGTCACCTATGGAGTAATTCCTCTCAGCAGGTAAAAATTTTGGGGAATTAAAAGCACAAGGATGAAGTTTCTGTTGACTGGATCTTTGAGAAAGGATGGCTTCTACTCCAATAGTAGAGGCATCGACTTTGAGAAAAAACGGAAAGACAAATCATTCTGTTTCGGAACAGGAGCAGTAGAAAAAGGCTTTTTTGAGAAAGGAGAAAGCCTCAACATCCTCTGGTGACCAATGCTGGGTTTCGGCTCCTTTTTGGGTGAGACCTACAAAAGGGGCCACAATGGTAGAGTACCCCAAGATGAATCGTCTGTAGTAATTGGTGAATCCAAGAAATCGCTGGATGGCCTTGAGGGTGTTGGGACGAGGCCATTCCAGGATTTCCCAAACTTTCTCAGGGTCCACCCGAAGACCCGAACCCGAAACAAAATAACCGAGGAAGGGTAATTCAGAAGCTTCAAAGGAGCATTTTTCAAATTTACCATCGAAGTGGTTCTTACGAAGTCGAGAGAGAACCTCAGGAGGCGGTCAGACGGGAGATCCTTAGTGTACCTTGATGATATTTACATTTTTTTCTTCCACTGAGGAGTACAGGAGGTCACAGAAGATTTCATAAACTCTGAAACACAGCGTGGGGTATTACAGAGGCCGAAAGTCATGACTAGATATTTGTAGTGACCATCTTGCATGTTGAACACCGTTTTCCACTCCTCTCCAGCTCATATTTTGATGAGTTTGTATGCCTCCTGGAGGTCTAATTCAGAAAAAATTCTGGCTTCTTTAATTTGGTCGAATAATTTGATGATCAATGGAGTGAGGTAGCTGTTTTTAATAGTGATGAAGTTCAGACCCCTATAGTCAATGCAAGAGCGCAGGGTTCCATCTTTTTTTTCACACTGAAAAAAACAGCTCCAGCTGGGGAAGTATAAGGTCTAATGAATCCTCGTTGCATATTTTGTTATAATTCGCGGTAGCCTCCGTCTCTAGTAAAGAGAGGGGGTAGACTCGACATCTATGCGGAATTTTCCCCGGTATTAAATCGATGGAACAATCCCAGTCTCGGTGAGGAGGCAGTCGCTCAGCATAGGTCTTATTGAAGATGTCCGAAAAAGAGGAATACTGGGGAGTAAGATTGGAAGCGGGCAAGCCTGGAAAGGTCTGAAGGGTCCTCAGAGGTTTGACCTGGGTAAGGCATCTTCCGGAACAGGCTCTGCCCCAGGCCAGAATTTGAGAGGAAGGCCAGTCCAAATGAGGTGAGTGAAGGTGAAGCCAGGGTAGGCCTAAGATGAGGGGACTAGTAGTTAATGGAAGAATGAGAGAGATTTTTTTCCCCAATGCAAGGCCCCTACTTGTATGGAGAGTAGTTCCGTACATTTATGGACGAGACCATTAGTCAGGCGAACTCCATCAATGCCGGTAATGACAATTGTTTTTTTCAGAGGCAGCACCGGAGTCTAACAAGGCACAGGAATGAGCAGATCCAGAATCCCAATGTAGGGTGACGGGAAAGGAGCACGTCTCGCCAAAAGAAAAATCTGGAGAGTGGTTGAATGTCCCTAGCCTGACCTCTCCTGAGCAGGCTAAGCTCTGGCATTTCTCGCCTGTTTAGGACATAACTTTAGTAAGTGTCCAGAATCCCTGCAATAGATACATAGTTTATTCTTCATCCTCCTCTCCCTTTCTTCGGTAGTTAGGCGTGAATGACCCAACTGCATGGGCTCATCGAAGGACCCAGGAAGTTGGAAACGAGGAGCAAGACGGAAGGATGGGTGTCTTAGGGTTTCTTTCTCTGTAGCCGTTTCCCAGAACCTGATGTCTACCCTATTAGATAAAGAGATTAAAGTATCCAGTGTAGTGGGCAATTCCTGGGAGGAGAGTGTGTCCTTAAATTTGTCGGAGAGTCCTTGCCAGAAGGTAGCAGCTAGGGCCTCGTCGTTCCACTGACGTTCAGAAGCTAGGATATGAAATTCAAAAACATATTGAGCCACTGAACGTGATCCCTGGCGTATCCGGAGGATACTGGAGGCCGAGGAGATGATCCGCCCTAGTTATTATTATTATTATTATTATTAATATTTATTTATAAGGCGCTACAAGGCATCCGCAGCGCCGTACAGAGACAAACAAAATCACAATACAATGGGAGACAGCACAGTACAGTAAACACAGCAACTCAGTACGCTCAATGCACAGCTAGAGAGGGCGGGGAAGGGGGAGGGAGGATCCGAAAATGACGGGGCCCAAGAAGGGGGGCGTGGAAGACAGGGAGACCCCCAGGGGGGAGGAGGGAGCGAAAGTGGATGTGGGGTGGAGGACCTTTGAGGAGGAGGGCTAAGTAGCTGGAGAGCAGAGTTAGAAGTGGTGGAAACAGGAGGAGAGATGGCCCTGCTCAGAGGAGCGTACAATCTAAGGGGAGGGGTGGACAGACAGAGAGACGCAGGGGAGAGAGGGAGAGTAGGGGGACAGAGGCAGAAGATAAGGTAGGAAGTTAAGTGGGAGACAGAAAGGCTTTAAGAAAAAGGTGGGTTTTTAGGGCCCGTTTGAAGCTGGATAGATTAGGGGAAGTTCTGATGGAGGGAGGGAGCTTGTTCCAGTGGAGGGGGGCAGCGCGGGCGAAGTCTTGGATACGCGCGTGGGAGGAGGTTATAAGGGGGGAAGAGAGGCGACGGTCAGAGGCAGAACGGAGAGGGCGGGATGGAGCATGAATAGAGAGGAGGGTGGAGATGTAGGGTGCAGTGGAGTTGGCGAGGGCCTTGTAGGTGAGTGTGAGGAGCTTAAAGAGGATTCTGAAGGGGAATGGGAGCCAGTGAAGGGCTAGGTAGAGGGGGGAGACAAAAGAGGAGCGGCGAGAGAGGAAAATAAGCCTAGCTGCAGCGTTAAGGACGGATCGAAGGGGATCGAGATGAGAGTGGGGGAGGCCAGTGAGGAGGAGGTTGCAGTAGTCCAGGCGGGAGATGATCAGAGAGTGGATAAGGCATTTGGTGGCATCTTGGGAGAGGAAGGGCCGGATGCGAGCGATGTTGCGCAGCTGGAAGCGGCAGGATTTAGCAAGAGAGAGGATGTGGGGGCCAAAGGAGAGAGAGGAGTCGAGGATGACACCAAGGCAGCGAAGTTGGGGGACAGGGGAGATAGAGGTGTTGTCGACAGTGATGGAGAGGTCAGAAGGGGATGGGGTAAGAGAGGGAGGAAAAACTATGAGCTCAGTTTTGGCAAGGTTAAGTTTGAGGAATCGAGAGGACATCCAGGAGGAGATGGCAGAGAGGCAGGCGGACACCCTAGAGAGGAGGGAGGGAGAGAGATCAGGAGAGGAGAGGTATAGTTGAGTGTCGTCAGCGTAAAGGTGGTAGCTGAAGCCGAAGGAGCTGATGAGTTCACCCAGGGAGGAGGTGTATAGAGAGAAGAGTAAGGGTCCCAGAACAGAGCCCTGAGGGACCCCGACTGGAAGGGTGGATGGGGGGGAGAGAGACCCAGAGGTGGTGACAGAGAAGGAACGGTGAGTAAGGTAAGAGGTGAACCAGGACAGGACTGGGCCGGAGAGGCCGAAAGACTGGAGGGTGTGAAGGAGGAGGGGGTGGTCAACGGTGTCAAAGGCTGCAGAGAGGTCAAGGAGGATGAGAAGGGAGAAGTGGCCCCTGGCTTTTGCAGAGAGGAGGTCATTGGTGACTTTAGCCAGGGCAGTTTCAGTGGAGTGGAGGGGGCGGAAACCAGACTGGAGAGGATCAAGGAGGGAGTATTCAGAAAGGTAGGAGGTGAGACGGCTGCAGACGAGCCTCTCAAGAATTTTGGAGGCAAATGGGAGAAGAGATATGGGGCGATAGTTCGAGAGAGAAGTGGAGTCGAGATTAGGTTTCTTAAGAATGGGGGATACGAGAGCATGTTTGAAGGAGATGGGGAAGATGCCAGTGGAGAGGGAGAGATTAAAGAGGTGAGCGAGGTGGGAGCAGGTGGTGGGGGAAAGGGAGCGAAGAAGGTGGGAGGGGATGGGATCCAGGGGGCAGGTAGTGGGGGGGGATGATAAAATGAGAGAGTGGACTTACTCGCCGGTGGTGGGACGGAAGGAGTGGAGGGGAAGGTGGTTGGGGGGGGAGGACAGAAGAGTGGGAGGGGTGGAAGAGAGAGTGGAGGAGGAGATTTCAAGTCGGATGGCCTCGATTTTAGAGGAGAAGAAGGAGGCGAAATCAGAGGCAGTCAGGGAGGAGGGGGTGGGGGGAGGGGAGGGGAGGGGGCCAGGAGAGTGCTAAAGGTGGCAAAGAGGCGGCGGGGGTTAGAGGACTGGGAAGAGATGAGGGATTTAAAGAAAGATTGTTTAGCGAGTGAGAGGGCAGAGCTGTAGGATGAAAGGATGAATTTAAAGTGGAGGAAGTCAGCCAGGGAGCGGGATTTTCTCCAGTGACGTTCGGCAGAACGGGAGCATTTTTGGAGGAAGCGGGTAAATTTGGAGTGCCAGGGTTGGGGTTTGGAGCAGCGGGGGTGGACGGAGTGGGCAGGGGCAACCGCGTCCAGAGCGGAGGTGAGGGTGTGATTGTAGAGGGAGACCGCCTGGTTGGGGCAGGCCTGGGAGGAAAGGGGAGAAAGGAGGGTATCGAGAGAGGAGGACAGAGAGGCAGGGTCAAGAGCATCGAGGTTGCGTATGGACAGAGTAGCTTTGGGCAGGGGGAGGGGAGCAGGAGAAAAGGAGAGAGAGAAGGAGAGGAGATGGTGGTCGGATAGAGGAAAGGGAGAGATGGAGAAGTCGGAGAGATTACATAGGTAGGAGAAGACAAGATCAAGGGAGTGACCAAGGCAGTGGGTAGAGGAGGAGGTCCATTGGGTGAGACCAAGGGAGGAAGAGAGGGTGAGTTCATCGAAGATCTTCCGGGAAGGTCGTGATAAAGGTAGAGAAGGCATTAAGGAGATTATTGTTCCGCTCCCAGAGAGGGGAGGCCCAAACTAGCGCTTGCCCTAACAAGAGAAAGATGACATAAGCAACCTTGGATCTGGAGGTGGGAAAGTTCTGCGGAAGGAGCTCAAATTGAATTAAAGATTGGTTCAGGAATCTCCTACAAGACTTGGGGTTCCCATCAAACTTAGAAGTGGTAGGTAGAGCAGAGGAAGCAGAGGGTGCCTCGAGAACAAAAGGATGGACCGGAGCCTGAGCTGCGGCAGGAGGCGGAGGAGCCACTTGCACGGTGTCCAGGTGGATAGCCAATGACTGCAAACATTGTAATAATTAAATTTGTACAGCATCTTGATGTTTCAGTCTACCAAAAAGGTGTTGGAGTAAGTCTTTAGCTGAGGATTCTCTATTGGGATTCGTCATGGCTGATTCTTACTGTCATGAGTTCGCTAGGATGAGTGGGATCCTGTTGGTTTTGACTGGAATTGGCAGCACTCCTCCCAGAGGCACAGAGTCTAACAGAGCGGAAGGTTTTCACCAGGGAATCCCGTAATTGAATTCGGGTTTCGCAGCTTCCACCCTGCAGGTCGTGGTCCTCCATGGAAGTTCCCAGTGTGAAGTGATAGAGAACCAGCACAAGAGATGTGGTTAGCCCCAGGTAAACACTAAGGAATGGATGATGAAGAAGGCAGAGGCAGTACACAAGGATAGATGATCTTCGGCAGCACACTTGGAGATATGGGGAGCGATGGTCTGCGGCAGTTACCACTAATGAGTGGAGCAGGTAAGCGGAGATTATTATTATTATTCTCATTTATTTGTTGGGCGCCACAAGGTTTCCGCAGCGCCGTACATAGTACAAACAGTAGACCGTACAGGGTTAAACAGTACAGAACGAAAACACAAAGTACCAATGCTTCAGTAACTCTGGGACAGCCATAAGGAGTAAGGACAGAGCAGAAGAACAGGTATGGAGACACGGGGGAAGAGGGGCCCTGCTCATAAGAGCTTACATCCTAAGGGAGGGTGGAAAAATCGGACACGAGAGGGAGCTGGTGATGCCAGGGGAGTGAGGGAATAGCGAGCAGAGTAGATGAGGGGTTAAGTGGACGGTTGATAAGCTTTGAGGAACAGGTGAGTTTTTTAAGTGCTCGTTTGAAGGAGCACAGATTGGGAGCGAGACGGATGGAACGAGGGAGGTCGTTCCAGTGCAGTGGGGCAGCTCGGGCGAAGTCTTGGATTCTGGAGTGGGAAGTGGTAATTAGAGTGGAGGAGAGGCGACGGTCATTAGCAGAGCGCAGTGACCGGGCAGGAGTGTGAATGGTGAGGAGGTTGGCGATATAGGGAGCAGTAGACAGGGAGAGAGCCTTGTAAGTGGTGATAAGGAGTTTGAAGAGGATTCTGTAGGGGATGGGAAGCCAGTGTAAGGCATGGCAGAGAGGGGAGGCAGAGGAGGAGCGGCGTGAGAGAAAGATGAGTCTAGCAGCCGCATTGAGTACAGAGCGGAGGGGGGCGAGATGTGAGTGGGGGAGACCAGTGAGGAGAAGGTTGCAGTAGTCGAGGCGGGAGATGATGAGTGCGTGGATGATGATTTTGGTGGCGTCTTGTGAGAGGAAGGGTCGGATGCGGGCGATGTTGCGCAGTTGGAAGCGACAGGCTTGAGCAAGGGATTGGACATGGGGGGCAAAAGAGAGAGATGAGTCGAGGGTGACACCCAGGCAGCGGAGTTGGATGACAGAGGAGATGGTGGTGTTATTAACAACGATAGAGAGGTTGTGGTGGGAGGGGAGTCTAGGGGGAGGAAAGACAATGAGTTCGGTTTTAGAGATGTTAATTTTGAGAAAGCGTGAGGACATCCAGGCGGAGATGGCAGAGAGGCAGTCAGATACCCGAGAGAGGAGGGAGGGAGAGAGATCAGGAGAAGAAATGTAAAGTTGAATGTCGTCAGCATAAAGGTGACACTGAAGACCAAAGGAGGAGATAAGGGCACCGAGGGAGGATGTGTAGAGCGAAAAGAGTAGGGGGCCGAGGACAGAGCCCTGGGGGACTCCTACCGAGAGAGGGGAGGGGGTGGAGGAAGAGCCAGACATGGAGACAGAGAAGGAGCGGTTAGCAAGGTAGGAGCAGAACCAGGCATGGACGGAACCAGAGAGGCCGAGAGAGAGAAGAGTTTGCAGAAGGATGGGGTGGTCCACTGTGTCAAAGGCAGCGGAGAGGTCAAGAAGGATGAGTATGGAGAAGTGACCCTTAGATTTGGCCGATAGGAGGTCATTGGTCACTTTGGCCAGGGCAGTTTCAGTAGAGTGGAGGGGGCGGTATCCAGATTGGAGAGGGTCAAGGAGGGAATTGTCCGAGAGATATCTGGTGAGGCGACAGCAGACAATTCGCTCAAGAAGTTTGGAGGCGTAAGGGAGAAGAGAGATGGGGCGATAGCTGGTGACAGAGGTGGGGTCAAGATTAGGTTTTTTTGAGGATAGGAGAGATAAGAGCATGTTTAAATGAGGAGGGTACTACACCAGAGGAGAGTGATAGGTTAAAAAGGTGTGCCAGGTAGGAGCAGGCAGTGGGAGAGAGAGAGAGCGAAGGAGGTTAGAGGGGATGGGATCGAGAGGACAGGTGGAGGGTGGAGAAGAAAGAATAAGGGAGCGAACTTCTTCGCCTGATGTGGGGGAGAAGGAGCACCAGAGTTGATTGTTGGAGGGGGGTGGAGCAATGTGGACAGCGGGTGAGTGGATTGAGGCGGAGATGTTAAGTCTGATGGCTTCAATTTTGGAGGAGAAGAAAGTGGCAGTGGTAGTACACAGAGAGTCAGCAGATGAACACATTGAGGAGAAGGGAGCTGCTTCCAGGCCAGGAGACTGATGCATAGAACCAGCATTGAGAAATGAGGGGAGGAGCTTTATAAAGGAGCACCAGAGGAGGGCAGCTAATGGAAGCACTGGGCAGGTAGAACAGGTGAAACGGTCGGCGCAGGACTGTCGCCGGCGAGACAACCGGAGTGGGAAACAAAGAATCAGGAGGTGGATAGATGCTCTGGTCCCTGAGTGGTGGACGTGGGAGACCAGTGTGTGAAAAGTAGCTTCTCTGTGGGACTGGCCCATACGGGCTAACTTTTGCTCCTCATGCACATCAATGAACATTGCGTTTCCATGAATCTCACTGGTTCACCGGTTGCCCTTCTTTGGACCACTTCTGGTAAGTATTAACCACTGCATACCATGAACACCCCATAAGACCTGCCGTTTTGGAGATGCTCTGACCCAGTTGTCTAGCCATCACAATTTGACCCTTGTCAAAGTCACTTAGTTCCTTACGCCTGTCTGTTTTTCCTGCTTCCAATACAATAACTTCAAGATCTGACTTGCTGCCTAATATATCCCACTCCTTGACAGGTGCCTTGTAACAAGGCAATCAATGTTATTGACTTATCAGTGATGGCTGATCAATGTATATAAAATATACTTTAGCCATAGAGCACCTATAATATTGAAGTATACAGTGAATTTACAGAGAATTTACAGTATAAATAAAAATGTTCTACTGTGTCTGCTATATGGTATAGTAGACATACAAGATCCTTGAAGTTTACACTGCTATAATAAGACTGTGGGCAAGATTTACCAAATCGCCTTTTGGGCAGTTTTTGGATACTTTTCTAACTTGCGAATTACCAAATCGCCATTAAAACGGACACAAATGACATTTTTTAACAAATCGCCATTCTGATTTTAACAGTGATGAACATACAAACAGCTGGATTTACTAAGCTGGGGTTTGTAAAACCGCCATTCAAACTGCCAAAACAAAAGAGGGTTGTGATAGTCGAGATTGCTCAAACTGCATGTTTTAGCTATCTTGCCATTCAGAACAAAAAAGGAAGCACAATACAATAATTTTGTCCCTATAATATAATGAAAATTTACCCCCATAAGTTAATTATAAATTAATTTTGCCCCTTAATCAATAAATAATGATTGTCCCATAATTTATATGTAAATGTTGCTTCATCATATGCTCTGAATGGCAAGATAGCCAAAAACAGCATGTTCGAGCTATCAAGTTAATCAAAAACAGGTATTAAAAAAACTTGTATATTTGATTGCTGTTTTGATGGCAGTTTTAACTAAACCACCAGCGATTAGATGCTTGCACTCTGTCACCCATCACCAGGCATTTTACATCGCAGCCTCAAATCGCCCTATATTAAATGTGGTGGTTTGGAGCACTAAACCACCACCAATGTGTGGCGATTTAAAACCGCCACAAAACACAATTCTTTGGAAATTTACTCCCATGACTTTTGGCAATGTCCTAATCTGACACTAAGCTGTTCATATTCTCTTTTTAAAAAAGGGAAGAGATTGATTCTCCATTATCAGTGTTTGAATTTTGAAAAAATATATAAAATGTTGTCAGGGATAGTAGTGGTGCCAGACAAGGAACCGACATTCCCTTATGAGAACACTTCATATTCTAGGGATAAGGCTAATAGATTTCTTCTAAAAAAAACAACAAACAAAAATGCATTTGAGATGATGGAAGACTGAATTAGCTCTAGTACTAGTGATTTGCTTGAAAATAAAATGAAAATGTTGGCTGTACTTCAACTTCAACTATGAATATATTGTTTCTGACTACAACAAGGGCTCTTTATGCAAAATGGCAATGCATGTAAAAAAGCTCTGGATGACATGTTTTCTTTCCATGTTTGGCCTCAGAAATATAGCAGACCTCTGGAAAAATAGGACAGAATGTTGTCTGTTATAGAACATGTTGTGTCGTGTGTTAAACTTTCTTTCATTCAAATCACCTTTATGAATGTAAAAGTAAAAATACTTCCTTCTCTAGGATTTTGTGTTATTCTATTAATAGTGATATACTGCAGATCCATGTACAATTGAGAGTTTATACTGAATACAGTCCTAGCTGCAGTGTGTTATCTGCAAATAAGCAAAAAACTACAACGATCTGTGCAAAGACCAGCATTCATCTCTAAATCATACAACCACAAAAAACCAGCTGGACTGGGATTTGTGCTTTTAATTATAATATATGTAAACAAGAAGCATGGAAGGCAAGGGAGTTCTGCATGTAAAACAAAGTGACCAGAAAAAAAAGGAAACAGTGAATGATGGATGCAGTTGTTTAAAGGTACTTGTGACTGGATCACTTACAAGTAACTTATGGTATAAATTTATTTAAAGGAAATAGAACTGGGCACTTAGTTATATAATTGCAAATGTACTTATTTTTGATAGAGATGAGCGCACTCGGATTTCTGAAATCCGAGCCCACCCGAACGTTGCCGATCCGAGTCGGATCCGAGACAGATCCGGGTATTGGCGCCAAATTCAAATCTGAAACTGAGGCTCTGACTCATAATCCCGTTGTCGGATCTCGCGATACTCGGATCCTATAAATTCCCCGCTAGTCGCCGCCATCTTCACTCGGGCATTGATCAGGGTAGAGGGAGGGTGTGTTAGGTGGTCCTCTGTCCTGGTAGATCTCGTGCTGTGCTGTGCTGTGCTGTGCTGTGCTGTTCTGTGCTGTGCTGTGTTCTGCAGTATCAGTCCAGTGGTGCTGTGTGCTGTGCTCTGTCCTTCTGAGGTCAGTGGTGCTGCTGTGTCCTGTGCTGTGTCCTGTTCAGTCCAGTGGTGCTGTGTCCTGTTCAGTCCAGTGGTGCTGTGTCCTGTGCTCTGTGCTTCTAAGGGCATAGTTATTTCCCCATTATTCCCAAGTTTTTAAAAAATAAAAAAAAAGTAAAAAAAAAATATATAATTATAACCAAATTTGCAAAACCAATCCAGCAGTATAAGTCCATTGGTACTGCAATATTACCAAGTTCACACATTCTGCAGTATCTTGTGCTACATATAATGGAGACCAAAAATTTGGAGGATAAAGTAGGGAAAGATCAAGACCCACTTCCTCCTAATGCTGAAGCTGCTGCCACTAGTCATGACATAGACGATGAAATGCCATCAACGTCGTCTTCCAACCCCGATGCCCAATCTCGTAGTACCGGGCATGTAAAATCCAAAAAGCCCAAGTTAAGAAAAAGTAGCAAAAAGAGAAACTTAAAATCATCTGAGGAGAAACGTAAAGTTGCCAATATGCTATTTACGACACGGAGTGGCAAGGAACGGCTTAGGCCCTGGCCCGTGTTCATGACTAGTGGTTCAGCTTCACCCACGGATCTTAGCCCTCCTCCTCCTCCCCCCCCCTACAAAAAATTGAAGAGAGTTATGCTGTCAGCAACAAAACAGCAAACAACTCTGCCTTCTAAAGAGAAATTATCACAAATCCCCAAGGTGAGTCCAAGGATGTTGGTGGTTGTCAAGCCTGACCTTCCCATCACTGTACGGGAAGAGGTGGCTCGGGAGGAGGCTATTGATGATGTAGCTGGCGCTGTGGAGGAACTTGATGATGAGGATGGTGATGTGGTTATTGTAAATGAGGCACCAGGGGGGGAAACGGCTGATGTCCATGGGATGAAAAAGCCCATCGTCATGCCTGGTCAGAAGACCAAAAAATGCACCTCTTCGGTCTGGAGTTATTTTTATCCAAATCCAGACAACCAATGTATGGCCATATGTAGCTTATGTAAAGCTCAAATAAGCAGGGGTAAGGATCTTGCCCACCTAGGAACATCCTCCCTTATACGTCACCTGAATAACCTTCATAGTTCAGTGGTTAGTTCAGGAACTGGGGCTAGGACCCTCATCGGTACAGGGACACCTAAATCCCGTGGTCCAGTTGGATACACACCAGCAACACCCTCCTCGTCAACTTCCTCCACAATCTCCATCAGATTCAGTCCTGCAGCCCAAGTCAGCAGCCAGACTGAGTCCTCCTCAATACGGGATTCATCCGAGGAATCCTGCAGCGGTAGGCCTACTACTGCCACTGCTGCTGTTGCTGCTGTTAGTCGGTCATCTTCCCAGAGGGGAAGTCGTGAGACCGCTAAGTCTTTCACAAAACAATTGACCGTCCAACAGTCGTTTGCCATGACCACAAAATACAATAGTAGTCACCCTATTGCAAAGCGTATAACTGCGGCTGTAACTGCAATGTTGGTGTTAGACGTGCGCCCGGTGTCCGCCATCAGTGGAGTGGGATTTAGAGGGTTGATGGAGGTATTGTGTCCCCGGTACCAAATCCCGTCGAGATTCCACTTCACTAAGCAGGCGATACCAAAAATGTACAGAGAAGTACGATCAAGTGTCCTCAGTGCTCTAAAAAATGCGATTGTACCCACTGTCCACTTAACCACGGACATGTGGACAAGTGGTTCTGGGCAAACGAAGGACTATATGACTGTGACAGCCCACTGGGTAGATGCATCCCCTTCCGCAGCAACAGCAACAGCTGCATCAGTAGCAGCAACTACAAAATGGCTGCTCGTGCAAAGGCAGGCAACATTGTGTATTACAGGCTTTAATAAGAGGCACAACGCTGACAACATATTAGAGAAAATGAGGGAAATTATCTCCCAGTGGCTTACCCCACTTAGACTCTCATGGGGATTTGTGGTGTCAGACAATGCCAGTAACATTGTGCGGGCATTAAATATGGGCAATTTCCAGCACGTCCCATGTTTTGCCCACACCATTAATTTGGTGGTGCAGCATTACCTCAAGAGTGACAGGGGTGTGCAGGAGATGCTTGCGGTGGCGCGCAAAATTGCTGGACACTTTCGGCATTCAGCCAGTGCCTACCGCAGACTAGAGGCACATCAAAAAAGCATGAACCTTCCCTGCCATCACCTCAAACAAGAGGTTGTGATGCGCTGGAACTCCACCCTCTATATGCTGCAGAGGATGGAGGAGCAGCAAAAGGCCATTCAGGCCTACACAGCCACCTACGACATAGGCAAAGGAGTGGGGATGCGCCTCAGTCAAGCGCAGTGGAGACTGATTTCCGTGTTGTGCAAGGTTCTTCAGCCATTTGAACTTGCCACACGAGAAGTCAGTTCCGACACTGCCAGCTTGAGTCAGGTCATTCCCCTGATCAGGCTGTTGCAGAAGCAGCTGGAGAAAGTGAGGGAGGAGCTGGTAAGCCATTGCGATTACAGCAAGCATGTAGCTCTTGTGGATGTAGCCCTTCGTACGCTTTGCCAGGATCCGAGGGTGGTCACTCTTTTAAAGTCAGAGGAATACATTCTGGCCACCGTGCTCGATCCTCGGTTTAAAGCATATGTTGTGTCTCTGTTTCCGGCGGACACAAGTCTACAGCGGTGCAAAGACCTGCTGGTCAGGAGATTGTCCTCTGAAGAGGACCGTGACATGCCAACAGCTCCACCCTCATTTTCTTCCACATCTATGGCTGCGAGGAAAAAGCTCAGTTTTCCCAAAAGAGGCACTGGCGGGGATGCTGATAACATCTGGTCCGGACTGAAGGACCTGCCAACCATTGCAGACATGTCTACTCTTGCTGCATTGGATGCTGTCACAATAGAAAAAATTGTGGATGATTACTTTGCTGACACCATCCAAGTAGACATGTCAGACAGTCCATATTGTTACTGGCAGGTAAAAAAAGGCAGTTTGGAAGCCCCTGTACAAACTGGCTCTATTTTACCTGAGTTGTCCCCCCTCCAGTGTGTACTCGGAAAGCGTTTTTAGTGCAGCGGGGAACCTGGTCAGTGAGCGGCGAAGGAGGTTGCTTCCTCATAACGTTGAAAAAATGATGTTTATAAAAATGAATAATCAATTCCTCAATGAAGTACAGCACTGCCCTCCAGATACTACAGAGGGACCTGTGGTTGTGGAGTCCAGTGGGGACGAATTGATAATGTGTGATGAGGAGGAAGTACACACTGTAGGGGGAGAGGAATCAGAGGTTGAGGATGAGGACGACATCTTTCCTCAGTAGAGCCTGTTTAGTCTGTACAGGGAGAGATGAATAGCTTTTTTTGGTGTGGGGGCCCAAACAAACCAATCATTTCAGCCAAAGTTGTTTGGTAGGCCCTGTCGCTAAAATGATTGGTTTGTTAAAGTGTGCATGTCCTATTTCAACAACATAAGGGTGGGTGTGAGGGCCCAAGGACAATTCCATCTTGGAACTTTTTTTTTTGCATTATATGACCAATCAACAGTCGTTTGCCATGTTCAAAAAGTAAAACCAAATTTAAACAAATTCAAGAAATTAAACCAAAAGTAAAATGCCCTGTCATAATTTAAAACAAGAGGTATTGACGTGCTCTAAAACTACTGTATTGTTGTTTATATTTTATAAACACTACACTTGAAAGCTTGAGTCTTTCAATAAAAAAGTAACTGTCCATTGCACGAATATTTGCAACAGGGACAATTTTAGGGTTAAGAAAGTCAACTAATAACACTTCGACGCTGTCTGTCTTTATAAACACTACACTTGGAAGTTGGAGGAGGTATTGTGGCCCCGGCACCAAATTTACTACCGGGGCCACTCCACTGTGCAGTCCATATTTAGGTGTATCAGATATTAAACAACGGTGACTGTTGATGCCCAATTTTTTAATTATATTGTGGCCTCGGTACCAAATTGTGTACCGGGGCCACCACACTATGCAGTCCATACCCTTTTTTTGGTGGAATTCTGACCCGTGGAGGGTTTTTTAATTATATTGTGGCCTCGGTACCAAATTGTGTACCGGGGCCACCACACTACGCAGTCAAGATAGATAGATGCGTATCATAGATAAAGTACATTCAGTGGTGTGGGGCAAATTGAAAAATATTCAAAATGCACTGACATTATCAAAAACAAGAGGTTGTCACACGCTAAAACTCCAACATGTATATGATGGAGAGGATGGAGGAGCAGCCGTATGTGCAGTGTAATGCAGACCTTTTGAAGGTTTTTTATATATTTTATTGTGGTGCCCAGTGCCCACTCCTCTACGCAGTCCAGGTACATTTATTGGTGCGAATCATACAAGTTCAGGGTTTTTAATATATATTGTGGTGACCCACTCCTCTACGCAGTCCAGGTACATTTATTGGTGCGAATCATACAAGTTGATGGTTTTCTTATTATATATATTGTGGTGACCCACTCCTCTACGCAGTCCAGGTACATTTATTGGTGCGAATCATACAAGTTGATGGTTTTCTTATTATATATATTGTGGTGACCCACTCTTCTATGCAGTCCAGATACATTTATTGGTGCGAATCATAAAAGTTCAGGGTTTTTAATATATATTGTGGTGACCCACTCCTCTACGCAGTCCAGGTACATTTATTGGTGCGAATCATACAAGTTCAGGGTTTTTAATATATATTGTGGTGACCCACTCCTCTACGCAGTCCAGGTACATTTATTGGTGCGAATCATACAAGTTGATGGTTTTCTTATTATATATATTGTGGTGACCCACTCCTCTACGCAGTCCAGAAAGATACCTCGTTGCAACGTTTTGGACTAATAAGTATATTGTGAGGTGTTCAGAATACACTGTAAATTAGTGGAAATGCTTGTTATTGAATGTTATTGAGGTTACTAATAGCATAGGAGTGAAAATAAGCCCAAAAACTTGATTTTTAAACTTTTTATGTTTTTTCCAAAAAAAATCCGAATCCAAAACCTTAAATCCGAACCGAGACCTTTCGTCAAGTGTTTTGCGAGACCAATCCGAACCCCAAAAATAATGAAAATCCGGATCCAAAACACAAAACACGAGACCTCAAAAGTCGCCGGTGCACATCCCTAATTTTTGATATTGTGGGTGTTTTGGTAAAAGGAATATCTTTATTACTCAGACCAGGGGAAGAAATTTGTTTCTTGTTTAATCTTACTAGAGGAAATGCATTATTTCTGGAAGTATATATCTTATACAATTAGCCTTTGTGGATGGAAGTCTTTTGTGTATTGTGATATGGGGAAATGGCATGTTTGGGGTTTGTACCTTTCATTGGGAATGTGTTATCTGCGACTCTCTCAAGAAAGGCTTCATGTTAATAAGACTCTTTGACTTGCTAGTAGAATTCCTGCCTCTGAAATAAGAGCAGCAAGGTTTTAGGACATCACAGATAAGTGTAAATATTGTTAGCTTTGCATTGCAGGTAAATCCATGTTTTGGTAAACAAGTTACATCCTGATTCTAAAGGTAGCTCAGACCTCAAGGGGGCTGGCTTACCCAGTGAGGCTGTATTCAAATGTGTATAAAAGCAACACTGTTTTGTATTAAAAGTTGGTCTTCTGATTTCATCTGACCTTAGCACTGGTACTTCCAATCAGTGTGACTGCAAATAAACATCACATTGCTTCAAAGACCAGCTTGAAAATATCTTTCATGCTGAAAATCCTGTGACCTACAGATTAGACCCAAAATCTAATCTGTTCCCAGCTGTTTCTGAGGTTTGGACCCAGCTTTTCTGGTATTACCGCTCTGCCTGCTACTCTGCAGCTCTGATCAGTGTGATAGGCCAGGGGGGATCCATCCACAGCAACCCTGATCCATAGTAAGAAGTCAGGAGTACCAGCCCAGGTACACCAGCAATGGGGTACAATCGCAGTGTCAGTTACCCAGAAGAAACCCGGTACTGGATGCCAGTAAGGAGTCCAGTGGTGGCAGCATTTGTAAGCCCCTCCTACTGCGGAAAGAAGGCGCATTTGGGATAACAAAATGGAACGGTGGCAAAGTAAGCCCAGCCGGTTCCCAGCAGCAACAGACATTGTGGCATAGGTGGTCCACCCTGTCACAGTACTCTAATCATATGTGTTACATGGTACCTTTCTAATGGACATATTTTATTTATTTATTTATTATCATTTATTTAAATATTTATATAGCACTAGCATTTTCCGCAGTGCTATATAAATAATCTGTATAGTCCGTATAACTGGGAACAAACAGTCATAAAATGAGACTTGGGGGTATTTCTACTATGCGGCGGTTCCGTAGAACCTCTGAGTCCCCACGCTTTGAGTCATTTTCTTCAAACGGCAATTTTATTAAAGACCAAACCCGATGGGCTTTGTCTGTAATAAAAGTGCCGTTTTAAGATCTGACATCAAAGCGCCGGAAATCGGCGATTCTTTTGCTGCATAGTAAATATACTTCTTGTTATTACAGAGAAGTAAGAGAGCCCTGCTTGCAAGCTTAATATCTATCTTGTGATAAATACATTGGTTGAAGTAGAAATTTAGAAGTAGTGGTATGGAAAATAAAAACTGAATGGGATTTGATAAATTTACAATGAAGGCAGTAGAAGAAGTGTCAGTAATGCATACCCCTTTATTCACCGCCACATCGACCACTAGATAAATTCATAATAATATGCTAATTGTAGAACTTTACCTATGTTTTATGAAGGTGATGCTAATTTAGCTTGCAAAATTCACCTTTGAGGAGACAAATGAAATCACATTCCTTACAATCATCTGGCCATAAAGTAATTTTTTGGGGGGAGTGTGATATTTATTATTATGTTGCCTCAGAGCCCTGCATGCATGGTGGTAGGTGCATGCTTAGTGGACCTCCCTTTGGACTTTCAGTTCCACTGAGATAATTATGTCCTGCCCACACAACAAAATGAATTGCTCATCTATTTCCCAGCTCTATTCATAGAAAAGTGGAACTTGAATATTGTATTGGTGAAACTTTTGCAAAATTTTAATCATGTGAAATTCTGCTCATCTGTAGTACAAATGCACACGTTTTACACTCACACACATTGTTAGAATTACAGTTAAGGTTCTACTCAAATGTAACCCCAACCCCTCCTCTCCCCGTCACACACACACACCCAAACCATCAGGAAATTGAACTGTTAAGGCAGTAGACAAC
This sequence comes from Mixophyes fleayi, assembly GCF_038048845.1. Classification (NCBI taxonomy): domain Eukaryota; kingdom Metazoa; phylum Chordata; class Amphibia; order Anura; family Limnodynastidae; genus Mixophyes; species Mixophyes fleayi. The sequence goes on along the minus strand of NC_134402.1, from coordinate 130,976,586 downwards.
CATAACTGACCCCACCCCAAAACATTGTTTGGTAACATTAATAATAATAAATTTCATTACTGGCATCACATATAACATTTCAAATATTTTGACATCACACAACATCCCCTATGACATCAACAATTGCTTCAACAATCGCCTTAATCAAAGAGATCATATGTATAAAATATTGTTCAGTAAAGAATAGTACACATAAAGCTGACTCATTATTTTATAGCATGTAACACAAATCACATGCACATCTGTAACTGCAATGAACAACATAATATTCTTCTAGTGCTAGCATATTACTTCCATAAATCTTCAATTAATGTTATGTAAATGAAATCACAAATTGCAAACATAAGCATGGTATAAGCTCAAAATGATAAAAATAATAGCTCTGTAAGACAATACATTTTGGGGCCAAATGACCAGTTTTCATAGGATATAGTATTATAACAGAGGGATATTTAAGCCTGAGGGAAATTAATAGCTGAGGTGTGTGTTCATAACATTGTCCCCTCTCTAAAGAAGGTTAAAGTAGGTGGGCAAAGTAAGCCTTTGGTAGGCCCATGTTGTATCACTGTAGTAGGTCACTTGGGCCACATTATATATTTCCCTGGCTAATGGTGTTCTCTCTTACTCTGCAGGACAAGTTGCCCATTCCCCCTCCCTCCCTCATTTTGAGCTTCTTTGCAGGTGCTTTGGGTGCCAGCACCTGCTCGAGGTGTGTCTATTGGTGCCCCAGTTGGGGTGGCTTTGGGTTTGAGTCCCATTACCCTTTGGCTTAGCTGCCTTGTGCTATGTTTACTCTTGGTGGGATTTTTGGCTGGTGCTTTGTGTGCCAACACTAGATTGTTTGATGATTGCGTTTGTTGAAGAATTTTAAGCAGTCAGTGGCTTATGCTTGGTGGGCACACATTAGCTTCATTTATGTAATGGTAGAACTTGCCTCCATTCGAAGAGTCAGGCTTTGGTTTCAGTACAGGCATCACCCTGGTGGCCGGATTTGTTGGTTGTGTTCCCTCAGCCCAGAGTGAACATGAGTTCTTGGATGCTTGGTATAAGGGATAACTAGGTTTAAAGATAAGTGTGTGCCCGGGTGAAATAGTTCTCCATGTATTGATATTGAGAGGTCCAATTCACTGTGATATAAGTAGCACTGGTCCCAGCTGAATCCTCCACCATACAATGTTTGTATTTTAATAAACACCTTTATTTGCCAAGCACTGGTTTTGTGTCCTTTTATTTATTAGTAGACTGGTAAGAAGGGATGTTAAAGGGGGGACTTATTATTATGCGAGGACAGCAACCATTAAGCATTTTAATAGTACTGGTCACCACTGCTTTGCAAATGGGGTTTGCGTGGTACTTCAGTCAGTGTAGAATATTTATCTAATTACTTTGAGAACCGCTATAGTTTGGCCAAATTTATGAATATGCCAAATCAATTAGCCAACTGTACTGATAATGATTTTTTAAAATGTATTTCTCTGAAATAAAAAGTATAGAAAATTTATAACAGAATTATTTCAACATTCCCAAACTCCCACTCCCTCCAAGTGCTGCATGCTTTTGTAGAGGTGCCTAGGGGAAGAGGTAACCCAAACCACCAATCCCTATCAAGCTGGTCGTAGTTGTCCCTGAGGGACAACTACGAAACGCATCGGACACTCTTTTTCACCAACTCCTCTACTGTTATACCTTGGCGTGCGCACCACCTGGCGGCTCAGCCTAAGGAAAGGAGAGATAAAATTACTGCCAAGAAGAGCTGCAGATCCAAGTGCAAGTGTGTACAAGGTGGCGGTTGGGAGTATAGAGACTTCGCTATACCCTGTTTACCATTCCCTCGATTCATTCTGGCCTGAGCACGAGACTACGAATACTCGGAACAGGAACAGAATTCATCCGAGTACCCCACTCACCTCTATACAGGTTCCTGGCACTCATCCACACTCCGTGTATCAACACCTTGTAGAACTGCGCGATAAGAACACAGCTCTCCCACAATTCGACCTGCAGACTATCGTGTACCACTAGCTCCAATACAACAGACAGTTCCCGATTCTATCAACAGTCTATGTGACCTGGTTCCACAACACTTACAACTCGCTAGTACTGGGTGTTGTATACAACTCTGCTTAACACCACAGTTACAAGGCAGAAGATATTGGATATGTTAGACGAGAAAGGGTGTACCAGGGGCCTACATTTTATGAGGGCCTGACTCCTGGTCCCTGTTGGGAAATTTCCAGGATATTCTACTGGGATATTTATCTGTTCCTAACAGTGACAACTACCACCTGGGACTTACTGGGGAGGGTATTTTTGCCACCCTTCTATAAAGTGTATTCTCCAGGGGTCAGTCCAGGACAGCCATCCACAAGAAGGGGGATACCTGCCAGGAACTGTCAGTAGCCACTGCCAGAACTCTGCTTAAGACAACCCAGCCCCTATGGAATATACAGCTTGGAAGTGGAACCACCAGCTGGAGCTGCTGGAACTCAAATCCATGCACCCCCACATTGGAACCCACAAGTTAAACTGCAGGAACTCGATTAAAAGGTTGTGCTGCGCTGCAACACTGGTTGATACTGTTGTTTACTAACTGGATACAGTGAACAATTCGGGACACTAAGAATGAGGGTTAAACTATGGCTCAAGACACTACAGGGGACGAGTAGCCCTCGATACCCCAGAAAAGGACTACCACACAAATAGTACATTCTACACTTTGGGGAAGCAGACAGGTCCCATTCTTTTAGTTAGCAGACTTCCTCTCCAAATTCTACTACTCTCTACCTGCCCTGGGCCACCAGTTTCCGCCAGCACCTCTCTATGCCACAGTCCTCCGACTGCTGCCTGGATTCTCAGGTATTTTCAATCTGTTGCTTGGAGACTCAGAACTTTGTACCCTTTCCACACTTGTTAAAGGGCCTTGTGCTCTACCACTCAAGGGCTTGTTGCTTAAACCCACACTCAAGGGACCAAGTGTCCCACTAGAACAAGGGGCTGTTGCCCTACTATAACAAACTCCTTAAGGCCGCCCTATAGTGCCCTGGGCCTGTTGCCCTAATGAGCCAGAACTTTATGCCCTACTACACTGATGGACTTATGTCCACCTAGCTCCACAGGACCTAGTACCCACTCAAATGCACAGGGCCTGATGCCCACTCAGGTACACAGGGCCTAGCACCCACACAAATGCACAGGGCCTAGTACCCACATGAATACACAGGGCCTGGTGCCCACTCAGGTACACAGGACCTAGCGCCCCCATGAATGCAAAGGGTCTAGCACCCACACAAATGCACAGGGCCTAGTGCCCACATGAATACACAGGGCCTAGTGGCAGAGGTGTGGAAGGGTGCCCCGGAGGGTTGATGCCCAAAAGGGCCTTACCTATCACCAGGTGTCCCCCAGCTGGCCTATCTCTCACCCTTTGCCACCATCCTCAAGGGCTTCTGTTCTCTCTGGAGTCTTCTTGATCTTTTGAAGCAGGGGCACTCCCAGCCATAACAAGGGCTCTCTGCCATCCATAGGTCTTCTTCTCTTGATCCCATTGTCTGCGACAGCTGCAGGCAGAGTTGCTCTCAGTTTGGACAAGGGCTCTCTGCAATCCGTGGGTCTACTGAACCTTCTTCTCCTCTTCATGCTGGTTGCTCCACTCCTCAACTCGACTCAGGACCAACTGAAGAGACTCACCAGGCCCCGGATACTCATGTGAGTCCCCCACACTTTAGAAAATGTAGATTCAGGGAAGGTTTTCAATGTGACACCATGAAAATATGTGTTTCACAGGCTACGGACTCACCTACAGCAGATGCCTTGACGTGGTAGGTGAGTTTATATCCCAATATAGCAATATTGTGCAAGAAAATCTTATGTATATGCTGATTATTCTTACAAACTAATTAATATTGCCAGGACTATGATTATTGTGTTAAATCATTGTTGATTTATATTTTTCGCATTGTGTGTGAGTGAGTTACTGTACTATTTGGGTGTCAGTGAATGCACTTGTGGCAGCCATCTTGTTTACTTGTCATTACTGTTCACTGCACTTTTGTCTTTGATTATCTTCCCCGTGGTCCAAAATCTCCCCTTTTTTAAATCTGCCATACCCATTTACTTCCCCCAAAATAAACACCCATTTGATTGTTTGAAACCAAAGTGTGTGGCCTATTGTTATTCAGAGGGTTTGTGTGGTCGGGTACAACAGACTTCCCGAGTCAACCCCTAGTGGATTCAGTTACAGTTCACATTCCACCATACTGTGTAGAAGACTTGGGTGGAAGCAGTAAAGAGAGAGAGAGGCAACATTTCGCTCTTTCAGAGTGCTAGGGAGAGGGGTGCTACATCAGGATATATCTTGCAGGCACTATTGTGGAATACATGATACAGTTTATGGAGCAGTCTCAAAGGTCAGATGCAGCTCCGTTATCTGTTTTAATAATTTGCAGCACATTAGACACAGAACGAAAGTCATATAGATATCACAGGAAGCAGAAGCCTCTGCACATGCACAGTAGGCTACAGCGGACAGAACCCAGCGGCAACATACTTCCACCACTCAGACCACCAGAGACAGCTGCAGCATTTATCTCTCAACAAGTATGTCTTTAATTCAGAATGATTATTTCCTAGAATTGATATTTGTGATTCAAGTAGACTAATATGATAAGCCTGAATAGGATCATATGATTGCTAATGTTCCCTGCATTTGGCACCTATAAGCTAAACTGGATTAATACTTGGCACATTAAAGACAATTGATAAAGTTTTGACACCGGTACATTGTTTATTACAATATACCTAATTACACTTACTTGGGAGTGAACCTGGCGGTGAATGGAATTAAGAGAAGTACCTCTAATAAGTATTATTTTGCTATTGTACAATATTGTTATCATAATGTTAATTAATTATTGATGCCATATTTCTTAAAATAGAAACTTATTCAGATGTATAAGTATAGTCATATAAGTATATAGCCATATAATTCCTTGGATGCATATGTGAAACTCTTATGAATGTTATTGTGCTCTACTTTTAAGCCTTTGAAATTTCATGAACACAATTAACATCTCTAAATGGTTGTTTATTCATAAAATAAAAAAAGACTGGGCTCCTTTTTTCAATCAGCCAGCATTAGTAATCCACAAAGATTGTTTTTGTAATCCTGTTCTTTGTTGCCCAGCTGTAAATTGTTACAGACAGCATAAGCAGAACATGGAAAATGTTCTGGCATTTGAAGCAGGGAACATACAGACAGTACATCAGACACACAACTGTCTTGCTCTCAATATTTGGGGGTACATGACTTCCTGAAAACATATGTTAATGTTGACTAAATATAGTTATTCTTAAAATAGAAAAGTTGTGCTATGGTTCTCATCTGTTCCTGTGTGATCTTTATTGTACTATCTGGATTTACCAGTTTACATGACATGCTTTTGATTTATCCTATTTAAACTGTCATTTCAAACCTTCTTCATAAATGATATACGCTCTGTATTTCATTTTATCCTTACAAAACAGCAGCACAAACATGTCAAGCTGTTTTGGGACTGTGTCACACAACATCCTCTCGTTTGGAGTGTTTTTTCTAGACTTGCAGAACTCTTGGCTGAGAGGAGTCTACTTCGATGCTGACATGACAGGCTTACCAATCTGTCTGCTCTTACATAAGAAAAATCAGGATCAGGGGACAGAGAGGAATGGAGGGGAGCAGCTGCACTGCTGCTGCTGCTTTCAAGGACCCACTTGCACAATGTGGTTGAGAACTATTTTTCTATTATGGGGTTTGAGTGGCAACAAGGTGGCATGAGGCTATAGCTTATAGGTTTATGAATTTCAATATTGACAATTTGTGGACATACTCGCTATATATTTTCATGTGAGGCTATATATTTGAGATATTGAATATATGGCACATATGGGCTTTATGCTGGCATATGAGGCTATGTGGGCATATTAGCTATCTGGTAGCATATGAGATTACATTGATTACATTGAGATATATAGGCTATGAGGTGGTATATGAATATATTTGGAGGTATATTGGCTGTATGTAGGGCATAATTTTTAGATTAAAAATATAGGACACCCATGTGACTCAAAGCTTGGTCAAGCCATAAATTTCTCCCTATGCTTTCTTTTGGAAGCCAAATTAGGTAAAATAATTATGTGAACATATTCCCATTAATCATTTGAATTTGAATGCCTTATGAGTCTGAAAAATAGGAAAGAGTGAGCATTAAGAGTTAAAGATTTTGAGTGAAAAAATAGACTCTTCTGTGAAAACAGGAACACATGGAAGCACGGTTGGTAGGTCTTTTACAATTTTGAAATGATAAATCGAAACACCACAGAAGTCAGACCATTAAATACAAACCATGTTCTTTCAAGATACAAAAAAAAGATAAAAACAGATGTATGACATCATATGCAAGCATCCTATCAGTTTGGCTGCATCAGCACTCCCAGATTCTGGAAAAACATGCACTGTGAGCTAAAAGTGTGGAAAAATTGTTCTTTCACTGCTGAGCCACTCTCAGTCTCTACATTGGTTGCCTGTTTTTCAACTAATCCAATATAAAATGATTCTACTAACATACGAGGCCATCAACAAAATTGCACCTACATACATCTCCTCACTTGTCTCAAAATATCTCCCAACTTGACACTTCCATTCTGCACAAGATCTGCATCTTTTTCCGGGCTGCACCCACTTTGTGTAATTCCCTCCCCTGCACAATAAGAATTTCCTCTAGTCTTCAACCCTTTAAGCATTCTCTAAAAATCCACCTCTTCAGGCAAGCTTATACTATTCCTCAACCACCCTCTTAATCTCCATAGGTTACTCTATTACCACCCTCTACACAGCTAACACAAGACAGCAACCCTCTGACCAACATTGTTCTGTGACTGATCTCACAGCCCACTCAATACTTTTAACCTTTGCATTCTAGCTGAAAAATATGCAACATGATGTAGCATATTGTATGTATACACAAGGGTAGTGTATCAAACTCCCATTGTCCCATAGATTGTAAGTTTGCGAACAGGCCCTCTTATCTTTATGTGTGTATGTATTACCCAGTATTGTTTTATTGCTGTTTGTTCCTGTGAGGATACCAACCTTAACTGGGATGTCAGTTACCCTCTGTGGGATTCAACTCACTCGGGTAGACCAGAGTATATAAAAATAAGGCTTTATTACGACAACACAACACAACACCAAAAGACATTCACAAGATACAGGGTAAATGGTAGCATGTATTCTCCAGCAGCCTCTTGCAGTCAACACTCCAAAATAATAATCTCAGTCTCTTTCTTATCCTCCCGCAATTTTACTACTACCATTTAGCTAGACAGTTACCATATCTCCCAGCCTGGGTTACTGGCTCACACAGACCCTGTCCTGCTAGGGTTTCCTCCAGCAACAGTACTTTTCGTTGATGTCTTGTACACCAGGATCCTCCAAGCTAGAATAGCTCTCTTGACATTCTGCTCTCCTTATATTCTTGGCTGTATACACAGGGAGTAGGGTCAAATATCTCAATCTTCCCACTTACAGCAGGGGTCTATCAGTGGTCACTTTAACTGTTAGACATACTGTCTGTTACCTTGATTATACAATGGAATAGTTTGACTCAATTAGCTATTTGGCTGGATACATTAAACAAAGGGTTACAATATAACAAGAGGAGGCTGGAGACAAGAGGGGGCTGGAGAGAAGGGAGGATTTTTTATAGTATGTTCTATAAAAACTTAAGTAACATAAAAGATGTGAGGAAAGTTGTAACCCATAATTTGATTGTGGGGTTGGTGTGGAAATAGACATTTGTATAACATGGGAATGTTAATAATTTATGGTCGGGTCTGTTGAGAGGTGAAACTGGTCTGTTTGTTAAATGTGGAGGTTATTAATTTCATGTCTGGGCTGATGGGAGGGGGCTATGTTTGTTTTGCTAAATGGGAATGTTTTTAAATGTTATTCATTTATTGTAGGGGATTGGTTGGGAGGCTTTTAATTTAATGTTGGGCTGGTTAGGAGGAAGGAGGCCTAATTATTAAACATGGGTGCTTTTAATTTGATGTCGGGGCTATATGCAGAAAAATAGATATTACACTTAAATGCTATTGGTTAAATTTTGGAGTTGATTGGGTGGAAGTAGGCCTGTTTATTAAACAGAAAATGCTACTGATTTAAAGACCTTTTGGTTGTGGGGAGGGAGGCCTAGATTTTTCACTCACTGCTCAACATTTCAGAAGGTGAATAATAATGATCTCTTTTCTAACAGGACTCCAACCTTTCAAAATTCAGCCAAGCAGCAACGGAGCATAAGACCAGCAGGCAGAAGACACCGGCGATGCGTAACCACTGAGAATCAGCATTTACTGCTACACAGGTATGTTCTGGAGTGAAGGAACCTGGTGGTCCAGTGGCGAATGTGGTGCAGGCAGCCTATGTAGTCCACACATATTCGGCACCATTGCATACTACCAGGCCCGGCGCTTCCATTAGGCTAGGTTAGGCACTTGCCTAGGGCGCGACCGCTGACCATACCTGTCACGGCCGCCGCACAGCATTCAGATGCACGGGGGAGGGGGGAAGAGGCTATTGCTCACCACCGCCGCCTCTCTGCTCTGTCTCCTCCCCTCCCCTCACGAGTGTCAGTGAGTGGGCTGGGGCGCCAATTTTGTAAAAATGCCTAGGGCGCCATGGAGGCTAGCACCGGCCCTGCATACTACTCGATATGGCCGTGTACTCCATTTGAAAATTGGTACTATAGCTTATACAGTATTCTATCAATGGATGACGCTGCAGAATCCAGTAGTATGTGATGACTGTTTTTGCGCGGACTGCATAGGCTGCCTGCACCACATTTCTCTAATGACAGTGCACCAGGGTGCCTCCCCTAGACTAGGGGAGCCCTGTAGCAACAGAGGACTATGTGTAAGTGCGATCACCACAGTATCGATGGACCAGAGTGTCAGATTATAATCAAAAAGGTATGTAAAAAAGGGAAGGAACATATAAAATAAAATGCAATATAAAGGCAGGTTTGTTTTTTGTCACATTATTTATTTTCATTAGTTAAGATTTACATTTATAATAATAAAAGAATTGCTGGGGATTAAGCAAAACTAAAATAACCTTTTTTTATTGATAAAAAAAATAAATAAATATATATATATATATATATATATATATATATATATATATATATATATATATATATATATATATATATATATATATATATATATATTTACACCGCAAACAGCCCTCTAAGGATAGGCTGCTACTTATGGTGCCAGTGCTGTGTGCTTGCCCCCCAGGCTAATGTCTGCCAGCCAGCCTCTGAAGAGGTGAGTGAGCTGCTGGCCATTAGAGGAGAGGAGGAAATAAAAAAGCAAATCACAGGGACTGTATAAGATGCCACAGAGTACTACAACATTGCAAAAAAATTAACATCCTGGGGGATCAAGCGCAGCCAGCAGCAGGTTGTAAATAAGTTAAAGGCACTTAGCAAACAGTACTCAAAATTGCATGACCACAACCACAGAAAGAGTGGTGCTGGTCATATGGAATGGCCCTTTTATGAACAGAGTAATGTGGTCTTTGGCAACCCTGTCCTGGCAAATCCAATAGTCCCCTGTCCCCCTCAAGCTGCCATGATGAAACCCTGAAAGCACTCAATCTATCATCACTTGCAATGAGTGATGATCCCCTGGAGAAACATGCAGAATTAGACACCTCAAATGTGCACAAAGACAGCATCAATATGTCTACAGAAGAATTGGCAGACTCACAACTTTTCCCAGCGACACTACCATCGCCAGAGACACAACCATCGCGAGATACACAGACACAGACACAGCCATTACTTTCAAACAGTAAGTTATTAACTTTAAAATTTAACAAGTAAATGAAATAAATATATGACAGTTTAACATTAAAAAACTAACCTTAAACACATATGAAAACATGAACATGTTAATGTTGCAGCAACAAGCAAGAGTGCAGGAGGGGAGGAGGCCTCGAGCACATATTAGCTTACAACACTGCTATTTTATTTTCATTCATTCATCCTTGGTAGCCATAATGGTTTTTCCCATTTCTAGCTTACAATGTTCCTCAAAGGAAGAAGAGGCTCAATAAGATGGAACAAGCAGCAAAAGCCATGACCACAGTAATGGTTGAACAGCTCAAGGACATGGATATGGTTATGCAGACCCAAGAAGACTCACGTCTCAAACGCTTCATGGATAATTAGTGCAAGCTGGACTTTTTCATTACGCGAATAATGGTTATGCAGGAGCGGATTGTCAGGGAAAAACAAAGAATTTATGATGGCTTTCCTTGATCGCCTAGTGCCAAGATTGCAAGGGCCTGTACAATCTCAACCACACTCTCCATGTCACCCTGCCAGGCCTTACCCCTTATAATAGAGGGCAACAATTTTTCGAAAAAATCTGACTTATCGCCAGACTGGGAGCCTGTTGACAAATAAGGCCATATATCCAGTTAATCTGAGCTGAAAATGAACTGAAAAGAAATGGCCTGCAAATAATCCCCCTACTCGCTACATAGGAAATAGTGCACCCAGGGTCTGATTTTGAGTCAGGAGCAAAGCAAAGAAAAGGAGCAAATTTGCACCTTGGCAAAATCATGTTGCATTAGTGGGGGGGGGGGGGGGGGGAATAAATTTGGTAAATGTAAAATGTAGGGACAGATTGGGTTAAGGCATGTTATAGATCAACTTTAATTTGAGTGTATAAATAAAGCTATCCACTATTTGTGTGCTACTTGAAAAACAGCCAGTATTTTCCTTGCGTGCAAAAAAATAGGTTAATTTGTACCCCTTGCATTGTAACATGGCTTGTCCAGGTGCACACTTGCTCCTTATCTTTGTGTGCTCCTAATTTAAAATCAGGCCCACACAGAGCAATGTTATCACATTTAATATTTATAAAAACTCTCTGCAATTTAGTCTGATTTGCACACTAGTTTGTTTTGATTTGTTATATAATTATTTCCAAATCTTACATAGAGTATACAATGTAAAATATAACTTAAGAAGTGAAAACATTTAAAACCTTGAAAACTTTTTAATCCTAAACTTGTATATAATGCATTTTATTTTATACATGAATACATTCCCAGCCTACATAGAAAATGTAATATCATTAGCTGTTTTCATGTATAGACAAAAGTCATAGATCTTCAACTGTTATAATGAGATGACCAATATGCTATAGAATTCAGATTATAATAGTATTATAGCAATGTATAAAATGCATATAGATCTAACTTTATTGTAGAAGTGCAATGTGTTTATTGAAAATGACAGTTTATGTACAGCTTTAACATGTGTTCAAAGAAGAAATATACAGACAGCATATGTGTAGCATTAGTGACCACCATATGGTAGGATACAGAAAGTGATGCTGGGAAACAGACTGTTTTAGCTGTAATACGAAATGGTTAACATAAGCAACACTTTCTTTGTTGTGTATCAAGAAGAGGTCAAGAATGTGTTAATGGCTCTTTGTTTTGTTTTCAATACCTACTTTTGCAAATTATTCCCAGGAGTTTCTTGAATGTCAAGAGAGATGATGGAATCAAGCAAACAATGGAAAAACAAAATTGTATTTTCAGCAGAGAGACAAATTCATTACTGTCATGGCAATTGCAAAGCCTGGATGTTATTGATGAAAATATATGTTAGTGACCTTTTTGAGAATTTTCAATGGATTTAGTTTTAATGAGGTAGCGTTTGGACATGGGATACAATTATCTGAGGAGAAAATAATATTCTCAAAAATAAGATTCCAGTAGTGTCTTAATGGTGGTTTCATGATTAGGATATTTTATGAGAAAAACAAACAAGGGTATGTTTAAGATTTTAATGTATAAGTATATGTATAGCATATGTAGACAAATATATAAAAGCCAGAAGAGACATGCTACCACCAACCTTCTTTCATGAATTCCTTCATTGATTTAAATGTGTCTTAACAATTCCACTGGATTTAGCTCAAAACCACTATAATAGTAAAATATTTAAATAAGAGAAACATGATTTGACATCATGCAATATAACTAATGTTAATTAAGGGACAGGTCCATATGTGAGAACAGGAAATGCTTTGAATAGACGTTGTTGTCATACATATTCATTTCCAAGTAAAGAATATGAAATAGCCATGCTAAACCTTATAGTAGACAGCAAAAAAATGTATTGGGGGATCTTAGCTCGAAATAGCACTACTTTTGTAACATTTTTAAATATCTTGTAACACTCCTAATAGGAAATTCGGGATATAATAGATTACTCCCTGACTGATACAAACTACAATTAGAAAACCACGACCAAGTCGATTTTGTGTTAGACCACACTCATTTTCTGACAGGCCATTCACTTGCTTGCCACCAAAAATCATGAGTCTCTAGTGGAAGGTTTGTTTTTATTGTATTATATAAAAAATATATAAAATCAAACATTCAAATAAAATAAAAACATAAAAGCAAACACACCACCCCAGAAATCCACAAAATAAATAAATAACAAGTAAGATATGTACTCTTAAACAATAGCCAACTTTGGGGTGGTTTCTGACAAAATAGCTCACTATTGGAGCTCTTAATAAAGGAAAGCTTAGGTTTCTATGAATTAGGAGAACACTTTGCTTTAAAAATAATCAAACACTACAATGGCTATACTCAGGGAGGGCTGGAAAATTTCACCCCGGGGAGCAAGACTCGACTCAGAAGCCTATTTTAATGAAAAAAAATTAAGGTGACCCAGCCCCAGGTAGCCCATTATGCCCCCTTGCCCAACCTGCCCAGCCTATACTACCCCAAAATTATAATTGATATTAAAAGTGAGTCCCTCTATTATATAAACAAAACATTTTATTCCTGCTGGAGTATTCTGGATGATCTAGCTTCTAAAACTATTCTCTATTTATTTTATTCTGTAAAACATTTGTATTTTTGGATAGATATTCTCACCCTTGGCCAAGAGAACATATGACACTATTTATTTCCTGTGAGATCATTTACTGTATTATTGCAAAACTAAACAGTTCAAAAATATGTTGTTTTTTTTAGTTCACAAGAAATGTCCTCTATGTTGTTAATTATGAGTATTTGGATCTGAAGGATACAGATATATGTATGCAGATTAACATATACACAATGTATAGAAAAAAATTGTGAGAAAAATAAATATATGCAGTCTGCACAAAATAATCATGTTGTAGGGCTTGTAAACACAAGTTAAAACATAGACAAAACTGTGTTAATTAGAGATGGTCGGCCTCGGTTCCCCGAGAACCGAACCCACCCGAACTTTGCCTATCCGAGTACCGAGCCGAGCAGGCTCGGTACTCTCCCGCCCGCTTGGATTCCAAATCGAGGCCGAACGTCATTGTGACGTCGTCTTATCTCGGGGATCGGTTCTCGCGATACTTGAAAATTATAAATACCTGCCTCCACAGCAATCCATCGCCATTTGACAGAGGGAGAGAGCAGGGTGGAGTCGCAGGCTGATTAAAGCAGGGACAGAGAATACAATTCTGATTACAATTCTGATAAAAATTCATAGAGAAGAGCGGAGGATAGAGGAGTCTTTTTTTTCAATATTTGGCACTACAAGTGCTTTGGGGTGTCCCCCATTCTTTTGCATTAATATTTCTGGCTGTCAAAAGTACTATCTGTCAGCAGACTTAAAATATAATATTTAGCACTCCCAAGTGTCAACATGGCATTCTATACACGCAGTGGCAAAGAGAGAATGAGGCCTTCACCTTTGTCTATTAGTGACAGATCAAAAAATGTTACTGAGCCTACAAGTGGTGCACAACTACTGTTACGCGTCAAAGCCGAGCTGCAAGATAACAGTGAGGCATTAGAGGATAATGTTTGCTCTGAATCACAAATGACACCAATCCCTGTGGAGAGTCCATCCAACAGTGGGATGTCTAATCGTGAGCTTTCTGTTAGTGTACCCATAAAGAGGGACCCTTTCAGCAGTTCTGCTGATGTGTGCCTGAACAGCCCGAGTGTAGCTGGTGATACACAAATTGAGGATGCCACTTTGGAAATAGAAGAGGATGAGGGGGAGATTTGTGGAGGTGACGAGGGAGCTAATGAGGATGCTGATAAGGATGAGGTTGTTTGTTTTAGTCCTGCACCAGTGGCAGCAGTTCTGGCACGTGACAAGAAAAAGGCCATTGTCATGCCAGGCCATAAAACCAAAAAATCCACTTCTTATGTGTGGAATTATTTTTACCCCAATCCAGACAACTGTATAGCCATTTGTAGTGTATGTCAAGCCACAGTCAGTCGAGGGAGGGACTTTAACCATCTTGGAACCTCATCTATGTTACGCCATTTGATGAGAGTTCATGGCAAAGTGTTGGGAAAAGCGGAAAGTTCTTCCCAAAAAATTACAAGCACTCCATCATCAGCTTAGACCCTCCGCTCACAGACATCCCGACGGCTACAAAATTCACCCACCACACTATCCTCATCAATATCCTCAGTAGCGCTCGGAGTTAGCCCTGCATCCCACTTATTAAGACTGGATGACTCCTGCACTATTATTGATTTCTCTGAAGAAAGCGTTTGTCCCACTGCTGCTGCTGTTGCTGCTGCTGGGGGTGAATCGTCAGCCCAGAGGAAGGCCAAGAAAAAGAGCAGTCCTACATTTCAACAATTAACTGTGAAACAATCATTTGCTAGGGGAAGCAAATATGACAACAGTCACCCAGTCGCCAAGCGAATCACAGACGCCATGGCTGCCATGTTAGTGTTAGATCTGCGTCCAATATCCACAATAAACGCAGCTGGTTTCTCACAGTTAATTGAGGTTTTGTGTCCGCGTTACAGAATTCCATCGCGACACCATTTTTCCCATAAAGCTATTCCACAACTATACCAAAAAGTGTGTACAATTGTAGCGATTGCGCTGAAAAATGCCATTCTGCCCACTGTCCACTTAACCACAGATATGTGGACAAGTGGAAGTGGTCAAACCAAAGACTATATGACTGTGACAGACCACTGGGTTGGTCATTCACCTTCACCAGCAGGAACAGCAGCAGCATGTATAACACTACGTAACATTTGTCACAGGCAGGCCGCCACTCTTTGTATCACTGGCTTCACTAACAGGCATACAGCTGACAATTTGTTACGCAAACTAAGAGATGTGATTGATACATGGCTTATACCACTTGGACTCTCCCCAGGATATGTCATTTCTGATAACGCCAACAATATAGTGCAAGCATTACAGCTGGGTGATTTCCAGCACATTCCCTGTTTTGTTTACACCATCAACTTGGTGGTGCAGAGCTTCCTACGAAATAACCGTGAGGTACAGGAGATGCTTTCGGTGGCCCTTAAGATTTCAGGCCATTTCAGGCATTCGGCCACATCATGTAGGAGATTGCAGCAGCTACAAAAGCAGTTTAACTTGCCCTGTCACCAACTTAAGCAGGAGGTGGTAACTAGGTGGAATTCCACCCTGTACATGCTGCAGAGGATGGAGGAACAGCGCAAAGCCATCCAAGCATATTGCACAAGCCATGACATTGGGAAAGGAGGGGGCATGTATTTCACTCTTGTACAGTGGGGAATCCTTTCAGGGCTGTGCAAGGTGCTGAAACCATTTGAAGTTGTGACGTGTGAAGTGAGTGCAGATTCTGCTAGTTTGAGCCAAGTCATTCCTTTAATTAGACTATTGGAAAAGCCGCTTGAGAAACTGAGGGAGGAGATGAAAGCAAGCAATTCCGCAAAATATGTTGGCCTTGTTGATCAAGTAATTCGCTTCACAATGATCCTCGAGTTATTAAGATCTTTAACTCGGATCAGTACGTTTTGGCCACTGTGCTTGATCCAAGGTTTAAGACCTACATTGAGTCTTTGCTTCAAAATGAACGAGATGTGAACTTTTGCAAGGAGCTATTGCTCAGCAAGTTGTCGTCAACCAAGGCCCAGTTCAGCAGACATGTCCTCCTTCAGTTTCTCAAGCCATGACATTGGGAAGGAGGGTGGATGTATTTCATTCTTGCACTCCTTCAGTTTCTCAAGCAGCTGCTGTTCGTAAAAAATTTAATTTTCCCCAAAAAAGTAGGGAGGACGCAGAGGGCAGACCAGAACAGTTTAACATCTGAGCTGGTTTGAAGGATTTTTCAAAAAAATGTGTGACCTTGCCCATAACTCCATCCAATATGAGTATTAACATGCAAAGGATGGTGGAGGATTACTTTCAAGAGGTAATTGATATGGAAATGTCAGACAGTCCCTTTTCTTACTGGGAAGAAAAGCAGGCCATTTGGAAACCCATGTACAAACTTGCTTTGCAATACTTAAGCTGCCCACCCTCCAGTGTGTACTCTGAACGAGTGTTCAGCACAGCAGGGAACTTAGTCCGTGATCGCCGTAGAAGGTTACTTCCCAAAAATGTGGAGAAAATGATGTTTATAAAAATGAACTACATCTTCCACAAGGAAGGCCTTCACCATCCAAGACATCCAAGCACTGACTGTTCTCTAATGGCGGATTCAAGCGGCGATTAATTGATACTCTGTGATGATGACGTACAGACTGATGAGGGTGAGGATGAAGCTGAAGATGATGACGATAACATCTTTTTAAAACTTTCTATGTAAGTGTAGGGTGCAATCTACCCCCAAAGAGGAAAGGGACTAGGGGCATTTCCATATCGTGTACCGTCTTGAAAGGCTGTTGTTTGGGCAATTTCTCCTTAAGGGTAGGGTGTCATACACCGAGTGACCCCAAACTGGCTTTCTCCATTTCAATTAATATTGTACAGTCTATAACGGCTGAATTTTTGGGTATTTTATACAAGTGGAGGGGGGCCTAGAGAGACAGAAACCAAACTGGCTTTCTCCATTTCAATTAATATTGTACAGTCTATAACGGCTGAATTTTGCGGTATTTTATACAAGTGGAGGGGGTTCTAGAGAGATCGAAACCAAACTGTCTTTCTCCATTTCAATTAATATTGTACAGTCTATAACGGCTGAATTTTTTAGTATTTTCTACAAATTTAGTGGCGCCTAGAGAGACAGAATCCAAACTACCTTTGTCCATTTCTTTAGATATTTAAGTATAAGTGTAGGGTGTAATATACATCCAAAGACGATGGCTGCATTGCCAATATTCATAGATGGAGAGGAAGACAATCTGGTTTGTGTGTAGAATTAATGAAGGCCTATCAGGAATGAAACTGTTTTTTGGATAATTAATTAGCTTTACAATTACATTACTTATCCTACAAACAGGTGGAGCACTAAATTTGGTTATCTTAGGCCCAAAAACATTGATTTTTAATGAAAATGGCAAAACAAAACCAAAACCAAAACACGCAAGGGCGGTTTTGCAAAACCAAAACCAAAACATGAAGGTAAACTAGATCCAAAACCAAAAACAAAACCAAAATACGGGGGTCAGTGAGCATCTCTAGTGTTAATACATGTTCACAATGGTCCCAATTCTGAGTTAGAAGCAAAGCAGAAAAAATAACAAATTTGCACCTTAGCAAAACCATGTTGCGTTGGAGGTGGAGGTAAATTTAAAATGTGGGAACAGATTTATAGTTGGGATAGGGCATGTATTAGATCAACTTTAAATTTCAGTGTAAAAATAAAGCTATCAAGTACTTGTGTGATACATGAAAAAGCAATCTGCCAGTATTTTACTTGTGTGCAAAAAAATTAAATCAATTTACACCCCTTGCATTGTAACATGGTTTGCCAGGTGCAAAATTGCTTTTTTTGCTGTGCTCCTAATGCAGCATCATGCCCAATGTGTTCCTAAGCTTTGTGGATTTCCTCTGGGTGCTCCGGTTTCCTCCCATACTCCAAAAACATACTGGTAGGTTAATTGGCTGCTACTAAATTGCCCTTAGTCTCTCTCGGTCTGTTTGTGTGTTAGGGAATTTAGACTGTAAGCTCCAATGGGGCAGGGACTGATGTGAATGAGTTCTCTGTACAGTGCTGCAGAATTAGTGCCACTATATAAATAGATGATAATGTTGTACCAAAGGTGTAGAATAAAGGCAGGTACATACCTGTGACATACTGTACATCGTGTTCAAAACATACCTCCTTCAAAACACAGGATGAGGAATTGTGAGTATCAGAAGGGGAGTTGTTAGCGAAGTGTCAATAAATTGTTTTGGTGTTTCTGCTTCTTACATGATACATTTATATGCCACCTATGAGACTTATTGTAAAGTGTGAAAGAAGGGGTAAAATGTCAGAAGCACTGGTCTTACACCTAAGCAAGGATCTCTTCTCTCTCATATTCATGAATTATATAACTACAATACCCCTTTTCCCCCATTTACAATTTTACCAAGATGATTATTCACACTTTGATGAGATCCTGGAGATTGTATGACCAAAAGTCTTGAAAGCCAACACAAATATGAAAATTACTCTATCTGCAGAGTTAAGCTGCTGGCTACACTAGGATTGTTTATTATTATTATAACCTATATTCCTTGACATATAATTGTATATGTAATACACATATGTAGCAAAGCTGTCTTGTTCCTCTCTGCAGAATGTACAGCCCATTGTCATGGGAATGTATGGTGAAGCAGAGGTCAGCCCCTGCAGTTAGTCTGAGCTGAAAGGAGAGATAGGAAGGAAGGAGAGGTGCAGGCAGTCTGAGGTATGTGTGGCAGTAGCCACAGAAGGGGAGAGGTCTGAGAGCAGAGTGTTCTGGAAAGACAGAGTGTGCCCACTGACATTGAGACTGCAGAACTATAAAAGAAGCTGCTTGGTGCAATGTGACACAGAAGAGTCTTGTAGCAGGAACCCTCCAGAAAATCCGCTGTGAAGCAGCCTGGTGGAAATTTCACACAAAGTGAGCCTATGTGTGGAGAATAAGACTATCAATATTATCTAATTGCGTGTTAGAAGAGAGGGACAGCTAGCAAGGTCAGGTAGTCCATGACCCAAAAGAGTCCATGACCCAAAAGTGTCCATGACCGTCATCTTCATCCACAGGGAAAAAGATAAGTAATAGCACATCAAACACTGTGATACCTTTATTGCTGCTTTAAGAAAAGAACAGTATACCTCTAACATTAACCTGTGCTACCTGCCAGAGATATAAAGATAGTCAAAGTATCAGCGATGTAATGCAAGTTACATCTAAAGATATCCAAGTCAAGTAGACCAACATTTATACATGTGCACCAATGTTAACATGTTAATCTCACAAACTATTTTATATTGCTAGGACTGTGATTACTGTGTTAAATCATTGTTGATTTATATTTTTCACACTGTGCGTGAGATTTGAGTTGAGAGTTTGGGTGCCAGTGAATGCATATGTGGCAGCAAACTTGTTTGTTCGTTATTACAATTCACTGTACTGTTGTCTTTGATTATTATCTTACCCGTTGTCCCACTTATCCCATCCAGAATGTCCCCATATTTAAATCTGCCTTACCCATTTACTTTCCCCCTTTATTCCATGTGTTCCATTATTATTCAGAGAGCAGTGTGGCCGGGTACAAGGGGCTTCCTGAGTCGACCCTTGGTGGATTCAGTCACAGTCCACATCCCACCATACTGTGTAGAAGATTCTGGTGGATGCACTGAAGAAAGAGAGAGAAAACATTTCACCCCCCCTTTCAGAGTGCTAGGGAAACGGGTGCTACACATATTATACATAATCACGTACAGTAAAAGAAGGTTATTATTGATTGGCTTATATATAAGGCAAATAACTTTCCATTGGCTTAATCTATGCTACCAGTGTTGGACTTGGTGCATGTGATGGCAAGAACATCCAGATACAGATGCCATCAAGAAATGGTTCTAAAGAACAAGAAAATATGTTTACATATTTTAACCACAATAGTTTTATAGGCATTGATTGAAACAATTGTATTATTCTTAGAAGCCGGTGGGGAGATCTATGACCTGTAAAAAAAAACAAAAAAAAAAAAAAACGTTGCCTTTTAAAAATCTTTTTTTTTCCTGTAAGTTGCTCATTATTCCTTTGTGGAATTAGTGTCATAGATCTGAGTCTGGCAGTGAATATAAAACAAAATAAATATACCAGGTACCAGGTACACAGCTACTCTGAGGTGGTAACTTACCTCAGGAATACAGCACAAGAACAAAAGCCTTTTTCAGAACCAGAAGAGGAGGAAGGTCCAGTTGATGTAAATCGAGAAGGACAGTCATGGCTGCCAGCAGCTCACTGCTCACTCATTTGCACCATCAGTATGGTTTCAATTTTTTTCAGTGCCTAGTAAAGGTATCCCAAGAGTAAAACTTAGTATTTATTTTTATAGTTTCTTAAAAAAGAAAAGGATATGTCAGGTCGTTATGCACATTGTATCTTTTGAAGAGGGAAAAGTTCCATACATAGTTTATAATTTTTATTTTTTCACAAGATACCTATTGCAGACATTATTGTCAAATTGTACAAAGGTTCCTGTGGTGCAATCAGATTTAATCATGTAACCTTTCCCTGCTTGCTTGTAGCACACCTCTGATAGCCTGCAGTGTGACTTTTTGCAATATGTGTAAATATTAATTAGTAATTGTTTTATTACCTTGATATTCCGAAAAATGGAAAAATGTAAATGTTCTGTTATTTATAAAAAAAATGGCTGTAATGCCTGCGGAGAATAGCAAATGCACATGGATATCCTACCTTTTTTCATGAAAGTACACCTACCATATGCCTGAATCCCTCAACACTGCTCCCCACACCATCCTGATTGGCTCACCACAGCACCAAAAATTTAAATGGCTATTCAGCTCACTGTCCCGGCCACCGATCGGTTTGCACTGAATAGCTTCCAATTCGCTGCCACCAGTGTCGGCAGAACCAAAGGGGCATGGGAAGGACCTACCTGTCTCTAGGAGTTCAGGTGAGTACCCCATCTGTTCCCTCGTCATAGATACTAATTGCTATATTTTTGGGATACATTTGCCAAAATGCAAGTTACCCCTTGTTTGAGCATGTGGGTCCACTAATGTTTTCTTGCCCACAAATGTTTTAAAGTGACCATAAGTGTATGTGGGCGTTTTGGTCCTTTTAGGCCTGTATACTGAATGGTACAAAGGTTTTTGGAAAAAATAGGAGATGTAGATTTTGTGTGATACTGTTTGCTATAAAAGATAAATACTTTAAATGACAATCAAACCCCAATATAGTAGTAAAATGACAGAGATGAAAGTTTCTGAAACAAATGGAGCAATTGTGGCTCATAATGTAGATTGGGACATTTGTGAGGGTAGATCAGGGTGAGTAGTATAAGATTGTTTTCGGAGAGCGTTTAGAAACTTGGGGGTATATTTACTAAACTGCAGGTTTGACAAAGTAGAGATGTGCCTGTAGCAACCAATCAGATTCTAGCTGTCATTTTGTAGGATGTACTAAAAAAATAACTAGAATCTGATTGGTTGCTTTAGGCAACATCTCCACTTTTTCAAACCTGCAGTTTAGTAAATATACCCCTTGATGTTTGGAGAAGAGATTGGTAGGGCATGGTATGGAATTTTGTAAGTGGATACTGGCACTGAAGTAGTTTGGATTGAGAAGTGGTTATCAGAGAGGAGGCGAGACAACAACATGTATTGTTAGGTTAGATTGGGATCACATGCAGGTCGAAAAGCTAAAACTGTGTTTCTGTTTCATCATTCAAACACAGAGACATGACATACCTGTGTACGAATTAACCAATCCAATGTGTGCATTTCTGCATTGCAAATCTTCACATCTGCCAGTCACTGTCTGCTTGTTAGCAGTGAGAGAAGCACCTCCCTGCTAACATGGCAATCTGATGCTGAGGAGTTAAAGAGAGCATAGTGGACATATTTAGCTAAGTAGTAATTATTTCATGCTTTTTCGTGAGCTCAGTAATAAACAACCTTTCCATATCATAATGTATAATAGTTTATTTAAGCTCCTTTAAGTAACCATCTGACTAACTAGCACATACTTGCCAACTCTCCCTGAATCTCAGGGAGACTCCCTGAAATAAGGGTGATCTCCCTCACTCCCTGAAGAGTCTGGTATTCTCCCTGATGCTGAGCCAGTACAAGAAGTATTTGGCTTTGCCATCTGTGGAATGATGACACAGTTCATAAATTGTGTCCTATATCCATGTATTGATGCCTATGGAGGTGGCCTTTTTCTTGGAAACCAAGATTTAATCAAAGACTAACAGGTAAGACAACATGACTTCAGTAATGGAAACAGAAATGTAAAAGACACTTCAGTCTCTAGAGATTCATTAGCTGCTTAACTTTAATGCATAGTTGCCTACTCTCCCGGAATGTCCATGAGACTCTTGCATTTCTGGAAGGACTGCCAGGAGAGCAGAGCAACCTCCTGGTTCTCGCCCCCGCAATAGATAAGTGGCAACCCCACACGCCCACCTCTCCCAGGATATCCCTGAAGCCAACGAGGAAAAATTGGCAAATATGAACTAACACAATATTAGATACTCACCAGCACAGCATTTTCGGGGTTGCCTGGAATATTCTGTAGACAGCTTCACTCTTTTGGACATAGCTATACTCTACCAGATGACCCCACTCTGTTCAAATCATCCACGCAGCTCTGAATGTAGGGTACACAGTTCTTTGGTCGGCCAACCAAATCCTTCAGTTACTCCTATAAATATACATTTAAAAATAGTTAATATGGACTACTTCAAAAATATATAATAAACATATTACAATAATATCTTCCAATATAATAAAAATAATTTAATATTATTATCGTTGATTTGCAAGGAACCATAGTGCTCAATGGCTCTGGACAGTGGGGAAAACGGGACATACAAAAAACAGGGACGTTTAGACATTTGAAGGCTGTGAGAGAGTGTCAGAGTCTGATTGGTACTAGGCGGCACTGGTTGCATAGAACCCAAACTTCATTATATTCATTATAGAAAGATAAAGCACAAGGAGATAAAGAGTTATTTATAAATCATCTTAAAAAACAAAATCTCTAAATAAAATATATCTGGTCAAGACCAATCTTATACCAGGGTTTCACTACATTTCATTTCCATCAGCGCTTTTTTTTTGCATGTGTGCAGCAATTAAATTTGTTTCATTGAACACCTAACAATTTAGTCTAGTAAACCTGGAGCAGTTGTATGTTGCATTTTTTTTTATTTAAAAGGATTTCTGTTAATAGCTTAGCTTGTACAACGTTTGCAGAAATCTGATATGACTTTAAATGGACAATATTCCATGTGGCAGCCAGGTGCTGTATAGACTACATGAAATGTTATAGCTCCCAAACCATTAAAGAAACCATCACGTAAAAGCATGTACAGCGGTTTGGCCATCTCTTATTTCAACATAGAAGGAATACAGAGTGCTTGGTAAATAGAGTTATCTGGACTATATCCCGATATACTATACGTGTAATGTGTAGTAGCCATTGCTTACACTTAGGCACCTATTTTATATTTGTTTTTTATTTCATTCACAGTTTAAAATACCAAAAATAACCTAACCCATTTTTTTTAATTTAAACAACTTTAAACATATCTTTGACTTAATTAAATAGAATTCAATTAAGTAAAATTGCAAAAAAAGTAAAGGCTGTGTATAAGATTTTTTTTGTCACAATATAAACTATTTTTTGCTGCCAGTATGATGTGAAGTTTGTACAAATGAGAGGGAACTTGCACCTATTTTAAACAAAAAAATATTTAAAAGTAACAAACATACATAAAAAAATAAAAATCTAAATAAGCAATAAAGAAGGTTTCATTTCCTATCTTGAAAATGTTTCCAGTGACTCTAGTTAAATATTTTTCACCAGTTCTGCAATGATAGCAGTTTACCTGTACACAGCAATAGGTTGTGCTTGGTTAGTGCTGACTAATTTCTTTGGTGAAAAAAGTATTTGAAAAAGTGACTCGGAAATAGATTAAGATAATCAAAAGATATCTGAAGAATGGGAAGTTATATTTCAGTTGAAACACAAAGCTACCATAAGTCTGTTTGTAGGAACACACTTTTTGGAATAGGCATATATGACATTAATGTGGTGGTACACTGCAGAAATCCACTTCAAGTTTCAATAAATAGATCCTAACTGTCTGAACTCGATACGCTTACTAACATCTTAAAAATAATAATAATAAGATAATATTCTAGCAAATAGGCTAAGGTCTAAAAACTCTAGCCATAACCTATAAGCTATTAAATTCTCCTCTGGTCAGCTCCGTTATGACCCTAGTTCCATAAGAGAGGAGCTTCAAAAGTATTACATGAAATTATGCAAACTGCCCAAATATTCACAATCCCCCTTCTCATAAGAGGAACTCACCAAACAAAACGTTTGTCTCAAGTTAAACTCTCGAAAATTTCCTCCAAATCTGCAGCAAACTTTTGCACTGAAACCACAGAAGAAGAAATAACACAGGTTATTAAAAACAAAAAATACAGTAAATCACCCAGCCCAAATGGTTTCTTTGCAGTCTATTTCAAGAAATTCTCCAATGCTCTGGTTCAACCAGCATCTTCTAAATTTCTACAGAAAGGGAAACTTCCACGGATCAACAAGCAATCCTACAGAAGGCTATCAAAAATTGAGGTTGGGACTTCTTTAACATTGCACTCCACTATCTGGATGCTCATTAAGCATAAATTGCTGCAGCCCTATGTAATACAATCTCCTGGGTAGAAATAGAGACAACATTTCTGACCCTTTCCCAGGCGCGGGCTGGGAGAGGGATGGCCGGGAGGCACACAGACGGCCGCATCACTTGACATGGGATGCGGCCGCGTCATTGATGACGCGGCCACATCCCCTCTCATGTGATGCGGCCGCCTGTGCGCTGAAGCGGAATCAGATGCAGCTTCGGGTACAAATGTTGTAATTTTGCATCCAGGGGGCGGCCGGCCGGCCGACCCCCCCGGCCATAATAGCAGCCTGACTGAGGGGCTTGGGGGGCTGCTGCCCCCCTGCCTCCTGGGCCAGCCCGCCCCTGCCCTTTCCTCAATATGGGGCCTCCCTCCAGACTTCCCACAATCAATTCCATCCCAACTCTCAGGATTGTATCCAAACTTTGGAAGTTGTTTGTTTTCAAGTATAAGTTCTCATCTCTTTTTCATCTACTAAGCCTATCTGATACAACCCATCCTTTAACCTCGGTTTTCACTCTAAATCATCTGAATCTTGGACTTCAACAGGGATACATTATATCGCTTACTTCATGGAAAGTTCCCACTCCTCTCTACTGGCAATCCATCAGAAATACCCTGAACCATCTCCTAGATTATTTGAGAACTTGTGTGATGAAAAGGGGTCCCAAATAACTAAGGATTTTTTATTCACCAACTGTTTTTCACAGTTTAATGTACTTTTTAATCCTTGGCCCACTCTAAGTATGTACACCAGAGCATCAGTGTATTATGTATATTGCTATTTCATGCTATTAGGTATATTTTGACCTTGCTATTACCTGAAATATTGTATGTATTAGAAATATAAAGAATGTTGCCATATTGTGTGAAAATAACAGGACAGAAGAAGTAATTTTGCTTGTGTTAGCTAATGTAATTACCATTTGTCTCAAATGTCCATTGTGTGTCTTAGATTTGGTTTGTAATCAGAACAATGTCTGAGTGACTGTTAACATTACTAGTTTGCAGCCCAAGTTAATTTTCTAGGTCAACGGGTAATCTGAGACCTGGTAATTAGGTCAGATGATGTGCAATGTCTCCACAGTATTACACCGGCTGAAATAGTATTTGGAAAGGTATTAATATGTATCAATATAAATGTTATTGTATCAAAATATATCTCAAACTTAAATTGTCTATAGTTACAGATATAATGTGTCAAATGACTTAATGTGTCATGTTATTCCCTGATGTAATATTGTAACCATTTGCTAATTGTATCCAGCCAAAAAACTAATTCAGTCAAGCCATTCCATTGTATAATCAAGGTAACATATATGGTATGTCTAACAGTTAAAGTGTCCACTGATAGACCCCTTCTGAAAAGGGGAGGATTGAGACATTTGACCCTACTCCCTGTGTAGGCAGCCAGGAATATAAGGAGTGCAGAATGTCATTCTAGCTTGGAGGATCCTGGTTACAAGACATCAGTACAAAGGACTCTGGGCAGGCATTGTACTGCTGCTGGAGCAAACCATACCAGGGCAGGGTCTGTGTGAGCCAGTATCCCAGGCTGGTTGACATGGTAACTGTCAAGCTATATGGTAGTGGTAATACTGTGGGAGGATATGATTCTGAAAGAGACTGAAATTATTACTTTGGAGTGCAGACTGGAAGAGGCTGCTGGAGGGTACACTCTACCATTTACCATGAACGTCTAATGGTGTTGTGCTGTTGTAATAAAGCCTTATTTTTTATATATTGTGATCTACCCGTTGTGAGCAAGTTTACGGATTCTGGGTGAAACTTCGGTGGAAGCCAGTTTAAAGGGACATCCCTAGTCTTGCAACGAAGGGGAGTCTGAAGACCCTTGACCTCTAAAAGACCCTTTGATTTTGATGGTTGGGATAGTTGCCACACCCTTTTGCACTTTTTGGGTTTTGCCCATTTATTGCATTTATAGCACCGATCCCAGGCTGTCAATTAAAAAAGATTGGGAAGAAATAAGAGATAAGGTGGCTAGGGCTTTCATCTCTACTTCAATTAAAGAGACAGCCTACAAGCTTTACTGGAGGTGGTACCACAGTCCTGATAGACCCAATAACCCCAACTCTGACCAATCTTGCTGAAACAACTGGGGGCACAGAGGCGCTATACTCCTCATATGGTGGACTTTCCCATAGATCTTTCACTTCTGTGATACACAGCCTCCTGAACTCACTGCTAGAAGCTCCAATTCCAAAAGATCCTTGGATATTTCTCTTAGGTTGTTCCCCTGAGGATCTACGGACTCATTTATTAAAACTTGCCTCCTACATTTTGGCTGCGGTAAGATCTGCATCAGCGGCCCACTGCAAATAGTCCAAACCTCCCTTTTTTCTTTATTTAAAGCTCAGATCTGACCAATCGCATGCATGGAAACAAACTATGTATTATCTGCATGATAAACCAGATCTAAAATATGGGCTCCCTGGCTCTTCCATGAAATTAAGTATATCAAATTAAGTTTACATTAAAATATACATATTAATTGTCAACTATATTTTGTAAACTAAAATGCAATGTAAAAAATTAAGAACTCAAATTCAATATTAGGTAGATTTACTCCATGGATCGACCCACGACAAATCATGTAACCTACATTTGTTGATGGATGCCCTCCAGACATGTCTGGGTCAGTTCAATTTATTCATCCAGTGTAAATGGTTCCTTGTGTGCAGCATATGTGGAAGAGAAAGGGGGAAATTACAAGTGTGCCATTATTCAGGGCCAATGTCTCTGGGGCCCTGCTCCTCGCCTTGTTGAGAAGCAAAATCTCCAGGGCCCTCCTCCTCAGCTCATGTTGTTGCAGCTGTGATATGAAACACAATTAAAGAAATACATTTGTATGTATTTTTTAAAAATGTATTATTTAAAAAAAAATACAAATCTATGTAGTTCAAAAATGCTAAAGCACAATTTGAACACTTCTGAACTTTTTTTTATTAAAAGAATATTAATCTATTCAGTGGAGATTTACATACACAGTTTGCACATATTGGCCATTTAAAAGAAGTTGGCAGATAATAAATGATTATGTGTAAATGTCTGTGTAATCCAGTTAGAACATGGACACGAGAGTGGTTCTGGAATAATCATTTAAATGTCAGAAACAGCAAAACTGCTTGGGTTTTCATGAAAAATGGTGCCACAGTTGTATCAAGAATGGGCTACTATCAAAACATCTACCCAATGGTGGATATGTGAACAACCGGCTGAGTAGAGCATGGGTGTGAATGGATATATATTAGAAAACACAACTAGTGTAATGACTTATGAATCCAATTCCTGATCCGATAATATGATTTCCACTCCTGACAGAGAATAAGAAGATACCATGGTTGCATTGGGGTGAGGAACACAAACATTTAAAACTGAAGGTTTGGAAAAGCTTCTACTAGTCAGGTAATGCATGGTTCCTTCTATTTCATTCTGATGAGAGAAAACTTCCTGAGTCCAGAATTCTATCCCTGCTTTCTGCCAACAATTTGGGCTGGAGTTGGGAGTCCTTTTTGTGATTTGAGTTTCTTGGCACATATTGACTATATATGGGATAAGACAGAACAAACTATTCAGAACAGAGAACCAATACCAACTAATTTGCAACAGCTATGGGACATACTGGAATTGATATTTGCCAGCAACCCCAATACATATTCTGTCTCCCATCAGTTTCAATATCCTTTAAATGTACCCTTTTGAATGCATGCTCTTTTAATGACAAGCTAAACTCCATCAATGACCGCTTCCTCTCAAATAACCTTGGCCTTCTGGCAAAAACAAAAACATGACTCACACAATCAGACACTTTCTCATGTTTTCACATTGTGAGCTCCCCTTCACCCACACCTGTCATGCCTAGAAACAGAAAAGTAGGTTTGGTTGGGCTATTCCTTTACCCTCAATGCACATTTACAGTTCTACCAATTGTGCCATTAATGATGTTCCCATATTTTGAAGTACATACTATCATATTTTTCAACTGCTTGTCTCTGCATGTTGCTATGATCTGGATAACACACCATTTCATTTAAACAGTTTGCTTGGCTCCCTCATTTCTTATTCTCACCATCATTATCAGTGATTTCAACATAAATATTGATTATCCACATTCTTCTTGTGCCTCCAAACTAATCTTCTAACCTCCTCGCTTCGTATTTCTCATTGGTCCAACTCTTCTACTCATCGTGATGGCCATTGCCTTGATTTTGTTGTCTCCAGACTTTGGTCCATTTCTGATCTCTTTAACAATCCTTTCTTTCTTTCAGACCATCACCTTATCACCTGCAAGCTGTCCTCCACAACATTAACCTCTTTGCTCTCTAACTCTAACAAGTCTCCACATAACCACAGGAATCTAAAATTTTCAACAACTTTCTCCCTCTCTGCAACAAACTGTCTCTCCAATGTCTACATTTTTGTGTCCTGATCTGGCAGTATAAAATCTTAACCAATCCCTAGCAACAGTCTTTAATCAAGTGGCTTCACTTACGAAAGAGTAAGTGAAACCACTTGATTAAAGACTATTTCTAGGGTTTGGTTAAGAGGTTATACTGCCAGATCAGAAAATAAAGATGTTATACTCACATCAACCACAATCTCAGCTGTGGCACACTAAGAAAATCACTGCTGCCTTTGAGCCCTAACTACCAATCTTGAGCCTTGTTATGGTTCACCACCTTCTCCTTACTTTTCTTCCTATCGCTTTGGCTTGTGATTTCCCCTCTCCCTCTCATCCCTACTCTTTTCTCTCTCTTCTCTCTTCCACCAACTCTTCCTAAATTTTCTTTTGTATTTTCATATTAATAACAATACGCTGCTTATATTACATGGAATCTTCATTGCAATTCTGTTTTACCTGTTTTGCCTGTTTCCCTCATTGTCTGCATTGTAAAACTCAATAAAATATCTTTTAAAAAAAAAAAGAAAATCACTGCTTTAACAACCTTGCATAAAAGATCATCATTCGTGTAAATATTTTTACTTACTACAATTAGCACTTTGCTAAAAGTCAAGTCAATTAGGACAAAGAGACCTCATATTTGCAGGCTTTATAAGGCCCACATTCCATCTTTGCATGAGCAATGTTGAATTTTTGTTTCTCTGCTAATGATTTAAAGAGTCTTGTTCATTTGTCTGTTTATTGTCCTCAGCTTTGTTACTCACAATTCTACATTCTCTGGCCCATTGACCACAGCTACCTCCATCATTATTCTACCTTCTCCAACCCTTCCACTTCAGCTTTGTCTCTCACGATATGTCCTCTCATGGCTTAGAGGCTTGACCCAAACTGGTGTTTCTTTTATAGCTACACCAGTCAAGTGGTTTTCTTCTGAGAGCAACCAGCACTGTAACATTTTCATATGGATCATGCTGAGTTAGAGTATCGCTGTGACAACACCGCTTTGAGGTATATGAAATGAAGATTGGCATCCTTAAGCAAGCAGTCCTTGTGGCTAACATCTGCTACTGAGCCAACTCAGTTACCTAATGACAGAGAGCAACATATTTTTGTCCTAAATTTGCAGCAACCTTGCTTTTTAAGTTGACAACAAAGAGTGCATCTGACTCCTGATAGAGATTCACCTGCAGTTCAAACTACAAGAAGAATCGTTCCCCACAGGGTGGATCAAAGTGGAATATGTCATCTCCTTGCTAACTGTTCAGGCTTTGGCTTGGGCCTCACCACTCCTTGAGAAAAATGATCAGTTGATGAGTAACAACAAGGAGTTTTTCGCAAAATTGAAGCTGATCCTTGAATCTCTAGGTTGCATTGCAATGCCTCCGCACGTCTGACCCAGATCATGGTTAGTTACCCAGTATGCAATTGCACTCCAGATTCTCACAGCAGAGGCCAAAAAAGAATGATAAGTCCCCGCTCACCTTCTTTCAGTAGGATTGGTCAACTACATTAAATACAAGCTCACTGGCTGGGACTTTACAACTTAATTGGATTGACTCATTGCCTTTTTCATTTGACTTGACATCCGCACCTGTTTCAGCAGAAAGAGATAACTACCCTTTAGCTCAAAAACCACCGATGATCTGTTTGTGCTAGATGAATGCTTAGAGGAGCCTGTGCAGCTAGGGGGGTTTCTTTGCCAGAAGATGTGAGGACTCGACATGAGAGACCGGTGGATGACTGTTTTGTGACCACTGATGCCACTGGGAGAAAAAGTGCCCATTGGAAGCATCTGAGTTGTCTGGAAACAGTTTCGACCATGGAACAGGAGGTAAGTCTGGTGAGCATGGGGCAAATGTTCCACCACGTTTCTTTCTGCAATTTAAGCTATCAATTGCCCTCTCCTTATGGGTTTACTACATGGACACTGAGGCCTTCTTGGATTCTGGAGCCATATAAAATTTCATAGATTTGGTCTTTACCTATAAGATGGAACAAGCTTTGGTTCTCAATATTAGGCCAATGGCCATTATATTTGTAGATGACACCAACCTTAGAAACCAATGTGACTATCGAGATGCAAATTTAAGTCAATTGGAGTTGATCTCTTTCAGTACCATCCACACCATGAAAAGCCAATAATTCTGGGTTACACTTGGTCTACACAGTTTACACATGGAACAATTGTATTGCTAAAAGATACAGGGTTTGGATGAGTCATGCCAGTCTACTTGCCTTCAATCAGCAAAAGTGGCAGTGGTATGTACTATGACCCAAAGAGAGGAGACTAGGGGGTAAATGTATCAATCTGTGGGTTCTTCAACACCCGCGTGTTCAGCCTCTTCCGCGATTAAATTTCAAGCAGCGCTGCCTTGTAAAGGGTTAACTTCCCTTTACAAGGCAGCGCCGCTTGAAATTTAATTCCGGAAGAGGCTGAACACGCGGGTGTTGAAGAACCCGCAGATTGATACATTTACCCCTAGATCTGCACCTGAAGAGCTATCTGAGGAGTACCAAGGTTTCAGCAGGGACTTTGTGGTTTGGTAATGTCTCTGGATGCTTTATGTCAAAGAATGGGACTACATAATCAACATGCTACATTGCATCATGCCATCAAGGGGCAGAAAATACCTGACGTTTGTGCCATGATCACCTACATACAGGATAACTTGAAATGAGGGTTCATCACAGTGTCCAGGTCCCCACCTGGTGCACGGTTCTTTTCATAGTGAAGAAAGATGGTTCCCTAAGTCCCTGCATTTTTATTGGGGGCTGAATGAAATCTCTATCAAGAATTGGTACCCCCTGTCTTTGACCTCTGTGGTAAGGCATTTCTGCATCAGTAAAACAATCTATTTGGAGCACTGGAAATTCTGGTGGCCAACTGTAAGGAAGGGTCTCTTATTCAGAGACCTGCATTAAATGTGTATGCACCAAGGTGCCATAGATCCTTCCGTCTGGGCTCCAAATGCCTGTCCATTTCACAGAAGCCTTGGAACCATATCTTCAGGGATTTCATAACCGACCTTCCCAGCTGCAAAGGTAACACCACTATCGTGAGGGTAGTGGCTTGTTTCTCCAAATATGACCACCTAGAAGCCTTGAAAAGCTGCGACAACACTACAACTCTCCTAGATCTTTACCAAAGAGGTCTTCTGGCTTCCCAGACATCCTTTAAAGATCATCTATGACAAAGGGGTCCAGCTTATGGCTATTTTTTGAGAGCCTTATGGAAAGCACTTGGAATTTCACTCCACTTTTTGTCCAGGTAACACTTCCAATTGAATGGACAGATAGAGTATACTAATAAAGCCAATAGCAAGCAAATACTACAGTGCTTTTTCTCAAAGGCCCAGCTGTCCCCAATTGCTTGTGTGGGCATTGGGCAACCTGGTGTAGGACTCTAAGGACATCCTCATTTTACCTTAACCTCATTTTCCACCCAGTGGTTATCCCATCTTCACATGCACAATCTGGGGTTCCTTTTAAAAGCATGTGCAGGATCTCCGTGATAAAGCTACATTGTACTTGGAATAACTTGCACATGTCTGATAATGCTGGGAATAGTGAATTATAGTTAACACTGTGATTATTGTTTGTATTGGCTGTAAAGTTGTATATTACAGAATGGCATATGAATTACTGGCAATGTAGTATACTGGCAGTGCAGTGTGTTGTGCAGGCAGGATACCTTGTTGGCGATGCATAAGAAGTTTTATTGTGCATATAATAGAGCTTGTGTTTGAAGTGGAGGTTATTGTGATATAATTTTATAATGTGTCTGGATTATGTTGCATAAATAGGAATTACATATTTTTTATAAAACTTGTGGTTGTGAGATGACACAGGCGATTAGGATTGAATGGTAGAAATACTGTGCTAAATATTGTATAATCTATGGGTTTGGTTTGAAAAACAAGTTTGTATGCAGACAACAGACAATATAGTTGACATATGGTGTGTTAACATGCTTTCAAGATGGTCGACATAATACCATACTTTGTTAACCCCTATAATACGGTATAATCGTGGGACTGTGTATATGATGCATGAGAATACTAATGATAAATATACATGAAGTAGTGATTTTGCAGTGGGAAGTTTGTGTCTGATGAGTTTTAGTAAGCAGTGATGTTGCATTGGCAAGTTATTGTCTAAATAAAGTTTTAATAAGCAGTGCTGTTTTACTGGGAAGTGTATATTGTACTAGGCAATGAGAAGTGGTCTGATAGGCGTTGTACATTGGTAGTAGTAATATTGTATTAAGCAAGATATGTATGTGAGCAGTTATATGGTATTAGACGCAAGGGATCTATATTATATTTTTGATGCTAGGATATCACTGCAATTATACATAGGAATTCTGAAATCTAGAAAACATGGCAATTGTAATGAAATCTGGGATACACACTTTTATACACACATTCATAGACACATAGTGAAAGCACATAGTCACATTGATAAAACAGTTGAAGTAGGCAATGCATTGCATTTGATGTAAAATATTATTTTTTCTACACTGTGTTTTTATATGTGCAAATTGAAATATACATATTGTTAATAAAAATAAATATTATCTTAAATTAAACATTGCAGGCAATCTTTCGTGATATGATTATCATCAAATTGAAATAAACTAAACTGGAAACTACCTTTTGTGGATGGGAATTAATAAGACTAGTAATTAAATGTCCATTAGCATATTTACCTCACCATTGGACCTTCAGGGCTAACAGAGAGCAATAGCAGACTCTAGAAAAGCACCCTAGTACAGGGAGCAATATAAGGATCCATTACAACACCAGTTACAGATGACAAGTCACAGTGCACCATCAATAGTGAAGTCTGCGATGTGTGGATCAGTCACAATACCAGCTACAAACCACAGGTGACAGGAGACTGTATATTCTTTTTCATTTACAGCGATCAGCATTTTGCTAAAGGTCAAGTCTATTAGGGCTAAGAGACCCCCTTTACCTTTATGGAACCTGTATAAGGCCCTCATTCCTACTATTCTTTGCACAAGCAAAGTTGGAACTTTATTTCTCTGCTGGTGCTTCAACTAGTATTTAGTTTACCTGTTTATCGACTTTGACGTTGTCCCTAGTAATTCCAAGTTCTCAAACCCATCAACTACTGCTTTGTCCCTCTTGACCGGGCCTCTCAGGTCTAAGTAGGTTGGCTGGATGTGGTGTGTTCTGATAGCAAACCCAGACAAGTGATTTTCTCCTGGGAATAGCCAGCTCTGTGACTCTAACACTCAAAAATCTCTGGAGAGTGCCAAACAAACATATCCATTCCGTTCAGGCTTCTATTCCAAAATGCCTCTTTAATCTATTTAATTCTCTTTTCAGCCCTCCTACCCTAAAACACTCTGATAATTATTCCTGCCCTAGATCTTGCTTCCTATTTCAAGGACTAAAGACAGACATGATTTGACATGAGCTGCCAGCTTTTTCTCTCAGCAACAAACTTCTCAATTCCTTTCCTGCAACTTCAGGCATCTTCTCTTCATTTGATCCATAAAATGAAGAGGAAGTATGTGTTACAAGCCAGTGAGCCAGCCGTGGCGGCCTGAATCTTACCTGAGCAGCTGTGCTGCTGCAGCGGCTCATATACCCTCTATGTCCTTCTATGTCCTGGATGTTGCCTAGGCAGTGGAATGCTTCTGTATTCTCCCCCATCAGCCATTGACACCCATCCGGGGTGAGCGATTAAAACTGCAGTCACATGATTGCAGTCTCCTGTAATCTTCTGGAGGTGTGACCTCTTCCCCCTCTCTGATTGGTCTTCCATTGGTTAAAAGGCAGGGAGGGCTTACAATCCCTGCTGGTTATAGTGCTTTTGCTTGCAATTGCTGTGCCTGCTCTGACTTTGATATCCTGCTGTTTCACCACCTGTTACCTTACCCTTTGGCTTTGTTTCCTGGATCACTCCCATTTGCTGCCTACCTTTGACCCTTTGACTTTGTACCTGGACTATTCTTGCTTGCTGCCTGCCACCGAATTTCCAACCTGAATTTGGACACTCCTTGTTTGCTTCTGACCTTCAACCTTTTTGCCTGGCTCCGGTAACTACTTGCACTCACCCCTAGAGTTGCGCTCCAGCCTCCTACTCCTTGCTACCTATCTCTTCAGTAAAAGCTTTATTACTTTGAGTGTAAGTTGTAGGGGGATCCAAGTACCTGTGAGAATACCCATCTCTACTTGAAACGCGACTGCTATAGGTGAAAATCTAAAATCTTATGCAGGGTTTGGGGGAGCCCTAACAGTATGTACTCTTTTCTTCTTCTCCCACTCTATTATCTCTCCTATTGACCCTATCCCCTCAAAAATCATAGCTGTCTCCTGTGCTCATCATGGCCTTAATTAACATCTGTAATCTCTCTCTCCTCTGGTATTCTAAAACAAAAACTAATTATGACTGAAACTCTGCAGATTACTCTTCCAACTCTCATGCACCTCCAATCTTCTGGAAAGGCTTGTCTAAAATTGCCTCACCCAACCTATTGTACCATCTTCAGTCAGGCTTTTATTCCCACACTCCACAGAGATTGCATATTTATGTGGATAATACCCAAATTCAAAAACTGAGCTAATAATTTTCCACCAGAGAACAGAAGCTGCCTACTTGATATCTCTATATCTGTGGACAATACAAAAACAAACCATACCCCTCAAGCTTGCTGAATAGGTATCATCCTTGACATCCTTCCCCAGATTCTATATTCAAATCTGTTACACAAGAAACAGTTCCAGAATATGCACATATATCACACAATATACTGTAAATAAAAACTTTAAATCATGCTCTTGTTATTTCCTCATTTGACTATTGCAATTCCCTTGTTATTAATATTCCCCTAACCAGATTTTCAGTGCTACAATCGATCGTGAATGCAATGACTAAACTAATTTTCCTTTAAAAACATTCTTCTACTGCTGCTTTACTCGGTCAGTCACTACATTGGTTGCCTGCATTGTATGAAATCAAATATAAAATACTTCCCCTAAAATACAAAACCATTAATTAAACTGCATCAACATACCTAGCATCAAAATATCTCCCAAGACAACAATTCCGCTGTGTCCAAGACCTGCGCGTATCTTATAGCATTCATTACCTGCTTCCATTACAACTAAATACTTAGTATAGGATTACTATTGCAGGTAGGACCATTTTAAAGCATCAGGCAAGTTTTATATTAATGTTGCAATATTGAACATTGGCTTATAAAAGGCACATACTCTACTAGTGGTTATTCATGGCTCTTCATGCGTATTATATGGAATGACAGTAAAAGATGACAACGAACACTGGTTAATCTCTGCTTTCAGACTATAATGGATGCTTTTAAGAAGTCACTGGACAGGTAAGATCTTACAAGCCATCATTCCAACACTATGTACACAACCTGTATCTTCTACTCAGACTCTCTGGATACATATTAGACTATAAAAATTAAGGAGCTCAATTTTACCGCCTACTGTACTCATACTGAAGGCTTACACTTCCACATGGATTGGTTGGTTGGAATTTCCTGCATGTAATTGAACAATTATATAAAGGAGTGTCTGACCAATGTCCCACTTTTATCACATACTGTACTATTGTTTTTGCTCTTTATACCCTTTATGTTCTCAAGATTCAATGAACTACCTAACATTCATGGCTTACTGAAACTGGGGGACAACCCTTGAAGTTCTCATCCTTGCAAAGCTTTTGCCAAGTACAATCTCTGATATGTGCACAGGTCACAATTAATGGACACATTATACAATAATTATTTCAACATTGAGTGCCTCTGTTTTTATCTATTTTATAAAATCATATACATTTCTGCTTACTGTGCTGTTTTTGTATATGTTTGTATATATGTCTTCATCATCATCATTTATTTATGTAGCGCCACTAATTCCGCAGCGCTGTACAGAGAACTCACTCACGTCAGTCCCTGCCCCATTGGAGCTTACAGTCTAAATTCCCTAATATAGACATACACTCACACACAGACACAGACAGACAGACAGAGAGGGAGAGACTAGGGTCAATTTGATAGCAGCCAATTAACCTACTAGTATGTTTTTGGCGTGTGGGAGGAAACCGGAGCACCCAGAGGAAACCCACGCAAACACGGGGAGAACATACAAACTCCACACAGATAAGGCCATGGTCGGGAATCAAACTCATGACCCCATTGCTGTGATGCAGAAGTGCTAACCACTAGGCCACTGTGCTGCCCAATATATGTATGTATGTTTACACAGAAACAGAATTTGAATGTTTGATAGTTTTCTGTTCATTAATCAATATAAATTGTAACAAAGGGAGTGGTTTGTCACAGTCATCTATGAGAGGAATCAGCTATTCAGTTGACAGTCTGCAGGTAAAGGCTGCAGACCAGGTTACACACAGGTATAGTTGTTCACCTAGGTTCACAGATATACAGGTCTGAGAAGAAGTAGAAGTATAAAATGTGATTTAGCTTACATGTTTTGGAAGTGTCTTTTCCACAGCTACTGGAGTCTGTGTGTGCAAGAACAAGTAATTACAGAGCATCTGCAGCAAACTCCTTTGTGAAAGCAAAGTGGGAGTGTCACCTGTCCATCTAGCTAAGGCTGTGGGAGCGACTCAAGTATAGAAACCTGTATTGTGCACTTGTTCATTGCGACCGATGTCAGCTAGTGGCTGGTGACCAGTGAGGGAAACTGGGGCGAGCCATTTTTAGGTTATCTGGTGTTCTCCTGATGAAGTATAAGCTGTTTATTGTGATAGAACAATAAAAGTACATTTTATTTCAAGCACAAAGCTATCTGTATCTCAATCACCTAAGGGTGCCTGTATCACAATAAATACAAAATAATGCTTTTAATTTCTGTGTAGTAATAGGTACCCAAATTCCACATACTAAAACTCAATAAAACTCAATAATAAGTATTTTCAGTTAAATGTCAGGAATATAAATTTCTACATTAGGGAAATTAGCTTGAACTTCAATATTTACAGTTAATGATCTATTGTTATTGTTTCATTACAAACTTGTAACCTTTAAATGATATCGCCAAAGTGCCCCAACATTTTAGTCACACTATTTTCAAATTAAACTGATTATTAATCATGGGACAGATCGTATCTTAACATAAATGTACAGTTCACAAAATGATCCAATAGAGAAATGAATATTTATTTCTTAACTGGACTTATGTCCACTCATAACTGCCACTATGTACAGTTCTCAAGGAAACACTGTTCCTGCGAGCAGGTTCTGTATGTGTCCCTTGCCCCTACTTCCCATAAAGCACCGCCTCCCCATGTTGCATCATGTTGCACCTTCACTTCTTGTTGGGAGTTACTCCTACCCCACTTACCTTGCTAAAGGTATGGTGGAGCAGTCTATTACCAACATGAAGGAGCAGCAGCCAGCAGCTTCACAGGTAAAAAGCTCATTGCTGCCCCTCCATGTCATCTGCTGACGCATCGAGAGGAGGTGAGCCTCCTCATTTCTCTCACATTGCTCCCTTATCTCTCTCATACATTGCTTCCCTCAGAGCTATTCTTATCCTTACTACCCCCTCCTCAACTACCTCTTGACAGGTAGTTCTACTGCTGCACGCTGATTGCTCATCTCCTATGCTGCTCGAAGAGGAATTGAGTAAATATGACACACCCTGTCTGAGCAATTTTGATTGACGCACTAGAATGCCAGCGCCCAGTATTGAAGGGCATTAATCTAGTTTTATTGCCGTGATCATAAGCAACTTTCTGTTTCTTAACGCGCTGATACCTCTGCCGGATGTGTCGGAGCATTCAGGCACACTTTGAATTTGACTTTACCTATATTGCTATGTAAATCAGCTTCCTATTAGGTCACCATAAACACATTTGTGATTGCTATAAACAGATGAGTAAAATTAATATTAAAATTTGGCACATAACTAGTGCTGGGCGAAACACCTGTCAAGGTTAGTACAAAAAAGGTTCACAGTGGAACAGGCCGCTTTCTTGATAAATTGGGTGATAGAAGAATTTCTATCACTGTGAGGGCCATTATCATTACATTAGTGTGATAGTTTTAATTAATTGATTTAGTAACGTATTTCTCTGCTTTCATTTAAAAAAATTAACACTTCTTTCAAAGTAACTGGTTTAACATAGATTTATAGAAAACTTAAAACGAGTGGAAAGTGGAAAACATATTGTGCATTTAAAATGAGCTGTGGTGTGATATATTGTACAAGGAAAATCAAGACTCAGTAATTCTTACTTTAAAATAAACGAAAGTGCCAAGAATGGGATTAAGTAGTTATCCATAATGGCCACAAGTGAGAGGTATAAAGTGACATTCTAGTAATGGACGCCTCATAAATTATTTTTATTAAGCCAGTCTACAAACAAATGATCCTATAGAAAATATAATGTTATTAAGAAAAAGTTTCCCCAGTGTATTAGGACGTTGTTACTTTCTCAACACAATTTCTATTATATCATGTGACAAAGGTTTGTATGGTATTTTCTTAATTTATTTTCATAAGATATGGAATACATTTTCTCTGTTATCCAAATTGCATGTTTATTTATACTTTTATGCAGAAAAGATATCCATGCTTTAAAGCAGTGGTTCCCAACCAGTGAATTAGGCATTAGGTCACATTTTAATGTCACAGTTCTAGTTAAAATATATCTAAAACATGTAGGT
Organism: Mixophyes fleayi; assembly: GCF_038048845.1. NCBI lineage: Eukaryota > Metazoa > Chordata > Amphibia > Anura > Limnodynastidae > Mixophyes > Mixophyes fleayi. The sequence continues at coordinate 130,936,786 of NC_134402.1, read as the reverse complement.
GTGATAGGTGAAAAATCTTAAAACAAAATTTAAATCTTAAAACAGAACTTACATTTATGCAACATCAATGTGAAATGTATTTTAATACAGGTGAGTCATCGAAACAATTGATAGTAAGAGGTACTATGTTTTGTTTATTGAATATGAAATTAGTTTGTCTCTAATTTAAGTTTACTTCTGCTTCTTCCATTTTATAGGAATTTCCCTTATATATTGGACCTGAAGTGTACCCAATAATACAAAGAATGCAGAAATAGAAGTATCCAATATACAAGACATTCAATATGCCTGTAGATATAAACAGAGGATATCATTAGATTGCTATGTTAAATTCAGCATGCAAAAAACATAACCTTCAAAAAAGTCACAGAACAGATCAATAGTAAATAGATAATCAAAAATACATGAGAATAGGCATATACATACATGTGCACACACACATATATATATGTGTGTATATATATATATATATATATGTGTGTATATATATATGTGTGTATGTATGTGTATGTGTTGTGAAAAGTGTGCAAACAGATGGCTCCTCACACAGGTTTTTCTGAAGCACTTTGATGTTTATTTACTTGTCAGGATGGATAAACAGTCTTGCAGTGTCTTCAAACAAAACATTCACAGAAATAAACATTCCCATAGCCCTATACACTGGCAATCACAGTTAGGTTCCTAACTGGTAACTGGGCACTTTTTTTGCAGCAGTCTCTCACACACAGTTCAAACCCAGCTTTTTAAGCTTCCTGCCTTGCTCTGGCTGACTCCTTACTTGATTAGACTAGGTGCTCCACATGGTCTCCTGCTGTGTGTGTGTGTGTGTGTGTGTGTGTGTGTTTAACCCTCTCTGTACCACTAGGCTGGGGTTTCCCAGGAAAACACTCTTTCCTTAGAAGGTGTCAAAGTGTCCCAATGGCCACAATAAATACGTAAATATAGAAAGATGATAGCAACAAAAAAAAAGGAATGGAAGACATAAACAAAAATAATATAGGGGATAATAACACTGAAGGGTAAATTTTCATAGAGATGTTTTATCATTTTCATCTTGCAGGGGAGGAGCCAGAGTGTTAATATAAAAGAAAATCCTTGGGGGAGAGGGTATGTGGGGAGGGAATGAAAGGTTAAGAGAGAAGGAGGGTCAAGGCCGACCGACCACAAAGGGCAGAAGGTAAAATGGCATGTCAAATTTCAGTACATTGGTCTGAGGAGGCAACGCTCAGTGGACTCATATAATTTTAAGATATTATTTTGGACAGATATATCTAAAGAGTCAATGTATGAACTCCATTTTTTGGGGAATTGTATTATCCTTCTTTCAATATCAGGGATAGTGCCCCTCCTTTCCTGGAATATAATGTTAAGCAGAGCAGCTTTCAATGCACCTAGAAGAGGCAGGGCCGGGGATGTCCATTACCTTAATTATTTAGCAACAGTTACTATAACCATTAAGACAGGATATAGCACAGAAGAAGAAAACGTGTATTACAATTATCAAAGTTAGCAACAATAAGGGGTTCGATATTTTTGGTCACATGTATGTTTAAGCTGGTATTAATAATTTACAACTTTGTTTTGAAATGTATTGATTTTTCTGCAACATCTTAAATTGTGTTATGTATCTGCTCTTTGCGTTTTACATTTCGGACACATCCCCGTCTCCCCGTCAACCATGAGCCTGTGCCTAAACTGGGATGTATAGGTTCTATTAATCATTTTAAAATGAACCTCTTGGGGTAAAGCTCAAACTAATGATTTCATGTGGACTCAAAATACTGTATCAGTGGAGCCATAAACAGTACATCTTTTTGGCATGCTTCCTCTGGTTTTTTTTCCATTTTTTTGCAGGATAAGCATGAATGAGATCAGCATATAAATATCTAATCCTATAGGTATTTGATTTAAGAAAAGTGATTAAAGCATCTGGGTTGTTGAAAAGTGCATACATTGCCCCCTAGATCAAATACACTATATGGACAAAAGTATTTGACCACACTTGTTAATTATTGAATTGACGTGTTTCAATCAAACCCGTTGCCAGAGGAGTATAAAATCAAGCACCTAGCCATGCAGTCTCCATTTGCAAACATTTGTGATACAAAATGGGTCGTTCTGAAGAGCTCAGTGACTTCATGCGTGGTACTGTGATAGGATGTCACCTTTGCAATAAGACGGTTCGTGAAATTTCATACCTACTGAATATTCTACGGTCAACTTTAAGTGATATTATTAGAAAGTGGAAGTGTTTAGTAACAACAGCAACTCAGTCATGAAGCGGAAGACCACGTAAAATCACAGAGCAGGGTCAACGACTGCTAAGGCACATGGTGTGTAAAAGTCTTCAACTCACTGTTGATTCCATAGCTGAAGAGTCCTGAACTTCCACAAACATTAATTTAAGCACAAAAACTGTGCGGCGGGAGCTTAATGGAATGGGTTTCCATGGCCGAGCAGCTGCATGCAAACCTCACATCACTAAGACCAATGCCAAGCATCAGATGGAGTGGTGTAAAGCACACCTACACTGGACTTTGGAGCAGTGGAAACATGTTCTGTAGAGTGACGAATCACGCTTCTCTGTTTGGCAGATGCTGGGAGAACATTACCTGCCTGACTGCATTATGGCAGCTGTGAAGTTTAGTGGAGGAGGGATAATGGCATGGGGCTGTTTTTCACAGTTTGGGCTAGACCCCTTATCTGCAGTGAAGGGCAATCTTAATGCTTCAGCACACCAAGTCATTTTGGAATATGCTATGCTTCCAACTTTGTGGCAACAGTTTGGGGAAGGCCCTTTTCTATTCCAACATGACTGTGCCCTAGGGCACAAAGCAAGGAATACAAAGACATGGTTTGATGAGTTCGGTGTGGAAGAACTTGCCTGGCCTGCACAGAGCATTGACCTCAACCCCATCGAACACCTTTGGGATGAACTGGAACGGAAAATGCGAGCCAGGCCTTCTTGTCCAACATCAGTGCCTGACCTCGTAAATGCTCTACAGAATTCCCACAGAAACACTCCAACATCTTGTGGAAAGCCTTCCAAGAAGAGTGGAAGCTGTTATCGCTGTAAAAGGGGGACCAACTCCATATTAAAGTATATGTATTTGAATACAATGTCATTACAGTCCCTGTTGGTGTAATGGTCAAGTGTAGGAATATTTTTGTCCATATAGTGTACATCTTTATTTGCAACAAATCCTCTGGTTTTCTAAGCAAGAATTTTTTTTTTATAAGCTTGACAGAAATGCAGTGTTACCCCATGTCGGGATAAATCTAGAATATTTATAATTCCTATAATTTTTTCTATTGACTTGAGTTTTTGGATTGCCACAAAGGCAGGAAAATAATTTGGTGCAAGTATGGAGGTTGACTTTAGTGAGGCTGATTGGGAGCATTTGAAGGGGATAGGGCAGTTTATGGAAAATAACAGTTTTAATGGTAGCATTGTGGCCTAATAGAGACAAAGGAATATGTTGCCAATTAGTCAAAAGTAATGTCAGTTTCTTAATAATGGTTGGGTAATTAAAGTCAAAGAGGTTATATAATTTGGCCAGAATATAAATTCCTAAATATTTGATTTTAGTTAATGACAGCGTAAACTGGGAGGTGATCGCTGGGTCGTGTATAACAGCATCCACTCATGAATCAGCTAGGATTTGCTTAGGTTAATTTTGTGACCAGCTAAATATATGAATAGTGTTCAAAATAGCAGGGATAGACCCTCGAAGGTCAGAAATCATGAGAAGCATATCGTCTGCGAAGATTGCAAGTTTATTGTCATTTTGTTATGAACGCCTTGGTATTCTGGGTTTACTCTTAGTGCCACTGCTCCAGAGTGAGTGTGAACAACAGTGGGGAAAGTGGGCATCCTTGTCTCATGCTCCTTTCCACCATGAATTGAGAAGAGATGAACCCATTCGTCATGACCTGAGTAGTGGGTTTTCAGAATAGTGAAAAACTGGTCAGGAAATCTAAACCTGAACAAGTGATCCCATGTCACAGTATCAAATATTTTTTTTTTAGTATCAAGGGACAGTAATAATTTAGGATCATCCGATCCAGTTGCCTCCGTTAATTGGATAACAGTCAATGCTTTTCTAACATTCATCAAAGAGTTTCTTCCCTAGATGAACACCGTTTGGTCTCAATGTATGAGATGTGGCTATAACACCTTTAGTGAAAAGTTTATAATCAAAGAGATTGGTCTGTTAGACCCTGGGAGTGTAGGATCCCTTTTTGATTAGGGGAGGACTTTGATCACAGCATTGTTGAAATGTGGTGGAAGCTTATTATTAGAGAGTATTGCATTAAAGGAATTGGTTAGCAGGGCAGTAACATTGTCTTGGAGAAATTTATAAAATTCACTGCTACGACTGTCAGGGCCTGGAGATTTAAAATATTTCAGTGTTTTAACCGCTTTGAAAACTTCTACAGTCGAAAGTTTGTAAGTGTGGGTAGAGCAACAGATCTCCAAAAGGAGTTGTTAAGCTTATAATCAATTGGTTCTTGTGTGTATAGTTTGTTATAAAAGGTTTTAAGAATATCAGTAATCTCCGTTCTACTATGTTTGAGTTCCCCGATTTGGTCCTGTAAAGATGTGATAATTGAGTGTGGTCTAGTACCATTAATAAACTTGAAAGCAACCTGCCAGTTTTGTTACCAAACCTATAAGTTGCAAAATTACCAGCCTTGTTGCTGCATTACATGATTACAATTAATTTGCTTCTGGCTCTATCCTTCGATGTGGGTTGCAATTTAAATTTTGTGAAAGGATCAGGGAATTCTCATTGTGCCATGAACTATGTGTCTTGTTGATCTGTCTGGTATTTTTTCATAAAATAAATAATCTCTCCTCGAATGACTGCCTTAGTAGTTTGCAAAAACAGCAGGGGGTTGTCAGTATGTTGCTGATCTCTATATACATGAGAATCCCATGATGCCTGTAACATGTTTCAAAATTTAATCAATTTGTATAGCCTAGAAGGATAAGAAGATCTGGAAATGTCCCCCTTGTGGAGTTTGCACCTCCAACTTAATCCAGATCAAAGCGTGATCAGATTACCCAATGGTATCAATACCAAATGCTAACATTTTAATAGCAAGTAGGTGTGATTAAAAATTATTAAAAAATAATTGATACGGTAATTGATACGGAACAGTGTGTTATGGGCTGCAGAGAGAAATGTGTATTCCAGGTTTAGACCTCCATATATCCCGTAATCTCAATTGACTATTAATATAAATAATTCCAATTTGCTGTGGGGATTTCTTGCGTGTAAAGGGACCATTTCTGTCTATATAACGAGAAGCTATAATGTTAAAATCTCCTCCAACAATAAAATGTGAATCTGAATAAATATATAGTTTATCAATCAGAGTTAAAAAAAATGTTTAGAGTAGACGTTCAGGACATATAAATTACATATAGTGTATTTGGTGCCAGCAATAGTAATGTCAAATGCTATACAATTTAATAAGAGGGATGCTAAAGGCAACCCTTGTAGATAATAGATTCCATTCCTGTACTTCTATAACAGAGCAGTGCATTATTTCCCAAAGGAACTTGTTTTGTTGCAAAAGCAGGACCAGATCAAGTTAAATTATATATTTATATAAAGGTTAAAACAATATCTGGTGTTTATTAAAATTAGAGACCTGTTTTAGCTATTTCCTTTTGTTATTTTATTTTAAGTGCTATGGACAATTTTGGAAAAAGTCATGTCTGTTTTTTGGAAAAGCCACATAAATCTGTGTTAGGTCGGCAGGATCAAGGAGTAGTAAGCCGAACTTTAACAAGCAAGTAGTGCTTTATATTTTATAGTTCTTTCTTGTTCTCTGTGTACCTGTACTTCAGTTGAAAATGAAGCAGTTGGGGTTTTGGGGCACACATGATAATAAAAGCAAAAAAAGCCATGACTGATACAACAATTGTATATTATGCAGGCTTGATATGGTTGAGGTTGTGACTATGGGTTATATGGATGTTTATTTCAATAGAGTGTCTATGGGTACAATTTAAACCCATATATAAGCTGGAGTTGAAGAGCCAATAACTTTCAGTGCTTTTTGTGTGTAGTAATATTTTATTATTTTATTTTCCCTGGCCTCCATTGTAGCTACAGTATCAGAATGACAGATAATTGGTTTCTAGACAAAAACTGTTTACTATTTGTAGCATTACATATTCACAAATAATAATAGCCCCTTGATGTCAAAGGTAAAATGGGTGCTTCTGTATTGCTTCTAGCAGAGTTCTCATATTGTCTGCCCAAATTCTAAAAATGAAAGAAGCCTTCACACAGCATCATTTCTCAGTGGGTCACTGTTGTAAATTAATTATTGCCTATTGGGAAGGAATTATTGTCCTGGGCGCACTAATACCTGAAAGCAACCCTAATCCCAGAATAGACAGCATGGAGAGTGGTTGATATTTTGTAGTGTGAACTTGTATTTCCAACCAACTTTAACTCCCAGCTACTTAAATGTAATTAATACAGAACAAACTAACAGTGCAACAATGTGATATTTTACATATGGCATTCTATAGTTAACAAAGTATTTCAAGAAAGTCTTTCCCAAACCAGCAAGAAGAGCCATAAAATAATAAGGATAATGAAACTACTACTACTAATAATAATAATACTGTTTTTTTTCAGTGCAGATATGTAAAAACGTAAAAACTTTTAAAAAAGCTTGTGTTAGAATTAAAAAAAGGAAAGAAAAGAAAGTGTTTTCATCACTTTGATGCATGGTCACATTTTTTTTAAATCTTTATAACTGCTCAGAAAATAGCAGGATTGTAAGAGCTACCAGGACACAGAGACATATTTCAATGATGCATTCAAACCATGTAACCAGAATCTGGCTGTGATCTAACATTTTTTGACAGCAAAAAAAAAAACCCCAAATAACATAACTGGGTTTGTGGCATGGCATTCATTCATCCCTAAGTTTTGATCATAGTTGTTCCTGCACAAACTGCTATTCCAGCTGTTTTAAAACTAAAGAACTTTAAATCCCATCTCGGCAAAAGAAACTGTTGTATTAGACAGTGAGATCATGTCCTAAACAGAGCAATTATTGTTGCCAGCTGTAAAAATGATAATTGTAGGCAATGCTAGTGTATCATAAAGATTAATGTAGCTCTATAACATTTTAGAGGTGCTATAGCAAACTGTAGAAACACCTATTGTGCTATTACCCTGTCTAGGTCTGTTTATGTTAGGTGCAGGGTCTTGTTACAGGCAACAACTCATACATATTAGTGGTACCAACAGTGTACAAATTGCAAATCTCTAAGAGAAATGTATAAGATATTGAAGCTCCCTTGCATCACTATACAAAACCGAAATTGGAGTTCTGTTAGGTGAAGGCCAGAACATCCCTATACAAATGTGTAGCTGACAAAAAAACATTCTATTATTTTCATTTGAATATGTTATGTGAAATAGTCTATTATATTCTTTGGAAAATATAATTGTATAGATAGAAGGAAGCTGCTGGAATATTTTCCAACCCATGAAGAAGTACTCAAGGTATGAAACAGGTTAGGGCTGTAAGGCGGTGGGCCAGATATTATTTGAAAGCCTTTTTGTTGCAGTACATGTTCGATAGTGTAAAAAGTTTAAAGGACAGATGGCATTTTTATAGACATGCATTTATTGAGCATTTTTCAGCAAGATATTGATGAAAGGCTGGTTATAGAGGGTTTGGTTTAAAGGTACAAGTGATCTCCAGTTTCTTTGTCTTGCAAAGTAGTCCATTTTATCATAACTTTAAATGTGCTCTATAAATCTTGACAGAGTCTGGTAAATATTTAAACATTTTATAAAGTATTCAATCAGGAGCCGACAATCAAATATAGGCAACGAGGAAACATCTGGTGGTACAAAAGTGTGATGACCCTGTAGTATATGGCTCACTACTAGGTAATATCTGTGCAACATCTATTTTTCAATCTTTCCACAATATCTGTATTACAATGGGGGTTATTTCTTCCCAATATATGGCTGGAAATTTCGGTTATCATTGTGTAATATCATCATCATCAGGAGCTTTTTATATAGCGCTACTAATTCCCTAGGCAGTACAGAGAACTCCCCCACTGGAGCTCACCGTTTAAATTCTCTAACATTCACACACACACTAGGGTCAATTTGATAGCAGCCAATTAACCTACTAGTAAGTTTTTAGAATGTGGGAGGAAACCGGAGCACCCGGAGGAAACACACGCGAACACGGGGAGAACATGCAAACTCCACACAGATGAGGCCATGATTGGGAATCAAACTCATGACCCCAGTGCTGTGAGGCAGAAATGCTAGCCACTACGCCACCGTGCTGCCCGTAGGATGCCAATAGTAAGATCTCTGGACAATTGGAGACTTTAATGTATGGCTGGAAACATGGGGGTGGGAGTATGTTCTCTGCACAAATTAATTACAGGATAAAATCTCATATTCCAAGCACAGGAATATTAACATCAATTATTGTGAGCAGAGAAAAAGCTTACTTGATATGTTTAGTCATAGATTCTGTTTTTATGCTCACAGAGTTGTGAGAGAAGAACTCTACTGTCACAATTGCAGGATAAACGCATAACATAGAGGAAGAGAAGAGTCACAATAACAGTAACGAGTAGCTACACAGTGATTAATTTAAGAAACAGCATTTAGTCCTTCCAGTATAGTCAATCAAAAAGTACTTAACCTGTAGCTGTTGTTACATTCAAATGTAATTATGAAAATGGCAATCATTTGCTGGGTAGGAGAATAGTGACCATTTGCTAAGTAAGGAATGCTGTTCTTTACTCTGTACGGAAATTGATTTATTGTTTGGTATGATGTTACGCTGTCTAGTACATGTATGCATCATTTGAAATAATATTTTCAATAAATACAGGGATTCTTATCATGCGTCATGTAGCATATGACCATACTTTTCCAACTAGCAAACACTACAAAATGTTTTCTCGCTGGAAAATAATTGTGCATTTAGAGGGATCATTGAGTGGGACTCACCTATTTATTATAAGTTGGTAGCAGGCTTGATTAAGAAGGGGTTATAATATTATTGCACCTAAAAAAAACTATTGAGTGTGTTGATCTGTGATTTAGACTAAAATAACTTGACAGGGAGCTTTCTTTAGCTTATGTTTTTATGTCTGTGTGCTGGTTTAAAAACTGGTGCACTTAGAAATACCTTTGCTGCATTATTTCCAATTACTGAAAGCATAAGTGCACCTATTCCAGAGCTATTTTAGGATCTACATGACGAACTAAGCAAATATTATATGAGTGGCATATCTGTAAATATAGCCATAATACCTCATTAGATATGGTAAAAGAGAATTATTGAATATTTACCCAAGATGTTTAGGATGCTACTGGTATGTTGTTATGTAATTATAGGACAGTTTGCGATATATAAGATTCCGGTTACAGCATTCCGGTTACAGCATTCCGGTTACAGTGATCCACTTCCAGCATTCTGGTTACAGCATTCTGGGTCCAGTCCGGTTACAGTGATCCACTTCCAGCATTCTGGTTACAGCATTCTGGGTCCAGTCTGGTTACAGCATTCCAGTTTCAGTTCGGTCCAGCATTCCGGTTCCAGTCCCATCCAGTAGTCCAGTTCCTGTTTGCTCTCTTCTCCAAGTGTAATTACAATCTGTACCAGTCCATACACAACATGCAGAGGAACATTATCAGGCCACTCAGATTTGTCCACGTAGTCACCAGTCCAACTCCAGAGACACAACCCAGTCTGGGTACAGACAGATCCTCAGGCATGACAGTCAGCTATTTTTTCAGTCTGCTAATCTTGGGTCACCGCTGACTCCATCTCCACTATCCTCTGATTGATTGGAGTAAGGGAGAGATCATCCTTTGGTGTCCAGCCTGCTCATCTGCCTCTGCCTGCCTGTTCCTGACCCTCCGGGCCCTGCAGCCCTTGTCAGAGCAGCTTTCCTTACCTTACAGTGAATTCCATGATATATTTTCTAAGAAAGCAGCTGATTCCTTACCTTATCGAGATTAAGATTGTGCCATGTACCTTATTCCGGGTTTCAAGCTACCCAAGTGGAGAATGTAATCTCTTTCTGTTCCTGAAACTAGGGCTATGGAGAGCTATGTGAAGCAAATCCTGCAGAGAGGCTTTGTCAGGCCTTCCAAGTCCCCAGCCAGAGCCGGAATCTATTTTATGTACAAAAAGGATGGGAGCCTACGGCCATGCGTAGACCTTCGAGGTCTGAACAAGATCACCATTAAAAATACATACCTGCTCCCTCTCATCTCTGTCCTCTTTGACCAACTCAAAGAGGCCACAATCTACTCTAAGATTGATCTTTGTGGGGCTTACAACCTCATCCGCATAAAAGAGGGCTACAAATGAAGACCGATTTTAACACCCAGTCTGGTCATTGCAAATACCTGGTAATGGCTTTTGGTCTCTGTAATTCTCCCACTCTCTTCCAAGACCTGATTACCGACATTCTTTAGAACTTCCTGGTCTCCAAGAGGTTCATTCTGCTCTATCTCAAGCCACCTTTTGATCCAAATTCTTTGTCGATCAACACAGCAGAAGTTTCCTCCTCAAGGTGGGCAATAAAGTCTGTCTCTCTATCTGGGACATCAACTCTGGCTGCCCTGCCGAAAAATCAGGCTTAGGTTCATCAGACCATTCATCATTGTAAAAAGGTCAATCCTGTTGCCTTCAAACTGAAGATCACTTGGTCTTTAAGAATTCCCAACACCTTTCATTGCCTCCTTCTTAAGCCTGTTACGTCTTCCAGCAAGTTCAGACCTCATAGTACATACAGACCTGTCAAGGTTAATGGACGTCAAGAGTTTGTTGTTGAAAATATTCTTAATTCCAAGTGGGTCCAAGTTCAAGTTCACATCTTGATTCATTGGAAGGGGTACGGCAGAGGAATGATCTTGGATACTGACACTCTTTTCCCTGATTGGTCCCCTTCAGTATTTAAGGCAGGAAGAGTTTAGCCTCCCTGCCGGTTATATGTGCTAAACATTTACTGACCCACTCCTGTTTCCACTCTGCCTGTTTGATTAAATCCTGTTGTGACCCCTGGCTTGTTTTTGGACCCTGCTTGAACTCTGTTTGACCCTGACTTTTTGTCTTTGTCTTGTGGATTTTCCTGCTTGCTGCCAGCCCTGACCTTTTGGCCTGTCCAATGGCTACCCTGCTTGCTTCTGACCCATGAACTCTGGTCTGACTGGTTTTCTGTTTGCTGTGCTACTTTTTACTTTGCCTCCTACCACCACACTACGGTGACTGCACATAGGCTTTTACTACACTAAAGTTAAGACCTGGGGGCATCCGAGTGCCTGTGAGTTGAACTAACTCTATGGGAAAGATGGCTGCTATAGGTGAGAACCTGTACCGTCAGTTCTAAAAGCTTATGTCAGAAACCGTTAAGCCGTAACATATACATAGTAATTGATATCCAGAATGTTTTACTGACATATCATTAATGATATTTTGTTTGCCAGAATTTTCTGTCTACTACATTTTTGAACTGACATGTAAAAATGAAACTTAATTTTTTACTAATTGGCACTAATAATATTGATGTTGCTAACCATGATAACTGTTATGAATGGGGTTTGGAGATGATCCACTGTGCTAATGGTTAATGGTATTGGCTCTTTTGAAGTGCACAGTCTAACAGTTTTTTCCGTTTTTAGTAAAGTACCTCCAAATAATTGCCCAACGGCATCTATCAAGAGGTTGATAATAACTGATACAGTGCAGTACCCAAATCACTACCAGAAGCGTAATGCGAAAACTATTTAAGGGTCAAAGGCAGACAATGTATATTCAGAACCAGAAGATTAAGGTAAAGGTAGAGTCATATGAGAACAAGGGAAGAAGAGAACATCATCAAGAGCAAGCTGAAATCATGTACTAGGATAGCACAAAGACAATATTTATTATTCAGGAAACAAAAATAACCTGTTGATTGGACAAGGCATAGAGGCGACTTGTCACATTAATAACTTTTGAGGATGCCACTGACTGATATTGGCGCAACTAATCATGGAGGCGCGGAGTCCAACGCACCCTCGGTTTTAACCAGGGCCCCCCGCAAGAAGGTATGGGCTTGGCTGCGTGAGGTGCACAGGTCATGGTTCTCCAAATTAAATATAAGTACAGCCGGAGAGACAGGGTTGGTCGTACGGTCCGGGTTAAATGCCAAACAATGGTGCAGTACACAAGGGTGATCCAGAGGGAATTTCAAAAACAAGTCGAAGGTCAGATTCCAGGTAACAACAGAGCCAAATCGCAGGACAGAGAATAGTCAGGAACAAAGCCAAAAGTCAGAAACCAAGATACAAGCAACAGGAGTAAGGGAGCAGGATACAGGACGCTGGAGCTGGTGAAACCAATACTCTGGCACCAGACATAGGAGGGAGGTGCCTTCTAAACACTAATGTGGGCCCTGATAGGAGGAATGATGTCTCAGTGATCATATGATCCTGACCACCGACTGGCTGGTGAAAGAAGCATCCCGTAGGCAACGGGACGCGAGCTACTGCGCATGCATGTGTAGTATAGCTGGAGGTACGTCCTGTTGCTAGGCAACGGGACATGGCTTAGAGAAAAAGGCAGGCATCCGTCCCTGGCACAAAAGGACAGTGCGGGGACGGCGCCTGACAGTACCCCCCTCCATTCTCACCGAATTGGAGTTCTCTTCTCTCAGGAACTGGGCTAGAAGACAAGGAGCATGGAAATCACTAATGTGGGCACTGATAGGAGGAATGATGTATCGGCGGTCAGATGATACTGACCGCCAACTGGCTGGTGAAAGAAGTGTTCCATTGCCTAGCAATGGGATACAAGATACTGCACAATGCGCGCGTAGTATAGCCAGAGGTACATCCTGTTGCTAGGCCCCTGACACAACTGAGACACAATTTACTGTCAAATGAGTGACATCAGAGGGATGAGTACACAGGTCACATAAAACTCCAAATAGAAATATCATAAATTTACACCAGAGATGTTCATGTACCTAAGATGATGCAGATGGGCTGATTAGGAGTACGGATGCCAAAATTATGTTCTTAATGTCCAAAGGGTAAAAAATTGCAGCCTGTGTGTAATATTAATTGGAACATTGTACATTTTCTTTGCATAGTGCATTGTAAATCTGCAAATCAAAACTGGAATCAAAAATCGACATCCCTCTTAATTGCACTATATATTAAAAATAATAAATATTAAATATTAGTAGTCCCCTTGAAACATACTCAGAAAGAAATACTTAAAGATAATCATAATTAGTGGATATAAATAGTAAGCTGCTTTCATGTAAAATTGAAGTGTATATATATTTATTGCAAAAAAGGATGGTATTGAATACTCATAGAATTCTTCTAAAAATTAGAGTAAATTCTTTCTATCAATAATAGCCTACATATATTATTACTATAATTGTATTCCATAGTTTAAATTCCATAGGAATGGAATTCAGCCTCTCTCTCGCGCTATTTTTTTTTTCCCGGGGGGGGGGGGGGAAACCCTGCGTTCGCCCCTGACCATATTTGAAAATTGGCAACAAGTAACTTGAAGTTGTTACAAAAATATACTTGACATAATGATGTGACTTTGAGGCTGATGGAAATGAAAACAAAGCATGTCACCATGAAAATGATGGCTTTGTAAGACTGTCATTTAAATGAGCAAAAAGGTAGTTAAAGGCCTGTCCATAGTTTGTGAGGTGGAACTAAGTAACTTGGTGCTCAAAGCTCTGAAAGGGAAATCAAGATAATTAAAATATTAGAAAATTTCACACCAGTATTATGAATAATATATTTATGCAGCTATTCACACTGTGACTTGGAATCCTGGCGAAATCTGTTATCGCAGCAAGTTATTATTAAACTATCCCAGAGCTGCAGAATAATACTCATCTGCGTGGGCATACAGGCTGGGAGTAGTAAGGCTTAAATTACCTCTTCATTGAGCAAGTCTGAGTACATGAGCTGTGTCACACATGTGAGTGGAATGGAAAAACTTTGATTTTTTTTTTAAAAAAATATATACAGTATATAAAATATAGAATAAAATAATTATTTTGAAATATTTTGTATTATTGTTATTTTCCCTTAATATTCATGTATGACAATGTGTATATTGTATGTAACCTTTCAAAGTGTGCATTGCTGATTAACCTAAGTGACCTGTGCAATTGACAAATAGTCTTTTGAAATTAGCCAGGCCCAGGAACAGATAAGCATCTCTGAGGAGTTTGTGTATACAGAGGATATGAACTTGACCAGCTTGGTAGAACGAGCAGAGGTAAGAATAGTGCCCTCTGAGATGCCAGACATATTTCAGGGATAGATAACTCACTTCGAAAGCTCTGTGTCATTTTGGGAATCAATCTGTTCTGATTGACAGCTAACCTCGAAAGGTGGGGGTGAGAGCTATTTGAGAAAGGTTTAAATCAGCTTTACCTAGTAAAAGGGTGCATTTCTAAAGAGGAGACCTAAAGTATCTAGGTTGAAGTGTGAAATCCTTCTCACAGTGTACTTCTTTCACGCCAAGTTTAGCGACTGGTTTTATTTCCTATTTCATTTCTAAAGCTTATTTGTGCAACTTATTTTGTATGTCTTGTTATTAACTGTTTTACAATTAAGTCTTGGAAACATTTTCGGATTAAATAAATTTAATCTAACATATTTTCCGTGATTCTTTGTGAATTTACTAAGCCAAGTGAGCTCATGCTACATGTGATTGTGATTTAAGTATGAAACATTAATAAGTGGCTTTGGTGAATGCAAGAACACCATAGTAATTCCTTTGTGGTGTCAGAAAAGGTGAATTCATTGGTAAGTGACTATGGTGACTCAAGTCACGGCCAGCTGTTCAGATTGTTATATCTGGGACTTGCTATGCGTTTGTGACAATTTCCCTTTAAAAAAAATTCTTTATTATTTAAATAAAGATTTTTTTCAATCATAATCTCCTGTTGCTGGTGAAATTCTGCATATCTTTTCACCTGCATTGGCTAGCACCAGCGATAGCATAGTAATTGTCTTTGAAAGGTAGCCCTCTCTCTAGCAAAAACATGCCCTTTTCCTGGACACAGGGCTTTCCTATGTTTATTATTTAGGCCCCTTAAAGTTGTAGGGGAGAAGGGATTGTGGGGCACCAATGTTAATAATGATTTCTCATGGCAACCAAAGGAAGCATTGTATTACTAGCGGCCATTACACAGACTAAGAGTAGTCTGTATATTGAAACTTAAATTGGGACTGTTGGAATTTCAATTAACTACGTCCCTTTGTGTCTAAGGAGTTTTTCTATGTAAAGATATTAATAAGTTCACTTAGCCTTTAATACCAGAAAATATAAATAGTATAGGTCTACATTTCTAACAAAGTATTGCTGACTTACATAAATGTGTATATATCATGTATATGTTATATGAGATTATTGTACAGAAATAACTTTGAGTGAAGATTGTTCATAAGCAGGGAAGAATAAATACTATACTGTTGCTAGAAGAACCCAGGACTTGCTCCTGTATACGTTATAATTTCACTTTATTTCAAATATTGCTTCTGTTTTTTTCTCAAATAGTAGTTAATATTGTGCTAATGAAAGTTATTCGTGTTCTGGGTACTGCTTTCCTCTAAACCCCAGCTCACCTTTCAAAACTACACAAAGCTGAATAGATGCATTAACACATACAAGTCTCATTTAGCCAATATCCTCAATTAAGCTATATCTCTCCTGCACTCTCTGATGGACTGCCACTGAATGAAGGTTTTGCACAATAGATAGAGTAGCCTTTTCTTTCAAGTCTTGGATACCGTCCAGTGTTCCATGAGTGTAAGGTCTTGTGGGATTAAGTCAAAGTTTGTCTAACTGAAGCCATTATCCCCAACTTGAAATAGAGTACCTTTGTGAGTAAAGTTTACAAACGATATATTGCGTAAAATAGCATTTTTTATGTTAAAAGGAAATTATACTTTTTAGATTAGTTAGCATGGCTTTAACTGGAATGTTATTGCGTATGTAGCAGTTTCTAATTCATGTCACAATTATATCACATACTCATTGTCAAGGCATTCTAATTTTGCAAAGCACCCTTCTCAGATGAGGCCAAGGCTTCCATGGACCAAATAACATTGAGTTATCATAGCACCAATTAACTGTTTATGATTTTAATTGCAGGAGATGGTATAATTTACACAAAGTACACAAATTTACCTTTACTGCTATTACTTAAGAGGCATTTTTTTCCCCATTATTTATGCTCACCAATAGTTTTATTCTAACATTTTGCTTTATGTAATTGCTATCCTTTTAAGCACTGTATGGGTAACGTACGGACCTGCCACCTTCTGGAACAGATTCACACTCACAATAATTCAAGGTTACACTCCAGGAAGATTAAAATGATGAAACCGTCTTGGAATTTACAGGTGCATGTTATGTATGCAAGGTCTGTACTTGTCCAGCTCTTTTTATACACTTGCTAATAACTAATAGCTAGTCTGAAGTTACAGCGCATGGCCCACATTCAGGGCAATCCATAAGAATTATGGGCCCCTGACAAATTTTGATTCTGAGCCCACCTTAACTTGAGAGATGAGTTTATTTACAAAACTTCAAGTGAAGATTCAATGTTATGTACTTTATGACACCATTAGTTGCATGCAGATTTGGATATGATGGTTAATATTAAAGATTCAGAGTTCCCTTGCCTCTATCCACCAGACTCTCTGATTGGAGAAGAAATGTGTATCCCAGGTATTTTCCCACCTAGTCATTTTAAAATTACTGTCGACAGACAGACAACTTTAAAAGATGGATGGTTAGCTTTGAGCTGGGTATTCCTAGCTACTGCAAGTCTGAATATCAGCTGTAGACTGTTGATGGTACTGTAATTGTAATTGTACCATAAAAAACAAATTTATAGGAACTTTATTAAGTAGCAGAACTCTATATCAGTAGTGGTGTGAAACCCTTCTGGTGCTGCACGATCACTTACTCGATGTGCCCGGATGAGATGTTGTAACCCCGTTGCTGTACCTCATCTTTAACTTTGACTATGGCGAGGGTGCTGCATCCATGACTAAAGGACCCCAGAAAACATGGGGGCTTAATACAGATAGTGTGGGGTGGGGTACGTATACCCGATGACAGTAACATCGACAACTAAGACAGCTACATAAAAATAACGATTAACATGACTGCGAAAGTGAGGATACAATATATGTACATACCATAATTTAGATGTACAGCATCTCCGACAGCTCTTATACCCATCACCTGTAAATTCTGAATAAACAAAAGGCGGCTACCTGGAAGGACGTCATTAACACTGCTGACAGTCATGTTAATCAATATTTTTATGTTGCTGTCCTTGTTGTCGTTGTTACTGTCATCGTGATGGTGACTACCACCGGTGGAGTGGACACTAGTGGTAGTACAGTGCAAAGCCATAAAGAAATTGTTGGGCACCAGACCATCTCATGATAAATAAAATACAACTTTATTTACAGTTATCCTTTTGCATGTAAGCTTAATGGTTGCAAAGAAATGAGGTCACATCAACAACAAACTCCTCCATCACATATTTCAGCAGATAGTAACACTATTTAAAATACTTCCTTCTCCACCTGCGCAGTTCTTAAGTAATTCAATTGCCAGTAATGACACCATTGCATACACGGTGTTGCTGGATGCAGTAGTTCCACACATTCTGAAGTAAACATTGCACTCACTGTCAGATACCAGCAAATTATGGATACAATTCAGAGGTTCTTGCACTCACTCCATAACCAGAGTTACCACTATTCCTCTTCAACATCCCACTATCCAGAGGTTCTCCTTATCTCTGTGAACACCATATCAGTACAGGGACTCTCCTAAGCACAGTCCCACTGCTGATGTTCACACTGTTACTTTGTATAAATAACATTACATTAACCAGGGACCCTTGTTTACTTGGGAACTACACTGCTGCTGTGCATTTAAATGGACGACAATATTTTACTCAGGCAGATCTCTCACAATGTCCCAGTATCTAGAAATTCTATCACTATTGGTGACACTGTCTTGCAACCACAGGGCTCTTTCTCACTGTGTGGTTGCCTCTAGAATAACCACACTGACTAGTTTCAGTGATCCACCCCCATGCTATGGGGACATTGTCCATGGGAACTCTATAAAGTTTTCTCTCTCATTTCCTGTGGCTTCCAACTGCACATACACTCACCCCTCTTAGGGTCTCCATCAGGGCAGTGCTTCTTATCCAGGCAATCTACTCCAGGCAAATTCCTCCAATGGCTTCCCTCTCACTTGGAGCCTTTGCTTGTTGAGGGCTCTTCTTATCTTGTCCATACTTTACACTCAAGCCTTTATGCAACCATTCTCAATGGTGCCTCTTCTTGGTGTACCCCTCACTTATATGACCTGTAGCTGTTGAGGGCATTGAGGCATTTGCTGCACACACCTGTTCACCAGGGACCTCCCTCTTTCTTCCTGGGTACTGACTAACAAGATGACTCTCTATCACCAATTCAGGGGGATCCAGAATCTTCCACATGTTCTTCCTATATCCAGTGCTAGCTCTTTCATATGGAGCCACCTCCCAGATGACATGACCACACATTGTCACTCGCACGCTTCTACTGCAAGGAGACCCATGCCTCTACTCCTTGGGTTCTCTTCTCGGTGACCGTGTCTATTGTCACCAGGGAAGGGGCTAAATAGTAAAGCTGCCGGAGTTACAGTGGGTTGATGCAATGATTTTCTCACTTGAGAATTAATAACACTGCACACCATTCTGGCAGCCACATGAACAACATGACTGGCACCATGACAATTTATACCTGACACTTGGGGCTTCAAGCCTTTGGGAGGAGCGTGATTGAATGCTGGCAACATGTTTGAATTATTAAAGGCCCCAAATGAATACAGTTATAGCCGCAGGGCCTTTTTACGGGCCCCCAACATAATAGGCCCCAGATATGCATCCCCTCTGTCTCCTCATATAGGCGGCCCTGTCGCCAATACAAACACACATTACAGAGTGAACCAATAACTCACAGATTTAGTTATAGATTTAGTTATATTGTGCTGTATAGGCAGGACTGTATGGTCTGACATTCAAAGATTAAGAGAGTGAAAGAGAGAAAAAGAAAGACAGTGTGGTAGTCTTATGATTCCTAGTGAATTCAGGAAGAGGCAACAGTTGTATAAAAAGCAAGTATCTTTATTAAGGCAGAATATGTGAATGAAGATTCAGTCCATGGAATATGCTGATTTCAGTAGCAGAATTAACAGGTATACTCCTAAACACAAACATGAACAGGTGTGATGAATGGCAAGAATAGTCTACAGAAGCAACAGATTCCAAGTAATGGTTCAAATGACAAATACAGTTCAAATGTAGGAACAAGTAGATTGAGTTACCCAATCGCCAGTAGGTACAAGGTACCAGACTAAGGAGGGAGGGATCAAGATTCAGGGCAACAAGAGTACAAGAAGAATCCAGTAGCCAGGCAAAGGTCAGGGCAACAGGCAAACAAGCAGAGTCTGGTAATCAGGAAGAGGGTCACAATGAGAGATCAGACAGCAGTAAAGCAAACTGGAACAGGTATAAATAGACTGAGGCGGGTATATGAAGCCGTGAAACAGGTGCTGGCACTAATTAGGTAAGTAGATTAACTCCTACAGGTGAGATGTAAAGTTCAGGGGCAAAACAGCAGCACCACTGTTGGGATTGAGGTACTGCAGCCACATACAAAGTATAGGCAGAGTCCTAACAGGTAGTAGAAAGCTACTCCCCTTTATCAGGGCTGTCCAGCTGCATGCTATTAATTTAGCTTCCAGACTGCCCTAAAAGTAGTGTTTCCTCTCTACAGACCCATTTCTTATGCCAAGGCATCCCTATCAGGCTTTTGTTAACAACCTTACGTACTGAGAGGACCTCTTTTCACATTAAAACTCTATCATGTATTTATCTAAACTGACTAGTTCAGTTTTACCTCCATCCCACATGCCCAGAGACTTCTAACTCAAAAATACTAATAAAATAAGCATTTAATTTTACTACACTTCCTGAAAAGGGGTATTACAAAGAAATTTAATTATTACATTTTGACATGATTGTTTTTCATAGGTTGTCTATTAGTTTTAGAAATACATCTTTTAATATTGTTATACTAACTATTACTTATTTGAGAAATGTGCCTTTTAACATACTTCCTGCCTTTACTTTGGGCTCTATATAGAATATGTACTTCATTAAATAGTAGCCATACTTGGAACTCCCAGGTCTGTAGCTTCATAAATATTGATACAACTACTATGATATATTTTAAAATTATGACATACATTTGGTCCTACCTCTGAAAACCAAGGACAGTACTGCTTAACTGTATAAGCAGCTATAAATTGTGGTATATTGTCATGCTAATTCTATTAAAAATATTTTGTCTTCTTTGTCATCATGCACATAATTTTACACAAGTGCTCTTTGCATTTCGTTCAAGCACATGGATATGCACTAGCCATTGGTCTGATTGAAGTCATTCATGGCTATGTAGCACCCCTTTCCCTAGCACTCTGAAAGGGGTGGTGAAAACTTGTCTCTCTTCACTTCAGTGTCTCCACCAGAGTCTTCTAAACAATATGGTGGGATGCTGACTGTAAAGTGATCCACCATTGACTTGAGAAGCCTCTGTTACCCATCCATACTGAGTAACAATGGACCACACAAGGTGGTTATGAACAAACAAATTGGTGTTTATTTTGGGGGAAGAAAATGGGTAAGGCAAATTTAATGAAGGAGAGAATCTGGACTGGATAAGTGGAACAAATGGGAAGAAAATAATCAATGGCAACACAACGGTGAACAGTAATGACAAAAACAAGATGGCCACCACACGTGCATTCACTGGCGCCCAAATCTCCACACATCACCCACTCATACACAGTGTGAAAAATATAAATCAACAATAACTTAAAGCAATAATCACAGTCCTAACAATATGAAATAGCTTCTAATATTAACTATTTAACATTGGTGCACATGTAGAAATGCTGGTTACCCAGGCTACTTAACTTAGGTATCTTAAGGTGTAACTTGTACTAGATATCTGATTATTTTAATGTCTCTATAATAATGACAGGTAACCCAGTCTATGATGTATATACAGGTTATTGTTAAGAGATCTAACTTGTTAAATTAGAGGTAGATTTTTTCTTTCTTAATGCAACAGCAATGGAGTCACACTGGTGTGTTACCACTTATTTCTCTCTCTCTCTGGGTGGAGAAGAAAGTCTCATCAGCTCTTGAGTCAAGGATTACCTGCAAACCTGATCTTGAAAGCTGTCCCACTGTGCCTACATGCAATTCAGTAATAGCTGGAGACTCCCTCTCAGTACATAGGCTCTCTTTTTCTTACAAGCTCCTTCAGACTGATAGGTACCTGATTCTTTACAGGGATCAGTTTACAAAACTTTCCTGTGCAGCTTTTGTAGTGTCTCCTGTGTCTCTGTGTCTCCTTGCACACTCTGTCTCTCCAGCATATACCCCTCACAGCTCTCTCTCCATACCCCTGCTTCTGCCACACATATTCCAACCTTTCAGCACCTCTCCTGTACTTTTTCTTCTCCTCTCTTGTCTCTCCTCCCAGTCCTGCAAGGTCTGAACTCTGCTTCACTTCTCGTTTCCCTGACAGCATGCTGTCCTGGCTGCATAGCACAAGGCACCCTTGGTACAGGTAAGTGTGGATTAAATGCACATGCATGCCTACTTTTGCATTGAAATATAAATGAGATAAAGGTTTAGAGAAGACACTTTTACAGAGGCAGTCCCTACATTGCGAGAGGTAAACAATATTTTTCTCCTTGTAAAGGGCTTTAAATTTTTAGCCTGCAGCACACAGCTATAAACATTACTTGTCACATACAGTGAGGAAAAGAGCTATAAAGCAAAGAAGATACACTGCCTATTATAAACATTACTACAAGCACTCTCTCATCCTTATGCCTCTCTCATCATTCACCTTCAAACTTTTAACCCCTGTATCACCCCCTTCTTCATACACCCCTCTTTATCTTTATCCCCCTTTATCTATCTCCTTCCCCCCTAATTGGTCTCTCCCTAAGCTCCCCCTTCCCCCATTATATATCTCCTTTTCATAAGTAATGGATTGCTGTTATGTAAACAAATATACACATGCAGCAGAATTGATTATTTGAGTAACGCCAAAGCATTACTTAAAATAGAAGTTCTGTGCATATCTAAAGTAATGGCAGTGCTTACGTCACACCTTAAGTGTTATGTAAGGTTTAAATAAGAAATGTTATGTATGGTAGCTATGTTACATTGAGCATGACTAGTTTCCTTTTGTAATGTATTGCATCCATTTTAAGGAGAACTGATTTGCGTACTTTTAATTTATTAATATCAATACAAAAGTAGAAATCTTATCATTTTTTAAAGAAATTACATTTCCTCTAATATATTATAAAGCTTAGAGGGCCACCTAGTGCACATTTTGCAAATATCTTGCAGAATCATTTTTGCAGTGGGCCTTAATGTCATTATATTAAATGCAATTTCATATCACTTTATTATTAAACTGAAAAACCCCTGAGCAGGTGATGGCTATCAAATTTTGGTCTAGTTACTGGCCCACAGTAGTGGACCACCAAATGTCCGTATTTTCCAGGGAAAGTTAAAAATTCCAAATATCCCTATTTCTCAGTAATGAACAAGTACCTGGTGCATTCTCTACAGAACAAAAGTTACCCGGAAAGACTAAAAGATTTTAATATGTATAGTTTGAAGTAAAGAAGGAAAATGGGGGACATGATAGAATCTTTCAAATATATCAAGGGTTTTAACAAGGTACAGGAGGGAAGTAGTTTCAGAGGAAAGTACTACACAGAAAGGGTAGTGGATAAATGGAATAACTCCCATCAGAGGTGGTACAGGCTACTACAGTAAAGCTGTTTAAACATGCTTAGGAGAGACATGAGGATGTCCTTACAAACAGCTGAGCCTCAAATAGGGTTTGAGGTTATCATAGGTTAAAATAAGGGCAGACTAAATGGGCCAAGTGTTTCTTATCTGCCATCAAATTCTATGTTAACCTTTCTGTATGTAATAAACAGTTTTTATTGTATATTCTCATATCTACTATGGCAGAGCACTGGAAAAGTGGCAGATGACAGGTATATGTGTCCCAGTCTGTCTTATGTGCTCTAAAGCCCCAGGGAGATTATTTGTATGTGGAATGGAGCTATCCAAAGTTGTCTTCAGCTATAGGAAAATATATTAACGGTTACTAGGGTTATATATGAAGAGAGAAGGGTGGGCTCCATACATAAGGCCCATTTCTAGGTCTTCTAAAGGACCTGTGCAAGTGTTAGTAATCAGGAGTTGCACCTGCAAGGTGCTGGTAAAGGCTAATGGGCATTTTCCTTTCTCTCTCAGACCTGGGGAGGAGGTTGGATGCCTCCTGCCTGTGACTAGTAAGTCCTGTATATGTTGTGTGTGTGTGTGACACAAGGACCCCCACTTGAGATAGGGTGTTCCTGTGTTTAGAAAGTGCCAGACAGGCAATACCTTTGGTTGGTTTGAATATGGCAAGGCAAGGCCTTGTTTGTTTTGAATTTGTTCAATAAAACTAGCTGTGGCTGGTCAAACCAAAACAATTGACTGGTGAGATATCCTTGGCTGGCCTGTCTAAAATGCAGCCATCTAACCCAGAAGACAGTAACCCCAGTCTGATTAGCTCACACTATTTATACTTACAAATTACCCAAAAACTTTCTGATTTTTGGACTTTTAAAAGGTCCGATGATCTGTTTAGAGACATGGCCTCTTCTAATGAGGATTGGGCATTGTTTGGATGGATCATGGATTTGGGAAATGTTGTATAAATATTGTGTTCTTGATTGTTGAGTGTTGTGTATTCTTTTCCTCAGTGCTAAAAAGTTAATATTTATTAAGGGTGAGTTTATTAATACTTAATACTTGTCAAATAAAAGATTAATTAACACAAAAGGGCAATTTACAAAAGTGTAATCCCACTTGTAAATGTTAACATTTTTATTGTTTTCACCATGCACTGTATCTGTCAACCTGTAATTGTAGGTGGGAATGTTTTATACATTTTAAAATGTGCTAGGCAGATAAGCAGGTGCATTTTGTGCATAATGGAGTACTGTAAGTTTGCCGTTTTTGTAGTTTATATTATTTAAATTTACATAAAATCATAATCAACATCATAATCACGCTTTCAAATAAATTATTTCATTCAGAGCAGTATAGCAACCCAGCAGAGGTTGTTTATGGTGCCAATACTAGAATTCTAGTACAAAGTTGCCCCATCTGCTCAGAGGGCACCATGAGCTATCATAAAGCACATTATAAATTCACTCAGTATATAAACCAGGTTCCCATACCTATGATGGGCAAATCATACCAGAAATATCTCAAGGGCCCTTGCCAAGGGTTGGGACAGTGGAAATATTGCTCATGCGACTATACTCTTCAAATGGTAGGAAAACTGTTATGATCTTTTTTTTTTCCTATTTACTCATAATACTCTGCCCAGAATAATTTTAGCCAATTCCCTAACAGCCATTATCCCTAACCATTCTCATCTCTCCTGAGATGTTCTGCAAGCCAAGTTATGCAGCCCAATGCTTATCTATTCATCAGCTCTAGGCCAGGCTTGATGGGGACTGTTACACAGGTAGACCTTTGTCTTTTGTATCATAAATTATATTTGTTTAGATGCACCTGCTTAGCAATAAAGTGTCCCTGTAAATTCTATTCAAATATTGACAACTATAAGGGATGTCAGGAAACTAATTCATGTGAATGCTGCATCTTACGGGACACTTATTATCAGGCTGTCAATGTAGACTCAAGAAAGTAATGTCTGTATGGGGAGGTGTTTGTGGCAAAGTTGCTACTTCGCAGGTCCCATTCTTGTTAATTATGCTGGATCCTAAAGCATAAGTTTGGAGGGGGAAAGTTGAGGAGCACCAGTGAGCTTCACTATTGAGCTGGCAGCCTCTGGGAGGGGTGTGTCATGCTTTTTTTTCTGTGCCACTACCTACCCCAGAGGTGAACCAAACCTGTGCTGCACAGCATGAGGCTGGTGTAACGCCTATAGAGAAATGACTAAGACACACAGATGTCTTACCTTATGCGCAGATGTAACACTCACTGTCACATTATGACTGCTCTCAACTCCACTGCACTCTAGGGAATATGTCAAATTACTTACTTTAAGGCAGAAAGAGAAGGAGAGGGTCTACGAGGTTTAGACCAGGAGTAAAGACTCTTCAATCTACTCCACTTGCCAACACCTCAATTTGCTCTAGGCCTGAGTGTCTGACTACGAATATTTGGGACAGGGAACAATCCCGCTCGAATTCCCTACTCACCTTGTTACTGGTGAGGGCCCTACCTAGAAAGAGATGCAACCGTAAATGTTACTCACTGGGGAACATGGTTGCTTCCTCATGGTAGCCGTCAGCACGCTGCCCCTTGGAACTTAGAGAAAGGGGTGACACGACACCTCCACAGAGCTAGCTCCTTAGCACTAATGTGCCTCCCACTCCAGCATAGCCTAAACTTAATAACAGCCATCAAGCAGTGCCTAATCCTATCAACAGTCTATGTGATCAGCCGCTGCGCAATGCTAAAGCTAAACTTCTACTGGGTGTAGTTCACTACTCTGATGTTCCCCTGCAGTTCCAAGGCACACAAGTGACAGAATGCAAATGTTACCAGATACCAAAGGACTACCTTTAATGTGCGCCTGACTTGTGGATCCTACAGAGGAATATACTAAAGGAGATAGACAGGTTGCATACAAAACAACAATGTACAGTTCAGCGTATTACCTGCTAGCAACCATCTCACAAATGGTCACAGGCTTACTACACCTCACAATATAGGGTATGCACACACAAAATGTCTGCCTACACATACAAGGGGAACAGCCTGGGCACAGGGAATACTACCTATTTACTGGCCTAACGCCACTTCTAAGCCTCACGCCTGAACATGCCCTCAGGCATATAGACTAGTACTGTACTAGTACTTCAGGCTACAGAACCTGCTGTGTCCCTCTCAGGCCTTATTCGTTTATATATAAATTAAGCCTACAAAATTATTCATGTAACAAGAAATATGCAAATATATCATAATCTTTACTTTGGAACAGATGTAAACAATCATTTGTAACATTTTGATTAGCAAAGAGATTGGAGCTTGTGTTTGGTTCACCAGCTCATATCCCTCCTCCACCACCATTTAGTGTTGGTTAAGTCAGTTTATTTCTTGGTTCTGTGGGAAGTGCAGCTTTAATTAAATCAAATTTGTTAAGAGATTCCTAAATAAAGATGACCAGAAAAAAAGTGAATTATAATAAAGATGAAAATTATGTTATTATTACAGTTATCCTGAAGGATTAATGACTAACTACAATAATATTAATACATCAATAATTAAATGGTTGCAATGATTAAAAAACAATATAATATATAAACTGTTTGCACTCGGTGTATTAAAAACTGGAGGAAGTTTAGTTGTGTAATTGTTAATTGAAAAGATGACATTTGGGAATTTTATCTTCATTAAATAAATTTATGTGAGGAAATGTATGTCTTAAATGTGATTAAGAAGTTCATATTGAAATTGGTTAAAGTAATTCAAATTCATTTTAAGCTATAAAGGATTACCTTTTGACATAGACCCCTAATTATATAATAATTAATTAAAATAAAATGATAATAAATGCATTAAAACTGGGTGCTAATTATTTCTTATTTATATACAAGGTTTAAAAGAGATTTCATTTTAATATATAGTATATGACAGTACTTCAGCAGAAATTTGACAATGGGAAATTATTACAAAAAAGTTCAAAGATTAATAAAAAAAAGATATTTCTTAAAATTGCTTGAAGAAATAGCTGTATGTAAAATGTAATTTTTACCACAAATAAGAAAAATGTATAAAAATGTAGCAAAGTATAGGAATAATAAAAAAATTTAAACAAAAGTAAAATATCTACAAACAGCAAAATGTACATGTTTATGGTATCTATTAGCTGCTTAATATATGTAATTAAGCTTTAAACTTAACATATAAAAGCTCTAAAGCTCAGGTCTGAGGGGGAAAGTGTTCTTAACTTTTTTATTGTCTATCGTCACCTCTGCTATCCAAAATGACTCTGTCTATAGCTTTTGTGTTTTATTATGTTTCTAAAAATGCTTTATCAGATCCTTTTATTCAATATTCAATATTTAGCATATCATTACCATTTATTTAAAGGGAACCACAAAGCTCCACAGCATCAGACAGTCAGAGTTGCAATGGGTAAAAGAGAAATGGGATTGTAGGTGGAAAAAGCGGTAGCGTAGAGAGATGGTGAAGATGGATTGAGAGTGCCAGTAGAGAGGGATACCTTGGGAAGGATTGGGGATTGTGACAGCTAGTCGGAAATAAATTGTATTTAGCGTCAACTTTTTAAAAATGATCATTTTCTCCCCCTCTGGATAGATTTCCAAATAAAGAAAAGATAACTTATCCTTGCTAACCAGGTTAATTATTAATCATTGTCGTTTAAAATATCTTCTAGTCTTTCAGAGATATATTGGGGTCGTAAGAAGTATGGAAGAGTGATGGAGATTATGTATGGTGACTGGGGCTGCATCATCAGAGAGAGATGGAAGTGTTGGGGAACAACTGAGAAGTTATGGGAGCGCATGACTTTGGTGTGTAGGAGGTAGAGGAAGGAGATTGTGCTCAAAGACAAGAAGATTGAATTGAAGAAGTTGGAAATGTCACAAAAGTGAGAGAGGACAAAGCTGAGGGACTGACCATTAGGATGTATTGGTCATCCATTGGAAGAATCTGTTGGAGGAGGTGTGCATGAAGCGATTAGAGGCAGCAATACTGATAGAGGTGTCATTAAGGATGTTGAAATCCCAGAAAATTAGAAAGTATGGAGGTCAGTGAAGGGGAAGTGAGAAAGAGAAGCATCAGGGCTATCTAGGAATTGGGGGTTGGTAGATGATGGTGACACAGAGGTGAAGGTCAAAGAACACCTGAATTAAGTGCTCTTTGAAGAAAGATAATGAGAGGGAGGTTTAGGGAGGATGACAGTATAAGTACAGCCAGGAGACTTTAGAATGTCAACTCCACTACAAGGATGGTCACCAGAACGAGGCTCATGGGTGAAGGAGAGACCACTATAGTGAAGTTAATAGAATAAGATGCATTAGATATTGTGGAAAGTAAACAATGAAGTGGAATTAGGGGAGGCAAGCAGTAGCAGGTAGTACCAATGTTGTATAAATTGTTCACACTGCTTGGTGGTCAGACCGACAACAGCATATGAGTCAGGTAAAAAATATAATAAAAATATGTAACAGTCAAATAACTAAGCACACACATTACCTACATGCAATAATAACTATATAAGGCTAGACAAGAGTTAGCAATAAAAAGCGTGATATGCATAGATGATGTTATGCATGTTTAGAGATGGCAAGATTATTCTAGAGTGAATGGAAACTTGGAGCAGTTATCATATAGATTGTAGCAGCAGGAAGAAGCAGTGCATGAGATGACCTTGCTAATAGAGCTTGGCGGTAGCGGAGGGGTAGAAGAAATATAATTGGGGAGCTGGAGGAGTCAGCCAGACTTTGAAAGAGCCAGCAAGGGCTTAAAAGGAGGTTAATATTCTGCAAAAGACCAACAGGTAACCTGTAGAGGGTGTGAGAGGTTTCCGGAAGTCTCAGGTGCAGGATGTGTCCAGATGATGTGTTAAGAGTTTCTGGAGGTCCAGTGCACAGTGGACATCCAACAGAAGGATTGTGGGGTTAACAGAGGTCTTGGGAGCTAGTCTGTTGGAGAGGTATATGCAGGTAGTCTCTGGTGAAGGATGGTCCCAGACCCAAGTGTGAAAGATGGGGTAGCTAGCAGAGCTGGTCAGTAAATGGAGGTGGATTATAGGTCTGGTCAAAAAGATATGGAGTCGGTTAGTGGAGGTGAGGAGGTCTTGAGTAGGCCACTGGAGTTGGTTGCAGGGATGTAAGGCACAGTATTTAAGAAAAGGCCCCAGGAGATTCCAGTAAGCTCTGGGATACCCGGAGACATCATGTCGATGGAGAGGCAGGCCCAGGTCTCTGGAGAATTGGTTATGCTTTGTTGTTCTGCTTTTTTCAGATTTAAGACTTTGTTATTGTAATACCTAATTTCAACTAGAGTTGCTGCTGTGTCTAAGACTTTTGCTACTCCCAAAGTTCTATAGTTTATTAGCTCTGTTTTTCCTCTATCCTGTGACTAACAAGCTTCACCTTTTGTCTGGCATTTATGAGTTTGGCTTACCCTATAATCAGCTCCAGAATATGGTTCAGCATCTGGCATTTTGGCCTGTTACATTTGCCTTTCCTGTGGGCTGACACCATCCTGGCCCTGTTACCTTGTATCTGTAATTCTTCTTTCTGGACCTTGCTTGTCAGTATTATGTGTTACTGATACTGAATCTAGTGCTTCCTTGACCTTTCTTCCAGGTTAATAAGAAATGTGCAGTAATCTCCTAAACTGTTCATTGATTTTCTTGCTTGTACTGTAATATCTAGAGGAACATGCCGTGTATAGTTCCTGAGTTCCTGACCTGTTCCTGAATTCAACTCACATTAGCAGAAGTTTGCATCCTTCCGTTATCATTGTCTACCACCACCTGTGGCTTACACCACTTCCAGGCTCCTGCCTACAACAACTGCTCTTTGTTTATGGTAATTCTATTCCTTGCCACTAGTTTTTACCATGCCCATTGGCCTGCCTCCATCACTGTCCTGGGCCTCTCAGTTATCCCTGATTTCTCTCTGCTGGGATACTTGAGTGTAGTACTACTACTACTATTTTCCCAAAAATGGACATAGATCATTGTGAAGATGAGCAGAGTCAGATATGTCATGGTTTGAATCAACTTCTAAACCAATGTTATTAAAATATGCTCTTGTACATAAAAAGGTCTCCTTTGTTCACTATGTCTATGAGACTTTAGAGATGCATGCAGGAGCTTTCCTGTTAAATCTATTTGGTTAATTAATGTGGGTAGATAAATGATAAAGACATTCAGCTTCAAAAAGAAAAATTGGGATCACTAGAAAGCAAATGTTTCTTGAATTATTAGTTTTGTACATTTTACATAGTAATACAAATGAATACAAACATGCACATAAGTGAAAGTGGAAGAGGTTGACTGGGTGTCATACATGGTATTTAGAGTAAGAGTGCAAATGGCTATATACAAAGGTCCTATATTTGATTCAGAAATTTTAATTAATCTTACCATATTCCTGGAGGGCACAAAAGAAGTCAAAGAGAATATTGATAAACTTGTCTGAGCGGTAGTGACAGGAGTTTAACCCAATCACTGCTCCAATTTTTCCTCTAAAGAAATTAAACTGGTCATGGCAAATAATTGTGGACTATTGACATCTCAATAAACTGTATCCTCCTTTGATTGAAAAAGCTGGAGAGTAATGAATTTGGCTAATGCTTTGGCGCTTGAAGCTCAGTTTCCATTGAAATGGAATGAAATGCAATATAGCACTACTGTAGTACTTCAGGTACTTGAATTGGTTGGCTTTAACATAAGAAGTATTTTACTATATCAATGTCAATATGTTTCCTTACACTACATAACAAATTTAGAGTTATTTCCCTCACCTTATTTTGCATATGGAAGGGTGTGATTGGTCCACAGATCAAACTGTGGAACTCATGGGTATGCGATTGGCAAGCCCAGTTAAAACTATTCTAAAGTCTGAATAGTCTACTATTGACAAGACTAAAATACCTACAAATCTGAAAGAGTCTTAACAAGTGTTGTGATTATTCAGTTTTTAGCCAATTTTAGGGGTTTAGGATGCAACAATGCCTTGAAAATTGTCAAGGAGATAATTGGGACACATAACCAGCCAGGTTCTTTGTAACCAAATTAGACTATCTTCCTGGATGTAACTGTGACTGAACATGACATGCCCTAGGGTCTCTGGGTATGTCTCAGTAGGTGCAGTATGGAGAAAGTAGGATGCCTAACCTGCAGGGTATCTTTGGCTTTGGATATGTGACTATGGGAGAGGCCTTCATATAGGGGATGTAATGTCAGATGAGTTAGCCCAGGTTTCTCTAGTAACAAGAATTGATTTTGAAATAAATAGATCATGAATTGGTAGCGGTTGTGCCAGGTGTCTGAGGAGGTCACCGGGGCAAAACTTACTCAATGAGGCTGGTGCCTCATGTTGTGGGCAGTTGTATCACTGCATAGGTGTACCCACGCCGTTACACAGGCACCCACATCATCAGTGGGGTGTGCCCAACAGTATGGCACGAAAGTGCCAACGCAGAGAATTGAGTAGTCAGGTGGGAACCCGAGTCTATAAAGTCTATAACAGTCTATAGAGAATCTGGCTTCCTGCCCTGGGGGTGCAGCCATTTTTGGGCAAGAGGTAGGTGGTCCTGGGTCCTTGGCCAGTGAACGGGGGAGTGGCAAGTTCTGCAAGGTGCCATCAAGTACCTGGAAGCACTAGGACGCACCCTGAGGCGTCATGGAGAATCAACTAAGGGCATCAATTAGCCCCAAATAATAAAAGTATATAGAGAGGAGCTGTGATAGAGGGGGATCACCACCTTTAGAGGTACCCCAGTTGAGACAGCAGTTCCTGCTTGAGAGTGCCAGTACAAGAGGGGGAGAGTCCCCACAACAATAGAGAAAGGAGTAAATAAGCCTTTGCAATGGATTACCTGTAAGAACTTACCATGAGAAGAGAGGCATGCATGAGTGACATACAGAGACCCTGGTTTGGGGTGAGTGTGTGCCAGCTGCCACAAATAGCATTTGTGTGAGCAAAGGGGAGAGAGCCACTGAAAATAGTCAGTACCCTGGTAAAGGGTTCATGGCCAGATGCTTTATTTATGGGCCCCTAACATAAGGGAGAGTTCCATGTAGAGCAGTATGGTTGGATCCAAGTCTGTAATGGAGGAATCCCGGACAAATGGGATGTGTAATAACCAAACAATAATCTGGAAGTGTTCCATAAACCGTTATTCTCAGCTTCAATAGAGGGATGTATAGTGGGGAATAATTCCATACAGCCACAGAAAAAGCCCCCTAGGAAAGTATCCCCATGGGGGGGGGGGCACTGCATGAAGGCAGTGTGGCTAAAGTTGTAAAGGAGGATCCCTGATGTAGAGGATGGTGTGCACTAGTAGTGCAAGAACCATTGGACCATGCCTACTGTCTGTATATGATGAGCTCAGACTGATGTGTTGTAAGAACTGTACCTACAACACCAGGTATGGGAACTGCAAGAATTATTATATTGCTGCTAAGTGTGTGTGCTGGAGAAGCTGGAGTTATTAGAGAAAATTTGTCTGCAGCTGTTATGCTTATGTGCATGAGGAGAAAGAATACTAATTCCCTTTATTAGGCCCTCTGGTGGTGGATGCCATACTCATGCCATAGCCAAGGCAGTAGAGAAGGACGACAGCAAGTGGTACCAAGCAACATCTGCATACCGCTAGTATGTGTGCGCATATCACAACACCATGTCACCTTAGTTACCTACAAGTGTTGCTTTCCTTTGCACAGAAAGAGGGAAAACAGGGTAGTGGAAGGTGTGGATAATATTGGGGGGATTTTAAGTAGATGAGAAGTTGTGGAGTGTGAGCAGACAGTCTGGATTTCACAGGGCTGGGGTTTAGTAAGATGTCACCAGCAGCGAAGAGAGGGAGAAATGCAATAATCTGGACATAGGAGGGTGATTTGTGTATGTGAGGTTTTGATTCTGCTTGTGATCTTAGTAAAATTAGTAAAATGCAGAATTTTGTGACACTCTACAAATAAAGGAAGATGATGATGATATCCCTTTTATCCCTCCCCACATTATACTGAGATACACTATAATAAATATTTAACTTAAATACTGATACAAGGGGTCATATAGTGTACAACAGTATGTGCAGCATTGTGACCTCAAGTGACCGGTGGTGAATTCAGCTTGTAACACTGATTTGAATGATGTCACACATGTCATTGATCAGTTTCTGTTTTGTGTCCTCTTCCCCCTGATGTAGATGTTTATAGGAAAATCTCTGTGTTCATAGTATTGTATATGTAAAACAATGTACAGAGAATAATACATGCCTTTAAAAGGTCTGTGGACAGGATGGTGTAAGAGGAAGGACCAGTCAGAAACCGCAATATCTGTGATTGTAGACTGCCATTGGTCATTCCGATCATAACACGCTCCAACCATCACATAGCCTGGTTTGCGGCTGGAACTGTCGCACTAATCACAGAGCCCTGGTAAAAAAATTACAAATCCCAGCAAAATTAATTAGCAGCACATAGGAGTGCAGCTTTAATAAAGAAGTAACTTTAAAAATGACTTAACTGTATCAATCCTGAATTAGCAAATACATACAAATGCCTTTTCTTTTCTTTTTTTTTTCCAACTATTGTTGTAAACTTTCTTATTGTGCTACCATACATATGTGATTTAATGTCTATACTGTAAGTGAATAAGGTACCTGTTATAGGGGTAGCATTCTAACAGTGCTGCCATATCACCATGTCTTTTTTTTCATGTTGCCTGACGATTTCATGTATTTCATCCTTCATAGCGTAATACAATGTATAAGAATGGGGGTAAAATAGCTACAGGAGATTTATATAATTATAATTTTTTATATATATATATATATATATATATATATAATGGTTAGATTTCAGTAGGTTTACAGTACAGAATACACATACACTATAGTACAGCTGCACTGTCAGTCTCAATATGCAGATGGCATAAAACACGCACATGATACTGTACTTCACTCCATTTATTTAAATGAAGTTTCCAGTGCATTAACTTTACAGCGTTGTTTGAATAAGTAAATAAAACATTGTCAAGTGTTAGCATGGTTAAAATTGAAATAAAACACATTCTAAACACCTTGTCTAACTTTAGTATAAATCTTATTTTTCCTTGTTCTATCTTCCTGTAATCCACTAGAAAGGTTGCAATCCATGTTCTTTTAAAACGCACATAATTTGTGCAGACGCATGTTTTGTATTCAAGGACAGGCGTACCCAGGCAATACTTTCCTTGATGAAAAGGGTAGCAACTCCCTTACATGACATGAAAATCAAACACACGTGTCATTGCATTCTTATTTGCTTCTCCGTGTGATGTACAAGCAGATGCACTTTTACTCCCGATTCACAGAGGAACTCCCAGGAGTGCAATTCCTTGTTTCCTCATTCACCTTATTACTCCTAAACAATCATGTTTCATGACATAATTGTCATATTAACTCTGCATATTAACCATTTGAATTATACATTACCACATCAACCTGTACTATTGCAATTGTAATTGCATAATATTCCTAAAAATCATATAGAATATACTTTAATCACATTAGTACACATTTGCAAAAAAATAAAACACACTCACAAAGGTTATTTTTAAATAACAAACTTTTTTAGGTCAAAAAACACCCCCCCCCCAACATTTAACAAACATAAGAGAAACTTTAACTAGCATAACAAAAAATATCTATAATGCATTTTAATAATGCTAAAAAAATAATTTCTGAGCTTTTTTTCTTAATTTTCTCAATTAATATATGTACAATGTAGTATTTCCTCTGCACCTGAAAAAGATGTAAACATTTAACTTCACAACATTAAGACATTTTGTAAACATGTATTTGCTCTGTGAGTGTAAATTTGTCCCGTATTTTTATTTTGCTGAACAGAGTTCGGAGGTGCTACATTAATAGAAATTCTCTAAAACATTTATCTTTATGTGAAGACAATATTAGCTAGAGTACTGCGTTTTGGAGGCACATGCAGATAAATTGGGGGGATTGCTTATTAGACCCATGAAGTCATACTTCAGTAGAATAGTGTTATCAACTTACCGCACCACGCTCCAGCGCCAGCTCTGTCTGTCATCGGAGCCACACTTCCG
The DNA here is from genome assembly GCF_038048845.1 of Mixophyes fleayi. Lineage (NCBI taxonomy): Eukaryota > Metazoa > Chordata > Amphibia > Anura > Limnodynastidae > Mixophyes > Mixophyes fleayi. Next base: position 130,901,707 of record NC_134402.1, on the reverse strand, counting down.
GGTATCGGTGGTCACATGACCGCAGCTCAGGGCGAGGAATTCAAACTTGCTCACGTATTTATTTTCACTCTGACACTCGGTTAGTGTCAGAGCAACATGTATGCTTCCTGGCTCCCTTCTTTTAGTGGATTCCTCGTGCTTCCCGGTACCTTGCCTGACTCCTGTGTACCAGTGCTGCCTGTTTTGACCTCTCTGATTCTCCTGTGTTCGTGTACTGACCCGGCTTGTTTAAATACCTGTTGCTGACTCCTTTTGTACCAGACCCAGCTATTCTGACCTTGTACTCCGCCTCCTAATTTTGCCTTGCTGCTTGACCATGTACCGAACCTGAATTCCCTTTATTCCGAGACCGTCTGCTGATTCTGTACTGTGCCTACTGATTGTGTACCAGATCCGGCTTGTCTGATTATGAGATTGCCTTTCCACTGACTAGTTTTACTACTTGCCTAATAGTGCTACATCTGGGGGCAGGTCAGTGGACCGCGACCTGTGAGCTCTCGGCAGCTAAGTCCATCCAGCCTTGCGGCGGTTCTTGATGGATACCGGGGAGCTTGTTAGACTCCGCACCTCTGATCGGCCAGCGCCATCTAGATTAGAACCAGATCCTATATCAGCATTACACATAGCTAACTTTGCCCAGGCCTAGGCAAAAGCACATTTAGAAAATAATTTTTTCAGAGGCCTACAATTATATGCTGCAAAAAATAATATAATACTAAATTATAAAATCAAGATACTTACATTCTTTTTCAGTTGCCTGGGATGGGCTCCCTTCCCTTTCCAGCTGGAACTCCACCAGGTGCTCCTTAAGAATGTTAAGGAGTCCTTCAGGAGTCCTCCAGGTCTTCCTCCGGCGATAGGGTATTGGGCTGTTCTGGGGTAGGGAAAGAGCCTCCTCCAGAACATCCTCCTGGGTCTCCTCCCTGGCCTCTTGCTGACAATGAAGGCAGCAGCAGTGGGAGTGTTCTGAAAAAATATGACATATTAATCTTTTATTACATTTTCTATCTTTATCCTACATAGATAGATATATAGATATAATATTAGATTTCAATATTAATTGTCAAGTGCCACACATAGACCATTACTCCACCATTGGCTAAATACATACAGCTATGCACAACTTCAATATGAATTTGACCTAGAAGGTTTTATGGAAACTTCAGTATCCTAAAGTGAATGTAATCACACACTGATACTGAAACATTGCTATTACATTGCAGGCCCTGTACTTTGTCCAATAAAGGTTCTTACAAGTCATATTAAGTAAATGGGCCAGATCAAACTATAATCATGTGTATTTATTTCTGATAGTAACCTTGCAATCCCCATATTAAGTAAATGGGCCCAAACAAACTATAATCATGTGTATTTATTTCTGATAGTAACCTTGCAATCCCCCTACTTAGTTCAGACAGGAGCTTGGAGCTTTCTCAGGTCACTCCAACAGGGCTGCAACTGTACAATGGGTTCTTCCCCCTAGCATATGCTACAGATCCAACTTTGCAGCCCTGTAGGCTGTGTTTTTCTGCTTGTTAATGTAAAGAGCTACTGGACCCAGACATTGTTCCATGACTCTTGCAAGTGCCTGCAGGTCAATATGTGTGAAGCTAGCAGCCCGCATATTTGCAAATGAATGTGACTTTTCAACATTCTACTCACTGATTGGCTCTCAGACAGGGCTGGACTGGCCATGTGGCACTTCTGGCAAATGTCAGAAGGGCATTTGTGTAGGGTGTAAAAGTGTAGGGTGTTATATACACCCAAAGACAAGAGCTCCATTGCTAATTGACATTGTTGAAATACAAATATACTAGTCCTTGCAGGTGTTTCTTCTGAATTTGTACCAAAAAGTGTAGGGTGTTATATACACCCAAAGACAAGAGCTCCATTGCTAATTGTCATTGCTGAAATACAAATATACTAGTCTTTGCAGGTTTTTTTTCTGAATTTGCACCAAAAGGTATAGGGTGTTATATACACTCAAAGACAAGAGCTCCATTGCTAATTGTCATTGCTGAAATACAAATATACTAGTTCTTGCAGGCTTTTCTTGTCAATTTGCACCAAAAAGTGTAGGGTGTTTTCCAAATGGATTCACAGCAGTACATAGAAGAGCAGGAGCAACAAGCAGCTGCTTCCACCAGTCCTGATGATAGTAATCCTTGTACGTCATCTGGTAAAGCCTATGTAAAAGTACATTGTCTTTTCAAGTCAGGGAAAAGAACATAAAAAAAAACACCATTTAACGTGGTGAAGAAAAAAAGAGCTGTAACCCAGGAAAAGTTATCTGCCAAAAAAAATAAAAATTGCCAACATGCACATGCTGTGACAAAGAAAGATTGAGGCCTTCGCCTTTCTCTATGAGTGCGAGATCTAAAATTGTTACTGAGGCATCTTCTTGTAAGAGCACTTGTGACCAAGCAAGACCAAGTAATTCGGACTTCAAAAGTGGTGCACAAATACTTTTACGTGTAAAAGAGCTGGAAGAAAACAGTAAGGCATTAGAGGAAAATGTATGCTCAGATTCAGAAATGACAGCAATCCCTGAGAAGAGTCCATCCACAAGTGCTATGTGTATTCGTGACTATTCTGATAGTGTACCCATAAAGAAGACCCCTTTCAGCATTTCTGTTCATGTGTGAATGAACAGCCCGAGTGTAGCCGGTGATACACCAATTGAGGATGCCACTTTGGAATTGGAACAAGATGAGGGGGATATTTGTGTAGCCGACGAGGGCGCTGATGAGGATGTTGATGAGGATGATGTTGTTTGTGTAAGTCCTGCACCGATGGAAGCAGTTCTTGCACGTGATAAGAAGAAGGCCATTGTCTGGACATAAGACCAAACAAGCCACTTCTTATGTGTGGAATTATTTCTACCCAAATCCTGCCAACAGTTGTCTATCAATTTGTAGAGTATGTAAAGCACAGTCAGTCGAGGGAGGGACTTTAACCATCTAGGAATCTCATCCATGTTACACCTTTTGACGCGAGTTCATGGCAAGGTGTTGGGAAAATCAGAAAGTTACAGTAATAAAATAGCAACAAGCAGTCCATCATCAGCTAGGACCCTTCTCTCACCTACATCCCCACGCCTGCAATCTACACCCAAAACACCGTCCTCATCAATATACTCAGTATACAGAGTTAGTCCTGCATCCAAGTTGCTAAGGCTAGATGACTCCTCCACCATCCTGTTTTCCTCAGAAGAGTTCTTGAGCATTAGTCCCACTGCTGTTGCTGCTGCTGGGGTGAGTCTTCATCACAGAAGTAGATCAAGAAGAAGACTACTAGTAGTTTTCAACAATTGACTGTTAAACAATCCTTTGCAAGAGGAAGCAAGTATGAAAGCTGTCACCCAGTCGCAAAGTGGATCACAGACACCATGGCGACTATGCTCGTATTAGATCTGCGTCTAATATCCACTATTAATGCAGCTGGTTTTAGACAGTAACTTGAGGTCTTGTGTCCACATTACGAAATTCCATCACAACACCATTTCAGTAGAAAGGCTATACCTCACCTCTACCAGAAGGTTCGTAAAAGTTTATTTATTGGGCTACAAAATCCCATTCTGCCCATTCTTCACAACCAGCAAAGGAAGGGGTTCTTTACAGTAAGGGCAGTCAAGATATGGAATTCATTGCCAGGGAAGGTTGTGATGGCAGATTCAATAGATATGTTTAAGAAAGGGTTAGACAAATTTTTAGCGGAAAGGTGTATCCAGGGATACGACCGTTAATTTAAAATAAAGTATAGTAGTGGATATAGGGTAAAAATTGGATTGCAATATTGAGTCTGGGGGGGATTTTCAAAATTGAAACAGATGGGCGGTTGCCTACTCTGGATTAATTACAAATATAAGTGCAGGATCGCAGGAGATCCAAAATAGGTTGAACTTGATGGACTGGTGTCTTTTTTCAACCTCATCAACTATGTAACTATGTAACTATGTAACCACAGATCTGTGGACAAGCTGAACTGGGAAAACTAAAGATTATATGACTGTGACAGCCCACTGGGTTGGTGATTCGCCATCACAAGCAGGAACAGCAGCAGCATGTACCCAAGTACATCACGTTTGTCAGAGGCAGGCTGCACTGTGTATCACCTGCTTTACTAAGAGGCATACAGCTGACAATCTGTTACAAAAACTAAGGGATGTCATTGCAACATGGCTTATCCCGCTTGGACTCTCCTCAGGATATGTCTTTTTGATAACGCCACCAATATTGTGAGAGCATTACAGCTGGGTGAATTCTATCACATTCCCTGTTTTGCTCACACAATAAACTTGGTGGTACAGAGCTTTTTAAAAAATGACAGGGACATGCAGGAGATGCTGTCTGTGGCCCGTAAAATATCTGGACATTTCCGGCATTCGGCAACAGCATGTAGGAGATTGCAGCAGAGCAATTTAATTTGCCCTGCCACCAACTGAAGCAAGAGGTGGTGACAAGGTGGAATTCCACCCTCTATATGCTTCAGTGGATGGAGGAACAGCAAAATGCCATCTACGCTTACTCCACAAGCCATAACATTGGGAAAGGAGAGGGGATGTATTTTACTCAAAATGGGAGGGCCCAAGGACAATTCCATCTTGCACCACTTTTCCTTTCACCTACCACTGTGTACCAATGTTACCTACATGTACTATATACTGTTATGTGCTTAGCAAAAATCTTAGACACCCATTGATGATGCAGATGACTCAGCACAACATTTTGACATCTGGGGCTAGATTTACTAAGCTGCGGGTTTGAAAAATGGGGATGTTGCCTATAGCAACCAATCAGATTTTAGCTTTCATTTATTTAGTACCTTCTACAAAATGACAGCTAGAATCTGATTGGTTGTTATAGGCAACATCCCCACTTTTTCAAACCCGCAGCTTAGTAAATCTAGCCCCTGGTTTTGTCTACTGTAAAAGAATTGACCAGAATTAGTGACACCTCTGCTGTAACTCCACTTGATCTTACTATCAACTATCAACATCCAAAGAATGGTGGAAGATTATTTAAAAAAATTTTGAACGGTATAAAGACAACAGTTTTATTAACAAAGAGCAACGTTGCTTGCAGAAGTAATGTAAGCATGGATATCTAAATAGACGTGTACATATATTACCTTCCACTTTGTTGCTGTTTCATCAAGTGTTTGTAATCTGCACTTTACGTCAAAGGTACCTAACTATATTATAATTTTGTGGGAATTGGGGCTGATTCGAAGCTCAGTGGTGAACTTGCTTTTTGCTGTGAATTACAATGGCTCTTTTTAGTGCATTATCTGACACCCTGGATTGGTCTGGGTCTGATAAAAGCACACATCCCGGGAGGGTGTCAGCGCTCGTCGCCATGTATTAGCTGTAGAATTACCACAGTTATCCAAGAATCAGGTAGAGCGATCAAATGAACCTGTAAGAGCGCTTACCTGTCCTCATTCCAGCGCCTGTCAGCCGCTATTCTGGGTTCGCGGTGAGGAGTTCATGTGACTCCTCGTTGGAAAACATCATGTGATCTTGTGGCGGGGAATCTGAAATAAAGGGAGGATCTTACATCATACCTGTGTCAGATCAACCGGTTAATCTTCCTGACTCAGTCCTTGTGATCCCGGAGCTCTCTGTGGCTGTCTGTTCTGACGTCTCTGCTTTGGCTTCCTGAATTACTGCATCTGTGTGGTCTCTCCGCTGTCTATCCAGAGTATCGCAGCCATCTGACTTGTGCATCGACTCGGCTTGTATTCCAGACCACTTTCCTGCTTAATCCAGTGTACCGCGGCCATCTGAATTGTGTACAGAGCCGGCTTGTATACCAGAAAACTCCCCTGTCTAATCCTGAGTACTATTGCCATCTGATCCGTGTACCGAACCGGCTTGTATACCAGACCACTCTCCTGTCTAATCCTGAGTACAGATGCCATCTGACCTGTGTACCAAACCGGCTTGATTACCAGATCATGCTCCTTCCTACTCCCGAGTACCGCTGTCATCTGACCTGTGTATCGAACCTGCCTGTATACGAGACTACTCACTGTCTACTCCAGAGTGTCGCTGTCATCTATCCTGTGCACCTAATCGGGTCATGTCCAGCTCTTCGCCTGCTCAGTCCAGATTGTCCGCAACTATCCTTCAGTGAATAACACAGCACCCTCAAGGTATCTACTTCTACTCCTTTGTATTGTCAGCTTCACCTATTAAACTCATGTCTAGGGCCAAACCAAGGGCCGCGACCTGCAGTTTCCGTAGCAGCTAAGTCCATCCCACCTTGCAGTGGTTCTTGGTCAAAACCAGGGGGCTGTTAGACTCCACACCTTGCTAGGTCTGCACAAATCTAGTCTGAGTGTATCCTGAGTGTAACAGAACCATAACTGTTTTCATGATCCAAGAACAATTCCATCTTGCACCACTTTTCTTTTCTGCCACTGCTGTGTGCCAATGTTTCCTAGATGTGCTAGGAACTGGCGTGTTTGAGTCATTGCTCTGGCGCTTAGCATCCAGCCAGATCACTGCAGTCTTTGTCAGTGAACATCTCTAATGTAAATTACATGTATTTTGGCAGAGCTTATGCAACAAAAATTATTCCCATAAGTAAAAAAGTGCTGTAGTATTATAATAGTAATCAACAGTTTTAGAATTAGATAATCTGATATAGACAAAAAATAAAATAGTTTTAAACATGTCCATACAATAAGCAGAAAACACATTCATAAAATTGTATGATTTTCAGCCACTAGATGGTGGTAGTTTTAAAGAAATATGTAATATGTTGAGTAGTGTTTGGATTCACTAGAAGTCAGACATATAAAAGATGCTTTATTTGAAATTCCTTTGTTGAGGCAGAAGTTAATACAATGCCCACACAGGGGGTTGCCAGTCCTTGATTAGTGCCCTTTCACACATTCATCAAATGCATAATTAACTTAAATTTCAGTTTAATAAATACTTGTGAAAAATGTTTGAATAATTTAATTAAAGCAAATTTTAAACCTGAAATGGCAAGTGCCAAAATCCTTTTACCTACTTTTACAAAGAAGTGGGATAAAAACCTTGCATTTTACACTACATTGCATAATAAGATGCATATTTACTACAACGCAGGAATGGTTTCCCATTATGCTAAATGTTTATGATTAAACACGCATAAGATATTTTAAATCTCTCTAAATCACTTTAAACAAAGCTTAAATATCCTGCTCTGGAAAAGCCTTCAAATGCTCTTACCTGCAAAAAGTATCTATGCAATTGGTTCCACAGTTCTAGAAGTGACTGTACAATAGTGTCTTCATATGTTAATCAGTATTTCTGGGCGCGGTTGGACAAAAATGCTTATTATATTTATGACAGCGTATTACTTCTGATTATTTATTATCCATAAAAGTAAATATGAATATATTATTCAATTAACTCATCCATTTCCATATACCTATCTTTATTAAATAAGGAGAAAAAAAGGCAAAAATAATTATTGAATACACATGCCAATCATGCACTGATGGCTTGTGAGAAAACTTACACATCCTCTTTAAGAGCTACACACCCAAAAATCCTGTAATATCATAATCTCAAAATAATCCTGTGACAGGATAGACCACCTGTGGCACCCTGTCTGTTGTGTTGCTGGGGACCGACTAGGCTTGCCTTGCCACCGTCCCTTTATCCCAAATGCGCCCTCTAACAGCAATAGGAGGGACTTTTGCTGCTGCCACCACTAGTCTCCTTAGTGGCACCTAGAACTGCATGCTTCTGGGTAAGTCTCGTTGCTAGTGTATCCCTTGCTGATACACCTGGCTGGTAACCCTGACCTCTTGCCTTCAGATCAGGGTTGCTGTGGATGGTTCCCCCTGGCCTATCACACTGGCCAGAGCTGGGTCCCAACCTCAGAACATCCGGATAAAGGATTAGATTGGGTCTAATCTGTAGGTCACAGAAATTACATTAGTTAAGTAGGCGTCAAAGCAGGATCATAAGCAGTGATGTCCTAAAAAGGACAGTTACACACTAGTTTGAGGTTCTAGTGATATCCAGAATGTATAATGATACATTACATGGTTAAACAGTCCTCATTTTATACACATTCTGACACACATGTTAGCAGGGCATAACATTGCCCCCTGATCCTAGATGGCTCTGCAAAGACTGAGGTATTACATCAGATATTTAGTATCAGGATTCAATATGTTCTCCAAACTTGGATTTAAATGCAATACAAAGTTAACAAAATTTACACCAATCTGTTATTTCCTAAACTTGCTGCTTGTATAATTCCGACAGGTTCTAAGAAACAGGATGAAAACTACACAAGAAAGGAAAGTGATGACTTACTGCGGTGCATTCAAGCTAAAGCAAGTGTTTGTCCCTTCATATGAAAAAGGTCTAATTAGCCTCTCGAAACTACACAACAGATTTCCTCAAACAAATGCATATTGTATCAGAAATCAGTACATTACTAATACACAAATAAAACACAGTATCAAAATCAGTACATTTGCAATTATATAAATTGGCACGTATTAATTTAAATAAATGTATCCAGTAAGTTATTTATAAGTGATGGAGCTACAAATCCCCTATATCATCATGTGCCCTAAAAATTCTCCCAATCAACAGGGCCTCCATCAGTCCCCCATAACATCATCTCTTCCTTCAATCCCCCATTTTTCATGTCCCCTCTCAACCACATACAAACATGTCATTCATCTGCAATATCACCATGATCCCCATCTACTCTCCATATCATCCTAGCCAGATCAATCACTCATATCTTATTTTTCCTTCATCAATCCAATATATCATGATGTCCTCATCGATCTCATCAAACCACACATCTATCAATACTTTATGTCATCATGTACCCCATCAATCCTCCATATCGCCATTCCCCCAGCAATCTCCACTATCATGATTCATCCCTTCAATTCATCCCCTTCCCTCACTCCTGACAGAGCCAGCTGCCTGCTCCTGTTTCTGTCTGCTCTTTATTTCACGCCTGTTGAGAGCAAGGGAACATCAGAATTTCTTTTCCCTCTGAGCATAATCTATTAAGAGCATTCTGGGGCTTTAAATGCCATGTGGTATAAATGGCTACCAAGTAGGGAGCGCCTTAAGCCACTCTATTTTTCCTGTGAGTATTGGGCAGGGCTTGGAGCAACTAAATGGGGTCCAGCAGTTGAAAGGCCCAGTGTAATCTACGCCATGTACTCACACTGGGCCTCATATATAAGAACATTTTTAGAAAGGTTGCTGCACCAGACCCTAACTCCAATTTAGAACTGATCAGCAGCTGTGTGTGTGTTTGTGTGTGTACTTGCAGTCATATGCTGTGGGGACATTGACCTGTTTACACACCAACACTGTGAGGACAAAAATTAAGGTCCCCGCAAATCTTCTCAAGGCTAATCAATGCAGGGGACCTTGCTGATATGCTCAGCATAAAAATCTGTTATGTCCCTGCAAGTCACATTATTGTCGAAACAAAAGTGTGCATGTGTCCAATGTGGAGGGGAGAAAGTGTGTGTGCATTTCACCACTAGAGGCCAGTATTCCGTCCAAATGTATAGCAAGAGCAGGAAAAGGAAATAACTGCATCCTGCCGGCGCTTTGTACTGCAAGTGGGTAAAGATACAGTTGAATTCGTCTGCTGCTGAAGGTAAAGCGAGGACAGTAAGGCATGACCGAGCCCAACAGTAGCTCTGACTATAGCCCAGAATGCAGTGGATATGAGTATGCCCCTGACACTTCGGAGGAGAGCGGTTCAGACAACAGTGGTAATGCCCTGTTGCCCAACAGCGCACTAGTGTGCAGGTACCCAGAGATGAGTTCTAAGTATGACCATTCTCGACCTTCTGCTAGTCGTGTTTTAAACACAGAGGGTCAGAGAGGCGACGCGGTGTCTGTCCAAACGCTATCCAGAAACAGTGATGGCTCCAGGGTGTATAACAAAAAACAGTACTCCCTGTAATGTGAGAAGCCCCTCTTAAAAATTGCCCGGCTCATGGAGCATGTTCACCACAATGAGACTGAAGTAGCCTGGACCCTGAAATTCCCCAAGCACTCGAAAGAAAGGTGCATGCAAAATCTCAATAGGGGCAACTTTTCACACAATGCTGAGGCAATGAGGGGCGGCCATGGCATTCTGGTCCAGTGAAAATTTCCAGACAAAGAGATGAATGCTGAAGGCTTCATGCACTGTGTAGCCTGCCAGGGCTTGTTTGCAAGGAAATACCTGTGGCGACACATGAAGAGATGTAAGCTAAACCTGTTCCACCTAACATCATTGATTGCTTTTGGAAGTGCAGGCCACTGCTACAGGCCAGAAGAGCTACCCCTTTGGAGAGGATGGAAGACTTTACTGCCCCATCAAACTTTCTGCGCATAGTAGATGCTGTGAAGCTGGTAGCTGGCTCTGATGAGGAGACAGGTACATTTAAGACGCCCTTGATGGCGCTCAAGATCGGGCACGGCCTGCAAAAGATAGTGAGCATTGTGGGGTACCGAGCCATGATGAAAAGCTGCACTGCTGCAGTTGAAAGCACACGAAATTTCAGGAAGCTATATGAGGCGAGATGGAATGAGTTGATCTCATTGGCTGCCTTGAAAACTCTTAAGGAGTCCAAATGGAATATGCCACAGCTGTTACCTTTCACAGAAGATGTGAAAAAGATGCACTTGTACCTCGATGAGAAGGAGCAAGCCTACCGAAGTGGGCTATCCACCGAGCCTACAGTTAACCACTGGGCATTACTTGCAAAAGTCACCCTGGCACAGGTGATCTTGTTCAATCGAGGGACGTGAAGGGGAAGTTTAAAAAATGTTGCTGACTACCTTCTCCTCAAGAGATACCTCGGATCTCCACGAAGATGTGTCCCTAGTGCTTTCCGAGGTTGAGAGGAAGTTCTGCCGGCACTTCACTCGCATTGAAATCCGAAAAAAACGAGGGAGAAAAGTCCCCATCCTGCTGATACCAGCCATGCAAGCTGCAATGGAACTTCTCACAGAAAAGCGTGACAAATGTGGAGTGGATAGCCAAAATGTCTACATGTTCGCCAGATCAGCTGCCTTGTCACACTTCAGAGGCTTTGATTGCATACGACTGTTTTCCCGAGAGTGTGGGGCCAAGCATCCCCGCACGCTATCTTCCACGAAGCTTCGAAAGCACATTGCCACTCTCTCGAAGGTTCTCAACCTAAACAACACAGAACTGGATCAGTTGGCAGACTTCCTTGGGCACGACATCAGGGTGCACCGGCAGTATTACCGCCTCCCAGAAGGTACCCTCCAACTCACCAAGATCAGCAAACTGTTAATGGATCTCGAGAGTGGCAGACTGGCCGAATTCAAAGGCAAGAATTTGGACGAGATGCACATTGATCCGGATGGTAAATGGAAAATCTGGTGTCTGATGTATGCTTTTGACTTTTACCTCGGTCATTTACATATCTGTTTCGTTTCAGAACTGGTCCAGAATACAGAGTATTCATGTTGGATGATGAGCAATCCCCTGTGAATGAGGGACAAGTAGCCATGCCATAGCTTGGCTTCCACAGGTAGGTGTAGCACACAGTTTTGCTAGGCAGAACAACTTAACCTTCTCTGTATTTTGCGGAGCCATAATGGGCCACTCTACTTCCTTTCAGGTTGCAAAGAAGTACGGAGAAAATCCTGGGACAGAGAGGAGGTCCAGGCTGTGGAGAAACACCTGAGGTTTATACATATGCCCGGAAAGCGAGACTGTGTTGCGTGCCTCATGGCTGAACCATCCATACTGAAAGACTGGAACTGATCGGGGGTGAAATTTTCCAAAAAGAACCGCATAACAGCTTAAAAGAGGGATCAAACTTGTTAAAATGATGCAAAGTGGTTGAACAGGGCTGTAGCATCCATGGCTAGGTGTTGTTGTACGCGGGCATGTGGATGTCCTCAGACAGTCAAAATACATGACACTTTAACCATCTTGCAGTCCGTGTCAGTACTTTATGCAAAGTCAAAGTGTAACTCTCATGTGGTAAATCTGGTGACAAACCACTCCTACACATACCGCTATGATTGTCCCATCGACAGGGCATTAGGAAAGGGGTGTCCCTATACGCCATGTTCCAGACATGGGTCTTCACAATGCAATAAAAACAAGTGTGTGTGTGTCTGATATAATGCAAGTCCCCAGATGTAATTGATGAAGCTAAAAAAAAATCTACTCATGTTGTCTTGGTATGTACTGACATTTCTGAAGGTTACATGGTGGACTTCAACTTTTCATGTATGTCAGCACTTTTCAGAGAACACATGGGTAAGCTGGGTTGTTAACTATCTGTATTTGCCCAACCCTCCCCATCCAAAAGAAAAAAGGCCACCCCTGGTTAGATGTGAGATCTGGTCACTGCAATATAGGTGAAATAACTTTAGGACAAGCACATCTTTACACTATTGAGCAGAGCAACGACTGACAAGGCCTAGATGACTGAAATGGATCTCTCCAATTTTCTGTGTTAGCAGAAATCCATGCTATGCTTGGGTATTGACTTGGATGCCATGTAAATCAATTTTACAGAAGTTCCTTCTCCTTTTTGAAGAGGCGTATTTGAATATTATTAATAGGGAGAATTTCTTGACAGTTGCCCTATATGGGCACATTTTTGTTGTGCAAATATAATGTAAGTGAACTAGTATATTTTGCTACAATTTGCTATTAAAAAGCAACAATTAGTATATAGTGGTTCCTATATAGTAACATTCTGTCACTCATTCAGTGTTTTAGGCATCCTCTCAATTATTGCTACCTAGGTTTGACTTAAGGCAGTATCGAACTTGACATCTTCATGACATACCTCTATCAGGACTTTTGGCTAATTTCAGGTGTATATGTCCATGCATGTTGTGGGGATTAAAGGTGCCCCAAATAGGCAATGGATCATCCCCTGCCCTCTGCCCAAAAGACTGGTTGCTTGAAGCCATAATTGCTAAGTGCCCCCTGTGCCCTCTGAGCCAGGGGTGCCTGAGAATGCACAGGTGATAGGACATGCCATGTGCAAACAGTATGGCACTTTGCACTGATCACCTTAGGTTTTTAGGTGACACCATCTTCTTTGCCCTAGCCTTTTGGTCAGCTAGGACAATTTTATAAATCCAAGCCTGAAGGGTGGGGCATCTTGGCCCCTATTCTAATGCACTAGGCACTTGCTCTAGCACTTTTTTGTGCTTTATGGAAAGGAGGCTTCCTTATGGCCCACCTTCTTCAACAAATCCCTTGGAGGCCCACTCATTGGGGATGGCTGAAGACTTCAGTCCCTGAGAGAATCCTCAGCTTACAGGGAAAAATGGGCCTGTCTGTCACACCTTAACCTCCGGGATCTCCTGGAGGGCAACAATAGAAAATTACTAATTATACTTTATATTAGCCATTAGGCACCTACAACAGATTTGCCTGCTAAGATGCATATCTGGACACATGACCAAGTTTAACTAGATCGTATCTCCAGGAGACTTGCTACACTTATGTGTGCACACCCCTAATATACTGAACTGGCTCTTTTCATCCCTGATCTGTCTCTCCAGATGTAATAAAGTACAATTTTCTTGAAAATCCAGTCAAATGTTACTACATGTGCCCATTTATATATGTGCATGTGTATATTATACAGATATTACATTATAAAAAATATGATTCTGAGCCGCACCCTTTCTCTCCTGCAGCTTTTCCCCTTCACTTTACCACCCCCCCCCCCCCCCCCATCGGATTCACTCATAATGCCTTTATTTCTCTCTCTCTTCCTCCTATATATTTCTCTCCTCCCACCTCCAGTTCTCTATCCCCCCTGTGGGTCTCTCTCCACAGCTTCACCTCTGATGTTCTCTTACTTTCAGAGAGTCTACTCTCTAAAGCAACATTACGGCATAATAATATGTTGCCAACTGCCACACTAAAAAAAAAACCCTGAACATTGATTTTGCCTCATCTACAGTCAGTATCTTGTGAGTCATTGCTGTATAAAACAGTACAAGTATGGAATAAAACCACAAGCCCTTTACCAGAGCCGATGCTAGGTACTCTAGGCAAGCTTCATCATCATCATCATCACCATTTATTTATATAGCGCCACTGATTCCGCAGCGCTGTACAGAGAACTCATTCACATCAGTCCCTGCTCCATTGGAGCTTACACTCTAAATTCCCTAACACACACACACACACACACACACACACAGACAGAAAGAGAGACTAAGGGCAATTTTGATAGCAGTCAATTAACCTACCAGTATGTTTTTGGAGTGTGGGAGGAAACCGGAGCACCCGGAGGAAACCCACGCAAACACGGGGAGAACATACAAACTCCTCACAGATAAGGTCATGGTCGGGAATTGAACTCAAAACCCCAGCGCTGTGAGGCAGAAGTGCACAAGCTTCAGCCCACATCCACTCACCCTGCTTTCAGGAGTGCCTAGCAATGAAATCAAATGGGTGTAACACTGAGGACATCATAGCAATTTGGTCCACTATCCAACTGTGATGGTTGGGAGCGTTTCATCCGTTGAGACCGGCACCAGATAATGGCAGGCGAGGTCACTGGGAGGGTTGTTTGGTTTAATGAGGCTAGTGCCTCATATAAAATGGCACTGGGGGCACAAATAGGCGCGTCACCATTGGAGGGGCGTAGCGTAGTAGTGCTGCGTGAAAAGCGCTAGCGCTGGCTAAGTGAGACTCACTCGCTCTCCTTAATTTTACCTGCAAATTAAGGAGAGTGCCATATTGGCCTTATCTGTGTGGAGTTTGTATGTTCTCTGCTTGTTTTCGTGGGTTTCCTTCTCCTTTTGCACAGCGGGTGCGTGGCAAATTTCAGGAACTGAGATGGCCTGGCGCCCAATATTTTTGTACATTTACATTAGTGGTCAACTCACTATAACTGTGATTAAATCCCTGAGTATTCAGGGGACCCCTGGATTGTGGATGCCATACCCACGCCACAGCCGAAGCGGTATAGGAGAGTGACAGCAAGGGAGGTCCCACGCATTAATTGGATACCCCAAATAAGTGCCCGCACAACACAATACTGGAATCATGAAGGTTTCTCACAACTACCTCCCCAGAAATTCGCTAAAATTCACTAAAACTGGATAGTGCAACTCCCTTTTCATTCTGTTCTTCAAGATGGAAAAACCTTATTGTTGTTGAAGACAGGTGTTTTTGAGGCAATAGGAATTTTTCCCCTTGGCCCAATATATAAAAGCTTCCCCCATTTTGTGCTTGGGAGTGGAAGGTAGCTATAAAAGAACATATATACTCTATCAACCAGTATATATTTATGTGTAAAAGATTTTTTATTAACAAAATATAATTTAAATATATTTAATTAATTTTATTTTTTGAATGTTCGCGATGGAACTGGAAATGAAAACCAGGCTTCCAGTTCCATGTTTACGTCAGGCACTAACACACTCTCAGCATATCAGTCCTCCAGAACAATTTCTATCTTGGACTTCTAACTATAGCTGCTTGTTATGAAAATGTAAACTTTTGCTGTGAAAATGCTGTAATAACATGAAGAAATTTTATACCATACCTAAACCTAAGGTGCTGGGTTTTATTTCTTTTGACCCCCTCTATAAGCTGGCTGTTCTACAATATAGCACAGCATGTTTGCTTTCCATATTTTTCCCTTAATTGTCATAAATAAACCATTCTCAGGTATGGTAATCAGAAAACTTATCTAGTTAAATAGTTCTATGTACTAGGTGTGCGCTTGAGTCCATGCCATGCAATGCCAAAGGTAAGGAAAGTTTAAGCCCTTCCCCGTTTATTGTCCTCATAAATTGTGAGCAGCTGACTCACTGCTATTTGTACTGCAGATAAACATTGAAGATAACCTGTGATACAGGGCTTATTAATGTGTAGCGTTGACCTAAAATGTCACAAACTGTATTCTGTATCTTGTTTCCAACGGCATCTTTATTCTAACCCTTTTTTCCCTGTGTAATTATGGGTTGGGTACTATTAACACTACTTACCACGGCACTGTAAAGTCGAAGATCTCATCGCCGACTGAGTGGAAAGACTAACAGCTTGAAAGGAAGACATTACTAAATTGCAGCAGCTGAAGATCCCGGCAGCGTCCGATGACATAAGATTGAAGGGACACTCTGTCATGCGAGCTCTTAAGGTAGTAATTTAAGGAAGCGCCGCATGTACAATGTACATGGCTTATTAAACAACCTTGAACAGGCGGCTCCTCTATAAATTACTGCCTTAAGAGGTCGGATGACTGAGTGATCCTTCAATCTGACGTCATCAGACGCTGCTGGGATCTTCAGTTGGCACAATTTAGTAAAGTCATCTGGAGATCCAGAAACCCCCCCCCCCCCCCCTGCGTGCGCCACTGCCACCAATAAATTAATAGTCCCTAGCACCATTAAATTAATAACCTGCATCAATAGATTAATTTCTTCTTCCCTCATGAAATTAAGAGCCAGAAAGGATTGATGAAGAATATAGAGGAAGACAGAGGAGGGGGCTGAGACATATGGGAGGCAGATTCTGGAGGTGAGTCACGGGCTTAGGGGAAGGTAGAATGGAGAAAATGACATGCTAAGGATAATAGAGTATTACTTACCTACATTGCTGGAGGACAGACAGCTCTAGAATGGAGAAGATGTTGGTGGGTTGTCCAGGGGGCAGAGGATCATCATGCAGCTTGCTGGGCTGGAGAAAATGGTGGGCAGGCTGTGCTCCTTATTCCACCTGTACTCTGATAGCATGCCCCCCCACCGCACTCATACTGCGTACCATCAGCTTTAGCTCTGTGGCACCCCCTGCAGCACCCTCATTACCCTGGGACTACACCAGAATATAGATAATGTAAGCATTTGTGTGTGGTGCAAAAGAAAGATTGCTTGCCAGCAGCTCTGGTGAAGTGTTACTTCACTTAGCGATCTTAGGACACCTGGGGGGAGATTCAATTTAAAGCAATGTGCTGCCGAACATCAACATGATGTCTGGCTGTGCACATTACCACCTATTGTGTTAAGGAATCTCCACTCATCTTTCTGCACACCTCTATAGGGAGCAAGGCAAAATGAGTGCAGATTTAAGCCAGACATTGCCTCAGAGTGTCTCAGCATTGAATTTTCCCCCTCTGTAGGGCAGATGGTTTCTCATGTTACACTCAGTGGCCACTTTATCAGGTACACCTGTATATATGCACTAATGCATACATACATAATAGCAATAATAGCAACTCAATGCATAAAATCATCCTCAATAAAGAAGTTCCAATGTTTTTCAGACCAAACACCAGGGGCCTGATTCATTAAGGATCTTAAATGAAGAGGTATCTTATTTCAGTCTCCTGGACAAAACCATGTTACAATGCAAGGGGTGCAAACTAGTTTTCTGTTTTGCATATAAGTTAAATACTGTGGGCAGCACAGTGGCTAAGTGGCTAGCACTTCTGCCTCACAGCGCTGGGGTCATGAGTTCAATTCCCAACCATGGCCTTATCTGTGTGGAGTTTGTATGTTCTCCTCGTGTTTGCGTGGGTTTCCTCCGGGTGCTCTGGTTTCCTCCCACACTCCAAAAACATACTAGTAGGTTAATTGGCTGCTATCAAAACTGACCCTCTCTCTCTCTATCTGTCTGTGTGTGTATGTTAGGGAATTTAGACTGTAAGCTGCAATGGGGCAGGGACTGAAGTGAATGAGTTCTCTGTACAGCGCTGCGGAATCAGTGGCGCTATATAAATAAATGGTGATGATGATGATACTGACTGTTTTTTCATGTAGCACACAAATTTCAACTTTAAATTTCAGTGTACAAATAAGCTAACAAGTATGTGTGTGCTACATGAAAAAACAGTCGGTATTTAACTTATGTGCAAAACAGAAAACTAGTTTGCACCTCTTGCATTGTAACATGGTTTTGTCCTGGAGACTGAAATAAGATACCTCTTCATTTAAGATCCTTAATGAATCAGGTCCCAGAATGGCAAAAAAATGTGAGCTAAGTACTTTTGACAAAGGAATGATTGTTGGTGCCAGACAGGGTAGTTTGAGTAACTCAGAGACTGTTGGCCTCACAGTAAGAGTCCAAACTTCCAGAACAGAGTATATACACTACTCTGGTATACACTAATGGAAGTTTGGACTTTTCACCATTTCATTATTTCAGCCACGTGTTAAGGAGGTTTAAATAAAAATTAAAAATTCCTACACTATGTTTATATTATCTTTTTTTAAATGTTTGGCATATACCAATTGAGTGGATTCATTGGAAATATATATACTTAAGAACTTCAAGAAATACTGCAAAAAGAATTGTGTTTTCTATTCTATACTTTGATGATTTAACAGAAGAAAAGTAAGAAATTTGAATAGATAGTGTACTCCAATGGCCTCCACAATCACCAGATCTCAAACAAATGAGCACCTTTGGGATGTGGTGGAATGAGAGATTCACAGTATGAATGTGTAGCATGCAAATCTGCAGCAACTGCATTATTCTATCTTGTCAACGTGGACCATAGTCTCTAAGAAACATTTACAGCACTTTGTTGAATCCATGTTATTAAGTATTCAGGCTCTTCTAGGGCAAAGGGAGGTCCTATTGAATACTAGAAAGAAATACCTTATAAAGTGACCTCTCCATTGACTTAGGATGTCAGTGAATTGGTCACCGCTAAAACCAAAGGCCATTACTCTGTTCTATTTCTCCTGGATCTCTCTGCTATATTCGACACTGTTGAACACTCTCTTCTCAAACAAATGCTACAATCCCTTGGTCTTCAAAACACTGTCCTATCCTGGTTCTCATCCTACCTTTCTAATCACTCTTTCAGAAACTGAAGGAGTATACTTTGTGGTGTCATGTACCACTTGAGCTGTCAACTGGCTGACCAGCAACTCATTGCATCTCTTTAGATATGTGTCATTTGGAAATAAATATAACACATAACTCTTAAACCTGTGATTTTAGCCCAAGTGTCATTTTGTCAAAAAAAGCAAAACAAAACACGAAGGTAATCCAGATCCAAAACCAAAACCAAAACACGGGGGTCAGTGAGCATCTCTAATTGAAACAGTATTAGTAATACAGCTGACCGCACAAGTGGCCGGAAGAAACACCCTGGCCACTGGGCAACCAGCCAGGACATACAGAACCGCAGCAAGTAATACAGCTCCCCAGCTGGCAAGAAACAGCCAAGATGAAAGATTCAGAGTGAGCTCTCACGATTAGCGCGGCAGCTCATAACACGTGAGACATAATTCTGCATCAGTTTAGTGTTGGGTATAATGTTATTGCCATTATATACTGTAATTATGATGTCATTACATTTGAAATAAATATGTGTATAGAATGCTGTACATAGGTGTATTTGTGATGGTGGTGATGCCATTTGAAATATCTGTACTTATATGATACTGATTATTGGGATTTTATATGTTTTTTGCATTTTGCATAAAACTTACAATACAAGTAAAATACAAAAACAAAATAACCTGGCTTTGCCAAAACAAACTCTGGAAAGAAAGTTTGGTTTTTGAAAAAAAAAAACAACGCCAAAACACAGAGTGGCTCATTTATCTCTATCTTGAATGATAGCAATTCTCAGCAGAATGGTAGTTGACAGGGAAAGGAAGGCAGGTCCAACCTAACTGCCCTAACTTGGTAACAGGGTTTTGAATAGTTTACAGAAGGGACTTAGTTGTCTTTGGTTATGCAGGTAGGATGAATCAACCATTTGGATAAACCATAGAAGTTCTTGCAGACTTCTGCTCCAGTGAGTTCAGACTGGAGAGACTGACGATTGAGGAAGATACGTCTTGACAGCATAGGAGGAGAAAGCAGAAGAAATCTATCCTAGAGATTCTCCAGCCAATAGAGGTAGAGAATACACTTTCTTCAGCAAAACAACACATATAGCAGTCTAAAATACACAGAAGAAGAAAGTCTAGTGATTTATAAGTGCTAGGCATGTCTTTGGGGATTGTGGCTAGATGCCAGTGTGACATGATCACACCCCCAGTGTGACATGACCGCACCCCATGGTATGATTCCCAAACTTATAATTTTGGGAGATATGCAGCAAGTGTGCTACAGAGGTAAAACTGCAGTGATGAAGCTGTGATGGTGGTGTTGCAGTGAACACAGCACAGGTGATACAAGAATGGTGTGGTTGTGGTGGACACAGCACCGGTGGAGATGTGGTGGACATATGAATGGTGGTGCTGTGGTGGACACAGCACTGGTGGAGATGTGGTGGACATAGGAATGGTGGTGCTGTGGTGGACACAGCACCGATGGAGGTGTGGTTGACATAGGAATAGTGGTGCTGTGGTGGACACAGCACCGGTGGAGGTGTGGTGGACATAGGAATGGTGGTGCTGTGGTGGACACAGCACCAGTGGAGGTGTGGTGGACATAGGAATGATGGTGCTGTGGTGGACACAGCACTGGTGGAGGTGTGGTGGACATAGGAATGGTGGTGCTGTGCAGAGCCGTAACAACGGCGGTGCGGGCGGTGCGACCGCCCTGGGCGCAAGCCCAAGGGGGCGCAGCCGCCCGATACCTGCCTCTGTGCCCACAATTCATTCAGGGCATCAAAATCAGTGCAGTTCCACCTGAAAGCCAGAAGTTGTTCCAAATGCCGAGGTGACCTGGAAGAAAGTTGGTTTCATCCCCGCTGACGAGCGGGTCATATCCGGAGCCAAGGGGGCGCAGCAGCCACCCGCTAATAGCTGGAACAGACCGAGAATGTCTGGGCTGAGATGTGAGTGGGGTGCAGGTGCCTCAGTCACGGTGCGGCTGCTGGGGGCGGAAGCGCTGACAACTACTCTTACATCCTCTGAGTGGGGCAGACTACACAGCCGAGAGAAGCAATGCTTGCTGTGACACGGAGGATCTTACCACGAGTAGGCGGAGATCATCACCCTTCACACAACCTATTATTGCGGTCACTCCCCAATGAAGAGAGAGGAAGAAAGATCAAAGAGCTGAAAGTTTGAACAACTCCAACCACCACGGTGACATAAGAAGAAGTAAATTATAGCTAGGTGATCCGACGCCAGGTACAGCGCAGCTGTCTCTGTATGAAAACATTATCCTATAGAGGTACTACAGTAAGAGTGTGGGGTATTTACAGAGGAATAGCTGGGTTATATGTACAAAGTGGCATGTTTACCAGTAATGAGCTACAGGTAGGTATTTCTGGGTATAATGACTTTATTACTTATGAAATTTTCTCTCTAATATTCAGTGCGCTTGGAACATGAAAGTAGGTGCCCAGGAAGGTGATTATAAATCCCTTCTTGAATACTTCCTGCATTAAATGTGACAGGTAGTTTTTTCCCGGAAAGCTGGGGAGTAATTGGGGAGTAATTTTAGCTGTTCTGAATTTTACTGCACAATTCTTTCACTAAAGTGCTAGCCACACCCACTTCTCATATGCCACTCCCACTTAGATGGGGGCGCCGGTGCCCTGTCTCGCCCAGGGCACCAAAATTTGTAGTTACGGCACTGGTGCTGTGGTGGACACAGCAATGGTGGTTCTATTTGAGTTCGACTGCCTCAGTTCCAAGTTTGAGTTTTCAAGCTCTAATTAAAATAAAAAACATTAAAATAACTAAATTTTGCTTGTTCAAGCATAAATTTGATAGTATTTTTAATGATATTTTTAATTCTAACAATGAACATTGCTGTGCTTGAGTTTGCCATTCACATGAAATAACTTTAAAAATACAAAACAATGCCATTTAATCTCAAACAAGCTCAGACATGTTTGAAAGTGTTTGCTTTGCTCGAATGTCTTTTACATTTTTTAGTCTATCTAATGTTTAAAGTTTGTAAAAATGGCTATTCTCAAAGCCATTTCAACAAACCAGTGTGAGTACGAATCAGATTTATTATATATTATATAGATAGACCCTGTGGCATGTGAGCATGCTTTTCGCTGTATGCCTGTGACTCAATTTACTCTCTGTTTAAATCCACTGTGACTATTCTCTGCTGTCTGAACAACAGGATGTTTTACTCTACTTAGGTCCAGACATCATCATGGCTTCTGCACCTTCTAGACCCCTGCACCACCTGGACCCTCCAGGACTCTGTACCACTAGGCCCTGCAGTACAATGATCCCATATTGGCCTCTCTACATCCTGGCCTAAGTATCTTGCAGATCTCTGCACCGTAGTAAACCCCGCTATGCCAATTGTCCCATTTGCTTCTTTTGCCACTCATAACTCCCTTTAATTTTCCATGTCTGCTCCCTTTCCGTCGTCCTCGCTGTCTTTGATTTTGTCTTGTTTTGTGTTATGTTTAATTGTCAGTTAATTATACTAATGCATGTATTATTCTGCTTATCTGTACATATTGTTCTTTTGTTGTATGTACAAAAGCCCTATGTGAGGTGTTGTGGAAGCCTTGTATCCCTTTATAAAGTAAAGATAATGATAACAATATGTCTGACCACATCATTTAGGGTTGGGTATGGATTTCCGTCGACGATAAATCCGACATTCTTCAGACCTATAAAAAAAAAATGATTGCATAAAAAAACAAAGACAATAAAAACAGACTTACCTGAAATCCGAAGATGCAGATGTCCGATGGCACCGGCAGTCTGATATGCAGTGATTCCGAATGGACAGCGCATCGGCACTTCAGTCTGATGTTTGTGCGACTTAGATGAATGTTCATTTAAAGCGACCTGCCATTTTTCATTTAAATGTCCAGACATTGCCAGACATTCATCTAAGTCGCACAGACATCAGACTGAAGTGCCGATGCGCTGTCTATTCGGAATCACTGCCTGTCAGACTGCAGGTGCCATCGGACATCTGCATCTGTTTTTTTTTCTGGAACTGAAGAATGTCGGAATAGTGGTAATCGTTAATATAATTACCACTGATCATTTATTTATATAGTGCCACTAATTCCACATAGAATATTATTGTTATTCTCATCAATCCTGTCCCATTGGAGCTTTCAGTCCAAATTCCCTAACACTCACACACACAAACTAGATTTCATTTTTGTCAGCAGTCAAATGACCTACTAGTATGTTTTTGGAGTGTGGGAATAAACCGGAGCACCAGGAGGAAACCCACATAAACATACCAATTCCACTCAGATAAGGCTTTGGTCAGGAGTTAAACTCATGACACCTGAGTTGTGAGGCAGAAGTGCTAACCTTGTAAGAAAAATACATACATTCCTCATAGCATACCTTGGTACATAATCTTAATCCAGTCTTCTTGGGCCAGTGTCATTGGGTACTGGAAGAGTATAATTGCATACTCTCCCGGAATTTCTGTGGAAATTCAGGGAGCCCTCCCGGAGGAGTAGGTGACCTACCTGACACCTGCAGGGCTTAATGATGTAATTAAGTCCCTCCCCCATTCATTTGTTTTGTTTTTCTATAATAGGGGTGGGGCTATGGTGATGTAACCATGCCCCCCCCCCCCCCCCTGCACTTGTCACATTTTAAAAGTTGGAGAATATAAGGAAGAGTCACAGTACATGTGACTAGAGATAGCCTAGGTCTCTATGCAAAGTACAATTTACCATTAGAAAAAAAAAATCTAATGCCGGAGTCATTTGGCATGGAAACAGATTAGAAAGGGGGGGTTAATAAAATGTGGTTCTGCAAGACCACATGACTTTTGGCGATTATGTGCGGTTTGTAAGCTGTGAGCTTTACTAAAGAACAAACTGCACATAAAATAGCATGTTTTGATACCGCATGGTTTGAAACCCCATCCCGATTTTTTCATATGGCAAGTATAGATGTCGTGAAATTTATTAAGTTGCACTTTGCAAAGCTGCATCTCAAACTGCCAGAAAATAAGCCTGATTTTAAGCTTGGTTATGATAGGCTCTGCATGGTGTTTGAGCTATGTCTGTCAAAATAGGGAAAAGTAATATTAAAAAAATGAAAAAAAATGTCCCTTCCCATTCTCTAACAGCCCAACCTACTGAGCATTGGGCCCAGTATTCTATGGGGCCCAGTATTAGGCCTAGACACCTACAAAGTATTGGCACTGGGCCCTTCCTGGTGCCCCAGGCCAGTGAGTACCAGGGATATAATGTGAAAACAGACAAACACTTGTGGAATTACAAATGCCAACGTGCACTGACAGGCTATGAGCTTTCTTGCATTTTGTTGTTTGTAGAACCTAAAAGTGACAGCATGCACATGGCCGACAGTGCACAAGTGCTATAGTGCCACATGGGTGCACTACAAGTGTTGTTCCCCACTAGAAATGAAATAAATAATGAGTCCGGTACTAACTTAAGAATTCAGGCCCCTGATAGAAATCAATATTCAATGCCCATTACACCTGTTTTTTTTCCCTTACCCGTAGGGATTATGTCAGACCAAGACAGGATAAATATGCTAGGTAAGTTTGGGAGCCCAAAATATTGATTATTATCAAGGGCTTGAAATATAAATTAATATTAGGCATACAAATTATTGCTTAAGATCTGGGACATTAAATATTGCTTACAATTGGAGGCATGTGTCATGTATTATTTGTTAAATAGATGTTAATACATAAATTATGTATTCCCAGCATCCCAAGATTATTTTATTCTTGTTTTTTTTTTTTTATTGTAAGATAAGATTTTTTGGTTTAGCAACTGAACTCCTTCAGATAAAGCAAGCAAGACATATGGGGCCTGATTCATTAAGGAAAGTAAGAAAAAAAGAGGAGTAAATGTTCTCCAGGACAAACCATGTTACAATGCAAGGGGTGCAAATTAGTTTATTATTTTGCACATAAGTTAAATACTGGCTGTTTTATCATGTAGCACACAAATGCTTGATAGCTTTATTTTACACTGAAATTTAAAGTTGATCTAGAACATGCCCTACCCCAATTATAAATCTGTCCCCACATTTTAAATTTACCTCCTCCTCCAGTGCAACCTGGTTTTGTCAAGGTGCAAAGTTACTCCTTTGATTTGCTCTACTTTCCTTAATGAATCAGGCCCATAGTGTATTACATCTAATAAAGACTATGGATCATGTGGTTGGCAAGTACTTTAGCTGAAGTAAATATATTTTTAAATGGTTTGTGTAGGTGTTTTCCTTTCTTATTTTATTTATAAGTTTTTTTATTTTTTTCTCTGTATTTAGCTGTGGCAACATGAGTCTCTCCGACTGTTGTGGGACTACAAATCCCAGCAAATGCATGCTGGGGCTTGAAGTTCCAGAATAGCTGAAGAGCCCAAGATGCCTTACCCTATCCATCCTGAATGACATGGCGCGTGCGTAGAACTCTGGAAGCGGCATTCAAAGCCTCCAGAAGGGTTCATACCTCCATTCTTGACCAGTGCTATCCCTATGTAATAAAAGGTGATGTCAGCACTTATCACTGACATTACATTTTACACTGAATGGTCACAGCAGCACGAGCAGATAGAACTGTCTGGCGCTGAGAAAGAGATAGAGAGACAGAGAGAAAATCAGAAACATTTTAACCTTGTTAAATATTGAACTACTTTACTTCACTGTATCAAAGCAAACAGGATCAGGTATCACTTACAGCATCCAAACGTATTAAACATTTATACAGGAGTTACTCTGGCTAATGAAGAAGTACAGATACTGGATAGTGGTTAAATCGTTTGAAGTTTGTTTTATTTCACAAGCAATGAAATATCACTGTAGTGTTTAGAATGGAAACATTTATTGTAGGTTTGCGATTTTAAATATAAATTTAGGTCATACTATGAGCTTTGAATGCTAAGTACCTTGTTTAAAAAAATGAAAATAGTATATTAGTAATAATTCAAAATTACAATGAGATATTTCCAGTTCAGAAGGAGCTAGCATACATATTTGACAAAAAAATGTTATATTTGCATGTGTAATCACCAAGAAATTGCATTAATATTGTGTGCTAACACTTTGAGAAATCTGCTTTTTTTAAATATGATCTAGAGCAGGCCTGTCCAACCTGCGGCCCTCCAGATGTTGTGAAACTACAAGTCCCAGCATGCCCTTCCAGCTATTAACAGGTTGTCTACTGGCAAAGCATGCTGGGGCTTGTAGTTTCACAACACCTGGAGGGCCGCAGGTTGGACAGGCCTGATCTAGAGCCTAGTTTCTCAATCTGTACCTCAAGAGGTATCTAGATTGATGTAAAGGGGTCATTCAGATTTAAATACTGTTTATTTTAATATAATTTAAAAACATTATTTAGCAAAGAGTAAAGCATTTGCAAAGATACCAGATAGAAAGGGGATAGAAAGGAGATATTTTTCAAACATTTCAATTAGAGATGTGCGTTGACCCTCATGTTTCGGTTTCAAACCCGGTGTCGGTTCTAATCTAACTTTGTGTTTCTGCTTTGCTACCTGTTTTATCGAACAAACACAAAAGGCTTTGGTTTTGGATCAGGATTTAATTGAAAATTGTGAAAAATAGGTAAAATATTGAGCTGTTTTTGCTCCTATATTACTATTTATACCATTAACCTTCATGTCCAGTCATTTTCAGTATATTTTTTAATGATCCCTTCCCAACAGTCCCAGTTTTCACCAATGTTGGCCAAAGTCTGCAGCGAACAGTCTTGATGAAGGATTTTGTAACTTTGCCATCATTGCATTTGCTTTCTCTGATTCAATTAAAAAAATAATAAACTTTCATTGCACCCAAACCTCCTTCGCATGTTCAGACTTACTATTACTGTAATTGAATGAAAAAATAACCACAAGGAGACCAATGCATTTTTGGCAAAGTATCACAGTTTTTATTTAAACAAAAATGAGAGCAATGCAAGCTAAATAATAACTAATAGCAAAATCAAACAGTGAAAGGTCAGATTGCTATTATACCACTGGACCCAGGATATAATTCTTTACAATGTTATGGCTTCCTAATAACTGTCATAAGCTTTTAGAACTAGCAGGAGATGTCTTCATCTATAGCAGCCGCCTTTCCTGTAGAGTTGGATGCACTCACATGTATTCTTGATACCCCCAGGAATTAACTCAATATAGTAAAAGCTTATAAGCAGGAATAGGTAGCACGGAAATAGTAGAAATGGGTCGAAGAGCATGCCCCCAATGTCCACTCAAGAGGCAGCAATATTTTAATTACAGCCATGCGCCACAGCTGCCTGTCACTAGTCGGAACGCAGTGGTAGTGTGATGCGACTTGGTTTCCCTGGCGTCAGAGTGAGTACACCCCTTTTTGGGGACCGCCTCTACTGCAAGTCTCGGGCAGTCCCCGTTACCCATGGTTGGACAAAACTTACCCTGGGTCAATGATATTTGCATCCACCCTCCCAAATAAGTGTTTACGAGTCCCCTAGTTTAATTCAGAAGGGCAGCATTGTGGCACAGATGTATCTCACTCCAAGGACAACGCCATCTTTACTTGCACCATTAAACATTGAGCCCTCTCATCATTTTTTAAATGTCTACTAATCCCGCTGTCCGTAGTTGCAGACTGTTGTCTTAATGAAGGATTTTGTAAATCTGCTTCTGGTGCATTTGCTTTCTTTGGTTTAATTCTAAAAATAATTAGCCATACTTTACATTACTCTAACTCCATCCCATAGCATACATCATCATCCATCATATCTCCATCTATACATATATTATTTGCCAGGTCCAAAATCTGTCCTGTTAATTTCTCAGAATGTGGACTTTCAATTGCATTGTCAAGACATGTTTTGGGCAACCAAATCTGCATCAATATAAGTATTATACATACTTGCATGTGTGGCAAGGGTGACTAATGGCCTATCTGAACTGTCTCTTTCACATATTTCTCACACATCACTAATAGAACATATAAATATAACTTAAATACATTCCATATTAATATACATGGGTCTTGGGGACTACCTCTACTGCAAGTCTTGGGCATAGCCCTTTACACCAGGGTTGGACGAAGCTTATCACAGATGAATGATTTTTCCTCCCTCCCTATATGAGTCCCCTGGTTTCATTCAACATTCTGGCACAGAGCATATAAGTAAAACAAGGTATTGAAAGCCATGCTTTTGGCAACTGATGAATACTCTATCAGTGTATTGTGTGCCTAATTTTTTATTTTTGTTTTAGTATTGGTGCAGACCACATTCATCTTTGAGCATCCTCATTTATTTATATAGCTGCAAAGTATTGAAAGCCATGTACTTGGCAACCTATGAATACTCTGGCAATGTATTGTGTACCTATGTTTTTAATTTTTGTAGTAGGGGTTGTGGCAAGGTATTGAAAGCTATGCTCGTGGCAAGGGATGAACACTCTAGCAATGTATTGTATGCCTAATTTTTTAATTTTTGTGGTATAGGTGCAGGCCACATTTATCTGTCAGCATCCTCATTAGTTATATAGTGACAGCAAATGAGATAGAAATGAATAGATTGTAAAATAGAAAAGATTAGAATATATAGCGTTTTTGGGGGGGATCCAGCTGCGTGCTGATCCTCACAAAAAGACTTCTTTAAATGTAGATTGCATTAAATGATCCTTCCAAAATATAAATGTATTGAAAAATAAAAAAGATTAGAATATAGTAATATATATCCTTTCTTGGGGTGTGCAACTGCTGCTGAATCTCACATGCAAACACCCATTTCTTTTCTAAATTATTTCACTTCGCTCTGCCCCACACAGGATTACTTTCACTAGAAAAAATTTCAAGTTCAAAAGAAAGAAATGTATTTAAATTTTAGATTCTGCTGCTAATAGTCTGACAGCAAACACACTGTTTTTCTCAAAGAATAAAAAAAATGAAAAGCAATTCATCAGCAAACTATTGTAACTGACTATTTTTTACAGACCTGATTTACAATAATGACAGGATTCTATTGCTTTCCTATGTCCCTGGTTCACTCTTAATGCTATTTTATGAGCATAGCACTGCAGCTCACCTCCTCCCTACACGCTGTCTCTTCTAAAATGGCACTGAAGAAAACGAGGGAGGACTATATATATAGTGTGTGTTTTGCAAAAAAAATTAGATCCCCAACGTTGGATTTCGGCGGATTTTAAGTAATCGTAACCGCTCATCTCCAATTTAAATACATAAGGAGTTGCTTGGTAAAAATATACTTAGATTAGGGGGTGCATTGGGGGTTTTTAGTAAACATTTACCATCATATGGGGGTATATGTTAATAATAAGTTGAGAAAATGTGATTGTGACTGGATCACTTATAAATAACTTATTTTGGCTGGATCATGTAGAAATAATTTATTGCAGAAATTTATTTCATGTAGTGGTGCCGGCAACAATTGATATAATTGCAAATGCAATTGTCTTTTCGCATTGGCATGAGTCTGGTATTGAAATACATTGACTTTCGGAGACTGAATGTCTTGTTTGCAGTTATAACTTTTCTATAGGAAGTCCCAAGGAAGCATATTCGTGAAGAGGATGTGTAAACTCATGTTAATTAGACCTGTTCATGTGAAGTGACCATTACGTCCCTCTAGGCTGAACAAGCAGGGGGAGGTCATTACATGTGCTGGGAGACTCCCTAGACAAGTCATCCCAGAGTATTTGTGAACTTTGCAAGGGAAATTGTGTTAAAAACATTTATAGAAATGTTATATTCTGATTTTAAACATTCAATAGAAAGCCTGAGATTGAGTGGCAACACGTGAGTAATGTAAACAGGAGTTGAACCCCTCCAGGCTAAGTTATGTATAGTCTGCATGAAGCACCTGGATTGGTTGGAAGGCAGGGGGGCTGGCTTACCCCCTGCCAGGAGTTATGTCCAAATCTGTGTAAAAACCACTGTCTTTAATTGAAAATTGTTATTTTTTGCTTCATCTGACTTGCTCCTGGTGCCTTCAACCAGTGTGAGCAAATAAACATCACTTGCTTCAAAGACCTGCTTGGAAAGTTCTCTATTCCTGTGACCTACAGATTAGACCCAAAATCGAATCTGTTCCAAGCTGTTATTGAGGTTTGGACCCAGCTTTTCCAGTACCACCTATCTGCCCGCTACCCAGCAGCTCTGGCCAGTGTGATAGGCCAGGGTGGATCCATCCACAGCAACCCTGATCAATCGGAAGAGGTCAGGAGTACCAACCCAGGAACACCAGCAAGGGGTACATTAGCAGAGACAGTTACTCAGAAGAATCCCACTACTGGATACCAGTAAGGAGTGCAGTGGTGGCAGCATTTGTAAGCCCCTCCTACTGCGGCAAGTGGGCGCATTTGGGATAGCGAAAGGGAAAGGTGGCAAAGTAAGCCCTGTCGTTTTCCCAGCAACAATAGACAGGGTGGCATAGGCTGTCCATCCTGCCACAGATTTGTGGTGGCAAGCAGTGGGATAACTGCATGCGCCTTTTCGTGCACCAGTAACGAGAGCTGAGTTTTTAAGGAAAGGAATAACTGCAGCCAGGAGAACGCACAGGATGTTGAAGTACAGTAAAATGTCCAAGGCGGACCTTGAGATATTGTGCCAAGTAAAGAAGTTAGAAATTTCATACACAGCGACGAGGAGCGAAATGAAAAAGGCTCTGAGAGCCTGGTATGCAAGCTAATAGTTAAGTTAATAGCTAAAATAGCTAAAATAATAATAAACCCTTTCTTTCTAGAAACATATACATATACCCAACAATTTGTAATATTAGAATACTGCTTAACAATAATAGACCAAATATTATCTTAATCATGTAGAAACACATTCATTCTAATTTTCAATAGTGATGACCTCACGTCCTCTCACACGTTTTAGAACACAGGTTTATTCAGATGTAGATGTATCTAAACTGTTGATCATATCATCTTAAACAAGTGAAATAAAATCAGTAAGGTGAAGGATGGATAAAGTATTGGTCAGCAAAGGTTTTAGAAAATAGTGCTCCAAACATATGACTACCAAAGATGGATAGAGAGATGATACTGTCAGTAGACATATGAATAATAACCTAGGATCAGGGCCGGATCTACCGCTAGGCAACCTAGGCACCTGCCTAGGGCCCAGCGGTACTAGGGGGTCCTCCCCCGACATCCGTCCCTGTAATTAAATTCCATTCTATTCTTGTGTTCTCTCCAGAGAGTCAGTCATGTCTTTATCATAGTCAGCGAGATCCATATGGTGGGGCGCTAGTGTCTGGATATCGATCTGCAGTGAAGCCAGGAACCCGTTTACAGTAAGAACCTTTTTCACTATACAGAGTTGCGATAGACAGAATTAGCAGGTGCACCTGCCGGGATACACAGCCAACAGGAAGTCTTCACGAAAGTGAGAAGTAAGTACAATCATCTTAACACCAGCGGTGAAGTCCGCGGCTACTCTCCTATCGTGGATTCAGACTCTTCCTCTATAGAGGGTCCAGGACATTCAACAACCTGGTAAGCAGCCGTTATTGATTATCTTTTCTGCAGGAGAAACATTATACATATCTACTATATGGGCCAGCTTCAATTTATTTTTTGCGATTCGCCTCATAGGAACTGTTTGTCTTTAATTTATCAGGATCATTGCTTTTATCCCTTATCATTGGGACAAGGTCTCATATGTATTTTTCATTGGACTGTTTTTGTTTGTACATAATCTGAATCCAGTGATATATGGATGTATAACATCTATCATTCACATAACAGTGGGGAATTGTATTACCTTGAGGGTGTGATTTGTTTGTATATGTTTACATATTTGCCTTATTTGGTATATTAATTTATATTTGATTTTTTATTTATATGAGCATAATGGGTATTGGGGGCACTTATGTGTGGCATAATGTGATTTTGGGGCACTTAGATGTGGCATATGTTTTGGGGGCACTTAGATGTGGCATAATTTAAACTAGGGCACTACTGTGTGAACATTTATTTGTGGGTCCCATTACTACTATCATGATATTAGCATAATAAAATGTAATTGTATATGTGTGTGTGTATAATATCTATATATATATATATATATATATATATATATATATATATATATATATATATATACACACACACACATACAGTGCTCGAAGTGGGACGGTATACCACTGATGTGATCTACTGATTGATATCTCTATGTGTCTGCATGTTGAATGTATCCTTAAACCCCTCCCCTTCTTGTATAACTATGCCTCCTATTAGCTTAGCATTTGTGATTTGCTTCAATCCCTGCACCCTCTGGATAAGAAAAGCACTGTGGATATGTCTGAGCTGCCCCTCCCCCCTGCATTGCTGCTATCCATCTAATCAAAAGCATTCTTCAGCAGGGGCCTCAGCTCCCCTGGTGTTAATGGAGCTTACCTGGGACCAGGCTTTTTCCCTCCAGATCCGCATTCTCTTCGGCTCTCCCATCGTGCTACTAGCCTGCTATTACCACCCCGGTGGTGAATGATGCGCTGTGTATGTGACTCTAGGTGCATACAGTCAAGCAGACAACCACATGTTTCTGAGGAAAATCCCTGCATTCCACTAACCCATATCCTGCCGCAAGTCCCCTGCCGCACGCCTGCTACTACACTGCGTCAAGCCCCCTTTGAGGCCCCTGGTTGTCGGGTAGCTAAGTAATAAAATATTATCAGGACGTCATTTTTATTAGTATTTTTGTCATCTCTGTTTATACAGTATGTGTAACAATGTTTTCTATGCTAATACATCAACCACTATGTTTAATACTTCCCACATGAATGTTAATTTATGAACTGCAAAAAGTTTTCACCTGTAATGCTTATTTATGTACCCCAGCTCCGCAGATCCCCCGGGCCCAATGAGGTGTAAATCCGGCTCTGCCTAGGATGCATTTCTCTCTGAATTATTCAACAGTTTACATAATGTCAGTCTCTCATGGAACATGCCAAACCCATATTGTTAAACAAACAGCAGTATTAATTCTTATCAGACATTTAAGGGAGTTCCATTTCAATCAATTTACACTGATCAATGTATACTGTTTTATTAAGATGATCTCATTTGTGTAACACATAAAACAGTCTAATGATCTCATTTGTGTCACACATAAAACAGTCAAACCAATCATATATAGTGTATGTTTTACAAAGAAAAATAATTCTAAACTACTTTTTTTTCCTGTGAGATCTGGAATTGTTCTTGACATATTCCTAGAAACATTCTACCTACCCCTGTAATTATACAAACTACTAATCATTCTTGCAGCAATTACCAAAGATACTTGTACTATTTATCATACAACTCATCTTACCACAATCCGTTTACATCTGAACCCACACATTTGAAACACATTTTTAATTAATTTTGAGCCTGTTTGCTATCTAAAGATGTCCTTTCTTCTGTCATGACTCTCCCTATGACTACTATGACACATTTGTACCAATATAACTAATGAAAACATAGTACCTCTTGTCACAATAAAAAACAAATTAAAAAAAACCATAGCACACATTAGTCCTAAAATACGTTGGGCTCTCTTGGAACTCAATGTCAGGTAACTGCAATTCATCATTGCTATCCATGCACCTGGAGTACACTCCCTCTGGTTCACTGCATCTCACTATTACCAGTATTTCGTTAATATACTATTTTTTATTTCTGGCTGTAACACAAGTCTGCCAGATTTTCACTTTCCAGTAATTCTCAATATTTTTTTGGTTTCCTTTTATGTATTTATTTATTTATTTATTGTGTGCTACATGAAAAAACAGACAGTATTTAACTTATGTGCAAAATAGAAAGCTAATTTGCACCCCTTGCATTGTAACATGTACCTGGAATAGATTGAATTATACAGGAAATGTAAGCCCTTTTGTGCTCACAAACCTGAGAACTTCGTCAACTTAATGAGTGAGACAGTATTACTCCCACCATAAAAGGTTAATTATTGATATCCCAAAGCCTGGTAAGAACTTTCTTCTACCCAAGTTTTACCAACTCATCTCTATTTTCACTATTGTGGTCAAGATACTTTCCAAAGTGTCAGATTAAATAAAGTCATAGCCCATATAGTTCACTCAGACCAAACTAGATTAATCTTGTGTAAATCTACAACCACTAACTTCCAGGGCCTATTCATATACCTACAGATTTCACTGGGATCTAATAAAGACACAGTAGTTGTGTTTCTTGATGCAGCCAAGGCATTTGATTAAGCGCAGTTGGACTTCCTGTGAAAGTTCATGAAGGTTTTTTGGGATAGGACCTAAATTTATTTGTTGGGAGAAACTGATGTACTCACCCCCGGAAGCTAGGATGTGTGTCACTGGCCATGTCTCTCGCCCCTTTGGTCTGAACAGAGGTACTAGACAGGGATGTCTTCTGTCTCATGCACTATTTGCCCTTGCCATAGAAACCCTTGCGTGTTTAATTAGGACATATACTAATATACATGTCCTCAAGGTTGTGGAAAATGTTGATAAGATTGCACTTTATGCCAATGACATGGAGGACGCAGATGACATTCTCACCAACATGTTAAAGCTGGTTGACGGTTATGGATGTTTTTCAGGCCTAAGAGCAAGTAGTCTAAGTATAGCATTTTCCCCATCCGTCAGGAGATACCGCAAGATGAAAGGGTACAACACCACCTATAAGGAACACTTAAATTTAAATATGTGAGGATTTAGAAATCCAATAACATGTCAGTCTATACAACTATTAATATATATCTGGTTACTAAACTCCTTAAAATAAAATACAAACATGGAAGAAACTTCCTTTCTCCGTGTCCGGTAGGGTACATTTAACAAGAATTGGTATTTCTGCCCAAATTTCCAACATGCCCCTATAGATAATCTGGGATGTTTTTCCTTAAAGATCAATAAATGCCTCTCTGGTCTAGAGAGAAAAATAGTGCAAGGATCAAAATAAGCACACTGTGCAGACCTATAGCTCTGGGTGGTCTAACAGTTCCTAAATTAAAAGTGTACGATATAGCTGCACGATTGATGTATCTAAAGGAGTGGTTGGTAAGACACCAGGGAGAACCTTGCTCTATTTATCACATAAAAAGATGGGGTCCTCGCACTCCCTTCTTCAGAAACTTCTAGGAACCAAAATATATAGAAACACAGCTCTGCTTACCCGCCAAGCTGTACTGATTTAGAACTTGGTGCAGAAACTTATGAGTGGGACAGGTATTGACTTGCCCATTTATTGAAGTGGAAACTTTAGAGCTGTGATAAAAATGGCGATGTATAGAACATGGTACCTATTTGAATCATCTCAATTGGTCAAGATTATATGAATAATTATCCAAAATTCTGTGAATACAATTGAGATATATTTATGATTCCAAATTCTTTTGTAGTTATTTTTAGGTATGACATGCTCTGAAAGCCCAATTTAAAAGAGCTGCTCCCAGACTTAGCTATGCTCCAATTAAAGCAATTCTCCCAAATGTGGGCTGCCAAAAAACTATTTCAACACTGTGGGCCTTATGTAGAGTTGGACGCACTTTACACTTACAACATAAGTGTAAATTGTGTCACTTTACTGAGTGTTCCGAGTCGCACATATGTTATGATAACTGTATAGTATGCAAAATGTATGTAATCATCATCAGCATGAATCTTTCAGAAGTGGGAAAGCAGCTGCAACAGATTTGCCTCCTGGAGGCTTATCTGAAGATACTTTCCCCTGAGGATATTATGTAAGGTGTATTAACACATTCTTAATGTACTATGCCCATTCCTGCTCACCCATTACCTGAGGGTAATGGGTGAGTCTTTCTACTGCACATGTTGTAAAAGCACATTTTACTATTACGAGTTTGACTTATGTTCGACTCTTTATGACTTCCTATATGCATATGTTTTTCATTAAATTGCACCTGATGGCTTTCTATATTAAAGACTTAAATGGGAGACTAATATTGTATAGATAATGTATGAGGAATTGGACTTCATACTGGGCAGTGATAAGGAAGCCAAATCCTGCACTAGGTTTCAATAAATATAACTATACATTTTTTACAACTATTACATTCCTCTTAGACTCTGTAGCTTGGGAAGAAACAACAATTCCAACTGTCTTAAATGTAAGCTAGCTTTGGGCTCTTTATAGCACCCATTATGGGACTGCGCCAGGGTACAAGCATTCTTGGTTGCTGTGGTGGTGCGCATTAAAAGAGCAGTGGATAATAGCCCTCTCTTAACTCCCAAAATATGCATATTTGGGATTTCACTTTGGGTAAACCATTATCTCAATATGTGGCCAGAATATGGATGGCAAAGGAGAATCTATGTTTCTAGAAATGGGTAACCCTGATAAATTTTGTCGAAGTCGTATAATTGGATGAACGAAAGTATATTGGTTAATATTGTTTTGCCGTGCGATTGGGATCCGCACGCGGCGGTAAAATACGCACGCACACACTCGCATTACAACATTTAGTTATTTATATAATTCATATTCATATTGGTTCCGTTACACTGTAATTTATGAGCAGATAGTATATGGTTTATTATTAGTCTATATATATATATATATATATATATATATATATAATGATTATATGTACACTTCAGTGATATTCAAGGTTCAGGTTATAGGAAAGGTATCATGCCTAGTATCATATTGAAACCCTAATCATCAGCAGCTGTCCGGTGCAGTTGGCGAAGAGATCAAAGATTGCATACTTTAGTTATTGATATTAGGGAATAAACCTTTGTATGATGCTGGCTATGAAAGGAGCAGACCCCCTGGAGAGACGACCCCCACCTTTTGGATTCCTTAGATTGAATCAGCCTATGACCTGTTTATCCTGGAACCACCCTTGTCTGGACCTATAGAAGCAAGCTACGTCATCTCTATTGTTCACTGTGTAACACTGTACTGTATATAATCATAGCTGCACCCCCATGGCCCTCAGTCTTCACTGATCACAGTATTCTAACAGATATACTGTCCACCGGGTCCCATGTTAGCGCAGCGAGCGCATGCAATAAGAGCGCGGTATGTATGTATCTTTTGGTATTGGCTGTACTGTACTGTATCATAATATAATAATGTATTGAATTGTTGACTATTTACATCTGCTAAAATAAATCACTTTGTGCGTTAGAAACACAATACAATCGCCATTGCCTATGCAATGCTTATTTGAAAACGATAGAATTACTTTAACAATTTCATTGTGGGACACAAACGGTACATCTAGACTAGCAGGAACTCTATGCAAAAATACGATAAATATAATAATAATATAGATAATAAATTCGGACAAGATGGACCAGACCAAGTTACACTCTACAGTCGCTGTCTGATAGCTCAATAGATGCACCTGTCTAAATGCCCAGTCCAAAGCCCACTCACTGATGTACTGCCTTGTTTTAAATATCAATAACCATACTGTATGTTTAGTTAATGTAACACAGATGTTCGTTTCTACCCCAGGAATCTGTGCTTTGTAGGCAACTTGTTTATGTTACACAATTCCTGCTTATATTTGTATTTATAATTCAACCTTGATATTATCACTTTGTAAGCTAAGACCTTAACTGGCAGATACACTGACATTATGGAAATTATGATTTATACACTCCTATAGATTGGCTGCACAATTGTTATGCAAGACTGAACTTTGTACTAAGAACCTTGGCTTAGTTTATAGTTAGCAGTTATGGAGTTTGTTTTGTTCACTGTTGTCGTTTGTAAAAATATCAAATTTGTCAATAAAAACACTTGATTTAAACCACCCCCCCCTCCCCACAAAGCTGTTATTTTATTGATTATTCCGGTCTATAGAAAAAAAACCATGTTTAAATTGTGTATATAACAGATGATATAGAAGAGCTATTCATTTAGAACATATGTGTGTTATTAGGGAAAAGTTAACTATTCGGTTGCAAAATAAAAAATACATATTTGAAACCTTTGTTAAGTTATATTTCTGAAATTGGAAGATTCATTATTCTACTGAGATGAGCTACTTGTACATTATTTCCAAAAATATATTTGCTCCTACATTACCTTTTTCTTATTAATGTGGCTTTTAAAAATGTATTTTAAATTAAAAAAAACCTCAAATATTCAAATTCAGAAGTGGAGAGATTG
Source organism: Mixophyes fleayi (assembly GCF_038048845.1). Classification (NCBI taxonomy): domain Eukaryota; kingdom Metazoa; phylum Chordata; class Amphibia; order Anura; family Limnodynastidae; genus Mixophyes; species Mixophyes fleayi. Next base: position 130,863,769 of record NC_134402.1, on the reverse strand, counting down.
GGCATGAAATGAGTAATGAGAATGCACGACTCATGCATTTCTATATGTTTCCATTCATGAAATTATTATGAGTGACCACCCCTATAAAAATGGTGGTTCTTTAAGACCACCATTGAGAATGAACTGTTCTTATTATAGCATAACCTAATAACATTCATTTTATAGCTTTAATTTTTCATTGTGCCATTGATAGTGTAATTGCCAACGACCTCTACATTTGAGAATAGACTATAGTTGATAAAAATATATTACATATTTTTTCATTTTATTTTTAATTCAATTTGCTTTTTAAAACTGAGGAAAAAAAAGGGATAATCTTGCTATAGTTTACATTTACACAATGAAAAAACTTTACAAATTTTACAGAAAGAAAGACATTTCGAATGTTTATAATATAAACACAGAAACAGAACTTGATGACAGAACATAACCAACTGGTTAATCTAGTTTGTTAGATTAAGTTCTTACTTTTTATGGGCCTGGTTCATTAAGCACTGCATACTGAGTGCAATGTGCGTTTGTTTTAAAACACACATAAATCAGGTATTCTCACGCCGTATTTCAACAAGGAACAGATCTGAGATACGTGTGGTGATGAATATGGGGGGTAGGTCTTCTCTGCTCTACTAGAAAAGACACTGCAGGATACGTCCAGCATCAATGTGGAATATAAATTCACAAGAAAATGCCACAGGGAAAAAAAACTATCCAATTATTGTCACCTGTTAATAACATAGGGCCTGATTCATTAAGGAACTTAGGCAAGAAATTGAGTAAGTTTTCTTACTTAGGTTTTATGGGAAAAACCATGTCGCAATGCAAGGGGTGTAAATTAGTTTATTATTTTGCACATAAGTTAAATACTGGCTAGCACACAAATACTTAATATCTTATTTGTACACCGAAATTTAAAGTTGATGGCCCTGATTCATTAAGGAAAGTACTCATTTATTTTACTTAAGTTTTCTCCTGGCCAAAACCTCGTTACAATGCAAGGGGTGCATTGTAGTTTATTATTTTGCACATTAGGGAAATACTGGCTAAAATTCAGTGTGCAAATAAGCTATCAAGTATTTGTGTGCTACATGACAAAATAGTCAGTATTTAACTTATGTGCAAAACAGAATGCTAATTTGCACCCCTTGCATTGTAAATAAAGAACTGTAAGTTGCTCAAATCAATTTATAGGCTATAACAGGTGCATGAAAGGGTGGGGTTATCCTAAAAGGAAAAAACACAGACAAATTCCCCCAGCACACTGCTATAGCCAGCAACAGATCTGCTATTTCTACTGTAGATAAAAATGCAAAAGTCTCAGTTGCACACATTTGCAAATGTATGTTGAAAACATATTTGTCTGTGTTTTTTCTTTTTAGGATAACCCCACCCTTTCATGCACCTGTTATAGCCTATAAATTGATTTGAGCAACTTCCAGTTCTTTATTTGTCTGAGAGGCATGTTGGTGTCAGTAGCTGAGGGGGAGTACTGACATTGGATTGCTATTTGGAGGTTTCTGGGGTACCTCTTTGGTAACTTAGATCTCAATTTAAAAACACATATGTATGGCCCAAATATATGGGACTCTCATTGTTTAGAGTAGGACCACCCTATTAGCAAAAGCACCGTGGAGTAGTGGTGGGTGGCTTCAACATACATTTGCAAATGTGTGCAACTGAGACTTTTGCATTTTTATCTACAGTAGAAATAGCAGATCTGTTGCTGGCTATAGCAGTGTGCTGGGGGAATTTGTCTGTGTTTTTACCCCTTGCATTATAACATGGTTTTGTCCAGGAGACTGAAATAAGAAGTTTCTCAAGTAAAGATCCTTAATGAATCAGGCCCCTAGTTTGCAGCCATTGCCTTGCAACATGGTTTTGTCCATAAAACTTAAGTAAGAAAATATGCTCAAATTCTTGCTTAACTTTCCTTAATGAATCAGGGCCGATATTTGTGTGCTACATAAAATAACAGCCAGTATTTAACTTATATGCAAAGTAATAAACTAATTTACACCCCTTGCATTGCAACAGTGTTTTGTCCAGAAAGCTAAAGTTTTGCCTAAGTTCCTTAATGAATCAGGCCTATAGTCATTAATGAAAAAACAAAAAATAAAAAAGTGTTTTTTCCCACTGAAATACAATTATTAGAATGCTATGAATCATAAAATAATTTTTACAGTTGCTCCTAATTGCAGACACATGTCATAGCATGCATACACAGCATCCTAACTAGTTATCGAAACTTAGACAAGACTCCTAGCTGGAAAAAGAGATACTGCTAAAAAAAAACAGGTACCTTAGTGATGCCCAGAGCTTGAATGCTAATGTATGCTCCTGAGTTTGACACGCTCATACTGAACATTGACTATGGGCATATGTCCCTTCCCCACTCTGTTACCTCTCTGAAATCCTAGGCTATAGTAAGTGTCCTTTGGTTCGAAGATAAATTGAATGTTTCTGCGTTCAGTGACGTATTGTCCAGTTCTCAGCCTTTGTGGATTGTGTGGATTATATACACAAAAATTACTCTTTATGTCCCTTAGTGAATCAGGCCCTACATATCTTTTTATTGCTTGTTTTGTGTGTGTGTGTGTGTGGGGGGGGGGGGGGGTGGTAGATAAAAGTATTCACAACAGCCTTACTTTATGTTTGTCACATGCATTTTCTACTTATTTACCTGAAGGAATCCCTACCACATCTTCTGAGAGACTGAGTGTTTAGATCCATTCATCTCAACATTCATGAATTGGAAACTTGGAATAATATAAATCACACCAAACTCCTGCATTCCATCCATGCCCATTTACCCAACAAAGCACACCCCATCTGAAACAATCCACACTCTTTGCCTGACAGAATTCCGGGCTGTTCCATGAAACCCTAAACTGTTGACAGGTATATTGATCTATCATGATATTAAAAACACAGCCAGCACCAGATGACGAGAGAAATTTCTCTAAAACAAACATCTACGTGAAAGTCAGTGAAAGATACCAAGGTCCTTAAATAAATGATAAGTGGAATGTCGCAAAAGATCCGAGATTGACTTCATGCTTAGAACATTCTGGCACAACATAACCGAAATATAAAAGCAATATTACACAGTATTTATCATTCAAATTAAAACTAATAGAAAAAGTGCTTCCTAATTGCAGTTGCCTATATAGGTATTAGTTTTTCTCATGCGAAACCTTGTGATAAGTCTTCTACAATGTGTAAGACAACTCCATATAAACCCAAAAAGAGAATGAAAAAACACTTTAATGTTAACTCACCTATTGGAGATGTAATCGATGACTTGGGGCCTTGGGCCAGATTGATCCAGCAAATCTAAATTCGCAGCTATCACAAGGGGATTTGTTTTGCCTTCCTCAACACACTTCAAATTATGAAGAGTTGAACTTTGTATTTGTCTAGTGTAAAGATAATGTGGTAAATGTAGCTATTTAACCTCTGTCAGTGGCATAGCAACAGGGGTCACAGCAGTGACAATTGAGACTGTGACCCAAAGAAATGGGTCCCAGTCAGTGCCGTAGCTAAACCATTGAACAACGTGGTATTTGTGAGTGGTAGTGTAGTAGTAGTAGTAATAGTATTAGTAGTAGTAGTAGTAGAAGTAGGGATGTGCACCGGCCACATTTGGTGTCTCGTGTTTTGTGTTTTGGGTTTGGATTTGCTTGATGTTTTGGGTTCGGCTTTGTTTCGCAAAACACCTGTCGAAAGGTTTTGGTTCGGATTTAAGGTTTTGGATTCGGATTTATTTTGAAAAAAGCATAAAAAGTTCCAAAATCAAGTTTTTAGGCTTATTTTTAATCCTACGCTATTATTAACCTCAATAACATTCAATAACAATCATTTCCACCAATTTCCAGTCTATTCTGAACACCCTCACACCTCACAATATTGTTTTTAGTCCAAAATGTTTCACGAGGTAGCTTTCTGGACTGCATAGTGGAGTGATCCCGGTACCCAATTTGGTACCGGGGCCACAATATATCACCCTCAACTGGTCTCAATTCCACCAAAAAAGTATCTGGACTGCGTAGTGGAGTGGTCCCCACAATATAAAAAAACACTCAACTGGTCTGAATTCCACCAAAAAAGTATCTGGACTGCGTAGTGGAGTGGTCCCCACAATATAATAAAAAATCCCCAATTGTTCTGAATTCCACCAAACAAGTATCTGGACTGCGTAGTGGAGTGGCCCCGGTACCCAATTTGATACCGGGGCCACAATATAATAAAAAAAACCTCAATTGTTCTGAATTCCACCAAACAAGTATCTGGACTGCGTAGTGGAGTGGTCCCCACAATATAATAAAAAATCCCTCAACTGGTCTGAATTCCACCAAAAAAGTATCTGGACTGCGTAGTGGAGTGGTCCCCACACTATAATAAAAAATCCCTCAACTGGTCTAAATTCCACCAAAAAAGTATCTGGACTGCGTAGTGGAGTGGTCCCCACAATATAATAAATAATCCCTCAGCTGGTCTGAATTCCACCAAATAAGTATCTGGACTGTGTAGTGGAGTGGCCCCGGTACCCAATTTGGTACCGGGGCCACAATAAAATAATAAAACCCTCAACTGGTCTGAATTCCAGTGCACAGATGGCGGACACCGGATGGACGTCTAAAACCAACATAGCAGTTAAGGGCGCAGTTCCTCTTTTTTTGTGACTGCACAAACAATTAACGTAGTAATAGAAATGAGAGTTTTTGTTTTTTTTTAAATAGAGAAAGAAAGAAGGTAGTACTAGAAATGGCAGTTATTTTATTTTTTTTAAATAGAGAAAGAAAGAAGGTAGTAATAGAAATGGCAGTTATTCGAATCCCCAGGAGAGTCTAAGTGGGGGGAGCCACAGAGAGATTATTTTCCTCAGTTTCTCTAACAGGTTGTCAGTGTTGTGCCTCTTCTTAAAACCTGTGATACATAACTACACACACTCGGCAAAGCTTTTACAAATTATCTGCGGCACAGGAGAGTACCACTGGACTGTACTTTAATAGCAGTACCTATTATTTTTGGGTACAGCAACAGTGAATGATCGTAGTTAGACTTTTAAATAGCAGTACAAGCTAGATTTTTTAAAATTTTGTAATATTTTTTTCCAATTAATTTTGGAAAATTTTTTATTTATTTTTTTAAATTAATTTTTTATAATTTTTTTTATAAATTTAAATTTGTTTTTTTAGAACTTTTGGATAACTTGGAAATAACAATGCCCTTAGCAGAACAGACCACAGGACACAGGAAATACAGAAAGAAAGAAGGTAGCAATAGAAATGGCAGTTCCTCTTTTTTGGAACTGCACAAACAGTGATGAAAATGAAGGTGGAGCTGGTGGCATGTCACGGTTCTCTTCAGAGGACAATCTCCTGACCAGCAGGTCTTTGCACCGCTGTAGACTTGTGTCCGCCGGTAACAGAGACACAACATACGCTTTAAACCGAGGATCGAGAACGGTGGCCAGAATGTATTCCTCTGACTTTAAAAGACTGACCACCCTCGGATCCTGGCAAAGCGTACGAAGGGCTTCATCCACAAGAGCTACATGCTTGGTGGAATCGCAATGGTGTACCAGCTCCTCCCTCACTTTCTCCAGCTGCTTCTGCAAAAGCCTGATCAGGGGAATCACCTGACTCAAGCTGGCAGTGTCGGAACTGACTTCTCATGTGGCAAGTTCAAATGGCTGCAGAACCTTGCACAACACGGAAATCATTCTCCAGTGCGCTTGACTCAGGCGCATCCCCACTCCTTTTCTTATGTCGTAGGTGGCTGTGTAGGCTTGAATGGCCTTTTGATGCTCCTCCATCCTCTGCAGCATATAGAGGGTGGAGTTCTAGCACGTCACTACCTCTTGTTAATTTAGATTGCAAGGCTTGTAAATACTTTGAAGATAAAAAAAGCAGGCTGCACAGACTGTGGAGCTAGAAAGTGAAATTAAATGGACCACGTTACTTTGGTGGCTATCTATGCCCCCCCCCCCCGCCCTACACTTGTAGTTGAATATAAAAAAAGCAGCCTGCATAGACTGTAGAACTAGAAATTCAAATATACAAAGAAATGGACAAAGGCAGTTTAGTATCTGTCTGCATCAGATCCCCTCTCCACTAGGAGTAAAATAGAAAACTATTCAGCTGTTATATAATCTAGAATATAAATAGAAATTGAGAAAGGCAATTTGGTATCTATCTGCATCATAATCATCAACATCCTCCTCAGCGCCAGCTACATCAATATCCTCCTCCCGGTGTACAACATTCACACCTTCATTAGCCAAATCTGTAACTGGACTGTGGGTGATCCTTCCAGCATATGCAGAGGGCGTGCTGCAAATGGTGGAAGGAGCCACCTCTTCCCGTACAGTGATGGGAAGGTCAGGGTTCGCAACCACCAACACCCTTGGACTCGCCTTGGGGATTTGTGATAATTTCTCTTTAGAAGGCAGAGTTGTTTGCTGTGTTGTTGCTGACAGCATAACTCTCTTAAATTTTTTGTAGGGGGGGGAGGAGGGCTTAGTTCCTTGGGTGAAGCTGAACCACTAGTCATGAACACGGGCCAGGGCCTAATCCGTTCCTTGCCACTGCGTGTCGTAAATGGCAAATTGGCAACTTTACGTTTCTTCTCAGATGATTTTAAGTTTCTCTTTTTGCTACTTTTACTGAACTTGGGCTTTTTGGATTTTACATGCCCTGTACTAGGAGATTGGGCATCGGGCTTGCCAGACGACGTTGATGGCATTTCATTGTTTATGTCATGACTAGTGGCAGCAGCTTCAGCATTAGGAGGAAGTGGGTCTTGATCTTTCCCTACTTTATCCTACAAATTTTTGTTCTGCATTATATGTAGCACAAGAGAGTGTACCCCAAAGCCACACACACTCGGCAAAGCCTTTAAAAATTATATGCGGCACAGGAGAGTACCACTGGACTGGAGTTATACAGCAGTACCACTGGACTTATACTGCAGAATCAGTGAAATTTGTAATATGGCATTAACAACAATGGACTTATACTGCAGAATGAGTGAAATTTGTAATATGGCAGTACCAATGGACTTATACTGCAGAATGAGTGAACTTTGTAATATTGCAGTACCACTGGACTTATACTGCAGAATGAGTGAACTTTGTAATATTGCAGTACCACTGGACTTATACTGCAGAATGAGTGAAATTTGTAATATGGCAGTACCAATGGACTTATACTGCAGAATGAGTGAACTTTGTAATATTGCAGTACCACTGGACTTATACTGCAGAATGAGTGAACTTTGTAATATTGCAGTACCAATGGACTTATACTGCAAAATCAGTGAACTTTGTAATATAGCAGTACCACTAGACTTATACTGCTGAATCAGTGAACTTTGTAATATAGCAGTACCAATGGACTTATACTGCAGGATTGTTTTGGAATATTTTTTTTTATTTTTTTTATAATTACTTTTTTTGTAATTTTTTTTATAACTTTTTTTGAAACTTTTTATAATTTGGGAATAATGGGGAAATAACAATGCCCTTAGAAGGACAGAGCACATTACACAGCACCACTGGACTGAATAGGACACAGCACAGGACCCAGCAGCACCACTGAACTCAGAAGGACAGAGCACAGGACACAGCACCACTGGACTGAACAGGACACAGCACAGGACCCAGCAGCACCACTGAACTCAGAAGGACAGAGCACAGGACACAGCACCACTGGACTGAACAGGACACAGCACAGGACCCAGCAGCACCACTGAACTCAGAAGGACAGAGCACAGGACACAACACCACTGGACTGAACAGGACACAGCACAGGACCCAGCAGCACCACTGAACTCAGAAGGACAGAGCACAGGACACAGCACCACTGGACTGAGCAGAACACAGAGCACAGCACAGAACTGAACAGCACGAGATATAGCAGGACAGACGACCACCTAACACACCCTCCCTCTACCCTGATCAATGCCCGAGTGAAGATGGCGACGACTAGCGGGGAATTTATAGGATCCGAGTATCGCGAGATCTGACAGCGGGATTATGACTCAGAGCCTCGGTTTCAGTTTTGCAATTGGCGGGAATACCCGGATCTGTCTCAGATCCGGCTCGGATCGGCAACGTTCGGGTGGGCTCGGATTTCAGATATCCGAGTGCGCTCATCTCTAAGTAGAAGTAGTAATAATAGTAGTAGAAGTAGTAGTAGTAGCAGTAGTAGTAGTACAGTAGTAGTAGGAGTAGTAGTGGTAGTAGAAGTAGTAGTAGTAGTAGTAGAAGTAGTAGTAGCAGTGTTCGTGTGCAGTCTTCTCCCCTATTTATTATAATTCTTTTCTTGCTCTTATCTCCCAATTTCTTTCTCCATTCATTTTCATAAAACTATGTTTGAAGACTTGTTGCCATTGATTTTGCTATTATTAGTTTCATACAGTGCTGAATTTTTAAAAGAAATGGTGCCCAGAGGATCATTCATTTGGCCTGGCATAATAATATTTGAGATGACAGTGCCTTTTAATAATATATACTCAAGCAAATGATGCTCAAACACATTGCATTGCGGATGAAGTCTTGATAGAAAAAGTGACAGAGTTTGCAGATCCCTCTGAATAAACACATGATCAGTTCATTCTGACAACTATAATAATAGTGGAGCAAGACTAAAATCATAAAAAAAATTTTTTAGAGGAACATGCAAACAAATAAAATAATAATTTAGATAACAATGAATAACTGATGCCCTTTACCAATGTGACTTGTGTATTGTTTCTTCGATAAGGTAAGCAAATTGTACACAAAACAAAGGACAAATTACTCAAAGCACGATCATAATACAGTTAGACATGGAAATCAGAAACAACCAATGAAATATTAAACAAGAAATATAACTTGTAATGTCTGTTTGCTGGTAGGATCTATATAACTTGCTTCTGTTGCTAATAGTGATGTTTTCAACTTTAGGTATCTGGTTTAGGGCTCAGGAGACAATTAACAATTGATAAACGTCTCAAATAGCTCACTTGATATGCTTCTTTTTTCTTCACATATGGGTATTCCCATGATGTCAATGGCTCCGTTAGATCAATGATGAAACTCAGTCATAAAACAAAAACAGAAGTAAGACAAAAAACAATACAGAATTCTACTGCTGGATGTGTTGATGCAGAAACAAAAAAAATCTTGCATCCTAAAAATGAACTATAAAAGGGATACACTCACTGATAATTGTTATTAAAAACGAAAAAGTTAATTTTGAAAATAATAAAGCTCAATTTACTTAGATTACAGACCTTATATTGAGCTGTTCAACTATTTAGTTGTTCTACCTGTATAAAACAAAGTGGCACATAATAATATTTAGGTTTTGCATGAAGGCTGTATACTAAGGATTTCAAACTTTGTTACCTAAAAATGGCTTTTAATACCTACAGCAATAAAAAAAAAAAAAGAGTTTGAACCCAGTGTGATGCCAGTGTTCACCAGGGACCACCGCAAGAAGGTATGGGTTTTGCTGCATGTGCCGCACATGTTGTAGCTCCTGGGGTGCATCTTAAACGAAGTTCATAGGTGGGGGAGAGCTCTGTAACTGTATCAACACTGAATAAAGAGGTGCAGCTGGATGGGAAATACACAGCAAGGTTGAATCTAAAATACTAAGGCAGATTCGTTGGAACAGACAGCAAACTGGAGGGGTTTGCAGGCAATGTGCAATAATCAACCAGGAACAATATAGCACAAGGAAGCTAACAGTATTCAGCCAGGAACAGGGTATAACTCAAGGGAGACAGAAAACTAAGCAGAGATACATGATCTGGCACCCTAGCAGTGTAAAGAGTCATTTAAATAGTGTGCTGGAACACACATGAGGCGTGAAGGAGGCCTGAATTGTCTGTGAGTGGATTGGTAAAAGACTGGGAGAAGGAGACCCGGTGGTGCCATGAAGAAGAAAGTACGGGAGCCCTCTGGATGGGTACGGAGCATGAGCAATTTGTTTCAAATGTAACACCACTTTTTTCCTCTCGGGTGTGGGTACAGATGTGTGTGTCTTTCCTAATATATTAACTTTTACCTTGAATTCTTTTTACACTGTGTCTCCACCTTAGTCAGGATTCAGTAGGCTCTTTGTTGGGTAATGTTGATGGAAGCGCAACACCAGAGGAGAGGAGACCACAGACACCTACTTGAGACCACAGACAAACACAAATAAAGCAACAATACACCAGACTGGTCCTTAGAAGCCAAGCCAGCACATTTATTAATGGGTAGTATCAAAAATATCTCTCTCAATGTTAAATAGTATTTTTGAGGTAACTTTAAGCACAGCAAACACAGTAAAAATAAAGCAATTATGTACAGAGGTAAACACTGTATTATATGAATGGATTTGATTAATACTAAACACAGCTTGTATGCAGTTCACACATTGTACTCTCTAACATGATACCACTAATCCACCAATCCTCTCCAACTGCAATCCTACAAAATGTATCTAGTTACGAGGACTCTCTATAACAATACAATGTTAAACTCACTCAAATTTGCCCCAAATCAACTAACACATATCGTACAAAAGAATTTGTTTAATAAACATATAGGTTCAGTGGTATGGGTTTGTAAAGTAGCACAAATTCAGATCTCCACTTGTCATCCAAAGAGCTAGTTGGCATTAGAGCTGCAGAAAGCATAAACTACCAGCATATTTCTCTGTATTACTCAACTTGACATAACATATAGAGTTCTTAAAATCACTTTATCTATTCTTCTCTCAGTAAAGCATCCACTTTCTCCTGACTCCTTAGTAAAGTATGCTAAATTGCTTGTTTTAACTCCAATCCAATGTGGGTGCAGAATAGAGATGGTCACTGATCCCCGTGTTTTGGTTTTGGATCTGGATTACCTTTGTGTTTTGGTTTTGGTTTTGGTTTTGCCAAAACCGCCCTTGCATGTTTTGGTTTTGGTTTGATCCAAGAGCTATCAACATTTTGTAATGACGTTTTCTCCTTCAGTGTCTGTGGCAACTGCTTGTTGGAAAAAAATAACTTTCCCAAGACACCCAGTGGTGATGCAGATGAGTCCGCACAACATTTTGATATTTGTTCTGCTGTAAAAGAATTGGCAAAAATCGTGACAGCTCTGGCCTAAAATGAACTACTAATTCCATTTGGAAGGCCATTATTGGCAATTACATCATAGTACACAGACTTCTAAGATGGTGGATACCAGTGGGCATGAATTAGTATTGTTTGAGGAAGATTAGAACTGAACCCTGCCACCTCTCCTGTTTCTGAGTGAGCTTTGGTACAATAAAATGTAACTGCAGATTTAGACCAAGACTGTCAGCCCTATTATTTCTATTTCAGCAATTACAATTAGCTATGGAGCAATGGAGCTCTTCTCTTTGGGTGTTACCTATATAACACAGTAGAATTTGCCTGCAAATTCTACAGACAAACCTGCTTGTCTTCCTCTTCATCAATGGCTCTTAGCAATTGAGCACTCATCTTTGGGTGTATATTACACCCAGACCTTATTAGTGCAAATTAGGAAAAATACAGTTTAATCCCTGCTAGGCCCTCCAGCATCCTGTGCATGTAAATAGTAGGATTGGTTGGAGTTATGAAACAAAAAGACAGTTGTCAGCGCTTATCTTTTAAACTGCATATCTGTGTGTGTCTATCAAAATGAAAACATGAGGTATTAGTTCATATTTTGATCAACAGATTTAAGCCTGCATCCCAACGTCAAGGGCACCTCATTATATGCAGGTCCTATACTGACCTATATGCTTTAAACACCATTAAAATGCATTTAAAATCAGAGGCACTCACCTCCCAGGTATAGGTGTTCACATCTAGCAACTGCATTTTAATAGTCCAACCAATCCTACAAACTTACATGCACAGGATTGTGGAGGGCAAGGTCACAAATTTTTTGGTCATATCTTTCAAACCAGCCCAAATGTCAAACTGTTGTGGTCTGCCACTTGCGTCATCCCTGCTTGTGTTTGGAAAGTGCAATTTGGTGCCAGAACTGCTTCCACTGGTGCCACACTGCTGCCACTGGTGCAGGACTTACACAATCAATCGCATCCTCATCAGCGTCCTCATCGGCTACCCAAATCTCCCCCTCATCCTCTTCTAATTCCAAAGTGTCATCCTCACTTGGTGTATCACCGGCTACACTCGGGCTATTCAGGCACACATCAGCAGAAATGCTGAAAGGGCCCTTCTTTATGGGTGCACTATTAGAATGGTCACGGTTACACATACCACTCGTGGATTGGACTCTCCTCAGGGATTAGTGTCATTTCTGATTCTGAGCATACATTTTCCTCCTGTTTTCTTGCAGCTCGGCTTTCACATGTTACAGTAATTGTGCACCACTTTTGGACTCCAAATTACTTGGTCTTGCTTGCTCACGAGTGACCTTACAAGAAGAAGGCTCAGTAACATTTTTAGATCTGACAGTAATAGAGAAAGGCGAAGGCCTCATTCTTTCTTTGCCACTGCGTGTGTAGAATGGCATGTATCAAATTTTTTTTTCTCGCCATTTAACTTTTCATCAGTTACAGCTCTTTTTCTCTTCAACACGGTTACATTTTTATTTTTTTTTGTTTTTTTTCCGTGACTTAAAAACACTATGCACTTTTACATAGGCTTTAACAGATGACGTACAGGGAAGACTACCATCAGGACTGGTGCCAGTACCTGCTTGCTGATCCTGCTCATATGTGGACTGCTTTGAATCCATTTTAATGAGACCAAAACACTTGTAGTGCAAAATATTAAATCGATAGTGCTGCTAGATAATACTTTCAACAGCAGAAAAATAGTTGTTTCACTCAGAGGAATATGGGACACCCCAAAGCACTTGTAGTGCAAAATCCAAACTTTAGAATGCTGGTATATTTTTATTTCTACAGCCAGAAAATAGTTTCTGGAGGAGGGAATATGACACCCCAAACAGTTGGTAAAGTTTGCAAAAATGCCTCCTCTATCCTCCTCTCTTCCTGCTAGAAGAATTGCTAAAAGAATTGCTAGAAGAATTGCAAGAATAATTGCTCTGTGCCTGCTCTAATGCTGCCTGCGACCTAACCCTTCTCTCTCCCTCTGTCAAATGTCGATGGATTGCTGTGGAGGCGGGTATTTATGGATTTCAATTATCGCGAGAACCGAGCTCCGAGATCCGATGATGTCACAATGACGTTTTGCCTCGATTTCGATTCCGAATTGGCACCAGAGTACTGGCTCGGTACTCGGATAGGTGAAGTTCGGGCGGGTTTGGTTCTCGGGAAAATAAGCCCGCCCATCTCTAGTGCAGAAACACACGTAACACACATGTTGTTCCCTCTTTTCCTCTTAGATGCAGACTTACAGTTTCTTTAGTGATAAAAGGTGCCACAACTCACAATTATAATACTTTTCCACACATAAAGATCATGGTCTTAGAGTTGTATGCACTTGTCCTCAGTTTAGAGTCAGTTCCAATATCTTATCTACCTTTTCCAACACTATACTCTTGTCACTTAAACACAGTCCTGCGAAAGGGTTTAACAAATTATCTTCAGGCCTCCCCATCTCTTCCCTACATAACTAAAAGTAAAATACTCAGTCCATATGAACCAGTAATAAGTTAAATTTGTTTTACTTATCCCACTGTACTCCAGCTTCTGTTTTAAATACGGCTCTGCTCTGCACAGGTCTCTGGTAAGTGCTTCCACTACTTCCCAAATGGCCTCTTCTGCTCTCTCCTTACTTATACCAGTGAATGATCTTTCTCACCTTCACACCTCTGCTCAGCTCTCCAGCTGCTTGACAAGGAATCACTCTCCCCTGCAAGCTCAGTTGTCTCCACTGTCACACTTCCTGCACCTCTCCTCTGACTCCTTTTTTTTACTCTCCCTAATTCCCCTGTTCGCACAGCTGTGCTCATCCACACTCCCTTGCATGCCATGTGATGTAGTTTCCGAGCAACTGCCTGTTACGAGCTGCGGCGGTGCCCAGCCGCCGCCACTCACTCACCTGCGTCCCGGCCGTCGCTATGGCGACCGGGACGTCATTTCCGCCATAACCCGGCCATTGCCGGGGAAACGGGCAGACGCCTCAGCGCTGCGTCCCGGCGATGAGGAAGCCGGGCGCATGCGCTCACTATAGATTCTAGCCTGCGGGCTGATTATCCTGCTCATTAACTAGGCAGGGGGCTGTATCTAAATTATGTACTACATTAGTACTTAAGGCAATGAGATCTGCTCCCTCATTGCCGGTTATAGCTTCTGTGCTCCAGTCTACTGACCTGCTTGTTCCTGTTCCTGTATTCTGATACCGCTACTGATTTCCCGTGTATGACCCTTGGCTTTGAATTGGACTTCGCTTGTGTTTCCTGTGACCCTGATCTCTGGCCTGTTTACCGGTTCTGCTATCCGCCTGTGACCCCTGACCTCAGCTTGTTTACCGATACTGTTGTCTGCTGCCGGCCCTTGACCTCTGCGTGGACCTCACTCCGCTTGCCTGGGTTCTCCCCAGCCGGTACACACTTCACGACCCTCTGTCAGTCTGCAGCCCAGTCTGTCCCCACCATCAGGGGCTCCAGTAAACACCTGTGGGTAAATGTATCAAGCTGAGAGTTTTCCGGCGGTTTTGAAAAGTGGAGATGTTGCCTATAGCAACGAATCAGATTCTAGCTGTCATTTTGTAGAATGTACTAAATAAATGATAGCTAGAATCTGATTGGTTTTTCAAACCCGCCGGAAAACTCTCAGCTTGATACATTTACCCCCTGATTGGCAGAGTAGATTCTGGGTTGTGTTGTGCCGGCTGGAGGGGTTCCTAACACTGCCAGCCTTTTTATTGCGCGTGCGTGGCCCAAAGTCACCGGCACTACATAAATATTGTCTAATGTTTCTTAGCTACTGTACATCCAACCAATTCAAGGCTATTTACTTGGGTTTAAAAAAAAGCACTTTGCTGCCAGCCAGGCTTGATACCTGAGAGGTGAGAACATTTGATATTAACTGCATTTCAGTGTTGTTTGCAGAATAGGTGTTGGTGTAGAGCTGGCAAACATTAGGATCCTTAACGCTGGGTTGCCAGATTAAATATTTTGATCAAAATATGAACTAATACCTTATAATTTTATTTTGCTGGATACATACAGATTTTCTATAGTAAGAATAAGCACTGACAACAATAGTGTTTTTTTTATTGTATTCATATTGTCATGCAGCTGGTACCATGGACAGTATTGGATTAATTGAGCACAAAAACGTACTTATTTTCTATTTTGTTTCCAAATATTGGTTAATGTTGCCTTAGCTGATGACCCTCCAGCATATTTAAGGCTATTTGAGTGTAGTTTATAAACCAGGCCTTTGTTGCATGTCAGTCTCAATACTTGAGAGGGGAGTGTGTTTGATTTTAACTGTTGTTTGACGCATATACAGTCATGGCCAAGTACACAAGTATTGGTTTTCAGAAAGTTTGCTGCTTCAGTGTTTTAGACCTTTTTGTCAGATGTTGCTATGGTATACTGAAGAAAAATTAGCATTAGCAATTACAAGCATTCCATAACTGACTGAAAATCTAAATCATATATGTGATCCCTGTAGCTGTGGAACATGAGATAATAAAATATGCTCCAGTCCTAACCCAGGTCACAGTATCATGGGTATCATTGTCTACTGCCCTCCAGTAAGTAACATTATAATATATGTAAGCTAAATAAAACCACCCACACGGGTGGTAATTGGTTGTGTGGGAAAGTATAAGTCCCAGCCTAGTATTGAAGACACTAATTTTGTCCAACCTGTTGACAATATTGCTAAGAAAGCACTTAGTAATATTGCCTTCAAATACAATTCATTGTGCAAAAATTATACATTTAAAAATGGCTACTCACCTCTTTGTGTAATTTTTAAGTTTTTAAATGTCAAGCTTTATCCTGTGTATCGTGTAAGCTGTGTACATGGCTTGCTCCTTCCCAAAGTTTTGGGAATGACACAAATATTATTTTTCACAAAGTTTGCTGCTTCAGTGTTTTAAGATCTTTTTGTCAGATGTTGCTATGGTATACTGAAGTAAAATTACAAGCATTTCATAATTGTCAAAAGCTTTTATTGACAATTTCATTAAGTTTAGGCAAAGAGTCAATATTTGCAGTGTTGACCCTTCTTATTAAAGACCTCTGCAATTTGTCCTGACATGCTGTCAATCAACTTCTGGGCCACATACTGACTGATGGCCGCCCATTCTTGCCTAATCAATGCTTGGAGTTTGTCAGAATTTGTGAGTTTTTGTTTGTCCACCCGCCTCTTGAGGATTGACCACAAGTTCTCAATGGGATAAACGTCTGGGGAGTTTTCTGACCATGGACCCAAAATTTATGGCCATGGACCAAATGTGTTGAACCCTGAACCACTTAGTTATCACTTTTGCCTTATAGCAAGGTGCTCCATCATGCAGGAAAAGGCATTTTTCGTCACCAAACTGTTCTTGGATGTTTGGAGAAGTTGCTCTTGGAGGATGTTTTGGTACCATTCTTTATTCATGGCTGTGTTCTTAGGCAAAATTGTGAGTGAGCCCACTCCCTTGGCTGAGAAGCAACACCACACATGAATGGTCTCAGGATGCTTTACTGTTGACATGACACTGATGGTACTGCTCACCTTTCCTTCTCCGGACAAGTGTTTTCCCAGATGCCCCAAACAATCTGAAAGGGGATTCATCAGAGAAAATGACTTTACCCCAGTCCTCAGCAGTCCAGTCCCTGTACCTTTTGCAGAATATCAGTCCGTCCCTGATGTTTTTCCTGGAGAGAAGTGGCTTCTTTGCTGGCCTTCTTGACACCAGGCCATCCTCCAAAAGTCTTTGCCTCAGTGTGCGTGCAGATGCACTCACACCTGCCTGTTGCTATTCCTGAGCAACCTCTGCACTCGTGGTGCACTGATCCCACAGCTGAATCAACTTTTGGAGATGGTTCTGGCACTTGCTGAATGTTCTTGGGTGCCCTGAAGCCTTCTTCATAACAATTGAACCTCTCTTCTTGAAGTTCTTGATGATCTGATAAATGGTTGATTTAGGTACAATCTTACTAGCAGCAATATCCTTGCCTGTGAAGCCCTTTTTGTGCAAAGCAATGATGACTGCACGTGTTTCCTTCCAAGTAACCATCGTTTAAAGCTTTCAGTCTGTTATTCTAACTTAATCAGCATTATAGAGTGATCTTCAGCCTTGTCCTCATCAACAGTCTCACCTATGTTAATGAAAGAATCACTGACCTGATGTCAGCTGGTCCTTTTGTGGCAGGGCTGAAATGCAGTGGAAATGTTGTTATTGGGATAAAGTTCATTGTTATGGCAAAGAGGGACTTTGAAATTAAATGCAATTCATCTGATCACTCTTTATGACATTCTGGAGTATATGCAAATTGCCATCATAAAAACAGAGGTTGCAAACTTATATATATTTATATACTTTAATAATATTTGTGTCACTCTCAAAACTTTTGGCCATGACTGTAGTTGTAAATATGCTCTGTCTAAATGGTTGTTGCTGTATGTTAACAGAGAAAAAAGAGTGCAGTAAATGCACAAGCATACAGAAAAAAATGTATGCTATAAAATAAATAAACAACTATAAACAGTATAGTTGTTAAAAAATAAGGTTTGTTTAAAAAAAAAAATATGTTGACAAGAATTTGGCGTTTTTGTCATAAAGGGTAATTATATTGCCATGCAGCTAGCAGCCTGGTCAGTATGTGATGAACTGAGCACATTTTTTTATCTTTTGCATTTTGCTTCCAAATATTGCCTAATGCTGTTGTTTCTGTTATTTGGGTGTGGTTTAATAAACAGACCTTTGCTACATTTCTTTTTCTTTACCTGTGAGGTGTGTATATTTCATTTTAAATGTATTTCAGTGTTTTTTGCATAAAGGATGTTAGTGCAAACCTTGCAAAACTGACTTTGACATTGGGTTGTTCAGTTAAATGTATTGAACAAAATAAGAACTAATGCCTCATACTTTAATTTTGCTAGAAATAAACTAATTTGCAATAAGCTGTGTCACAGTGTTGATTGCTCCCAGGAGCGAATCACTTGACCCAGGTAGCTTTTAGAGATACACCACGATCGGCCAAGGTGCTTAGTTCTGATAGATCAGGTCATGAGGGATAAAGCTGATGTTGATGGGTTGAAGAAGGTAGCATCATAAGGGATGAAGCCCAAGTTAATGACCCGGCAAACAAAACTAGACTCTTTGAACCACCAGCAGAGAAACAAAAGTTTGCTTTTGCAATAATTGATAACAGTGAGGGCCTTATAAAGTCTGCAAACAAATGTGGTCTAACTGACTTGACTTTTAGCAAGGTGCTTATTGCAGTAAATGAAAAGGAATGTGCAGTTGTCAGTGTTGACGGTAAATTACAACCTGCCGTCTGTATCCAGTGTTGCAGCGTATCCTCACACGCTAAAAACAACTGTGTTTTACAGTTACTCACAATATGCTGTCTCCCAGAGGTTGGTATTGGAATCAATTTAAGATGGCAGCTAGAGACAGTTATTATTTTCAGCTAACTGTTCCAACCTGATGATCAACATGTAAATAATCCAATCTTTAGCTGTCTGGAGGATAAACAGAATTTGAGAGTGACAACTCTATATTGGTAACAATATCAGTGTATGAAGTGAGTACAGCTTTCTTGAAAAATAATATCAACTAGGTACTTAATAGGTCAACACAAGCCATCAATTCCAAAAATTATGCAGATTTAACAAATGTCAGATGTCTCTGACTCACAATTGTCCTTAAACAACCCATAGAAAAAGGAGGGTCTCTCAGTGTCGGTGTCTTGTCTATATAATAAGATCAGTTTGGGAGTCATTTGCTATCTCAGTTACCTTACATGTAAAAAAAATAAAATAATGATTTATAAATGTAAAGGTTACTTTTGGGAGTGAGCTGAATACTTAGAAGTAAACAATCAAAGGAAGTACCAAATCAGATTTAAAACTTTATTGAATGCCAAATATTCTGTTAATGGGTAACCATTTTTGACGAGCCAAGTACAATATAAACAAATATAAGCAGGCAACAGCGTACTGTATTACAGACATGAAGACAAATATGGAATCATTGTGCTAAAATTATATTTATGGCCTATTGCGTTTGTTCTATTTAAAATGTATATGTTTGTCATTCAATCTTTGGAAACACATTAACATTTTCGGGTTTTTATTAAATCAATTACAGTTCATTATTTTTTACATGTGTTTTCAAAATTACTTGAACACCATCAGGAAGGTTCATAAATTTTCTAATTAGCAGATAAAAGAATGACAATTGCAGTCATAAAGTTTGAGCCTGATTCAAGTCCAGACATATGAGGTATGTCTATTAAATAATGAGACTGATTAAATAACTCACCTTTATTTATTGGTATTACAAATTTAATGTTTGTCCCCTTCAATATACTCCCCATTTGCACTAATACATCGCTGTAGTCTTGTTTTCCACTGGTCGAAGGCATGGAGCACATCAATTTCTGTCACTTGTTTCAACATATCTGTCGTTTTCTTCTTCAGCATCAACTGACTCAAAATGTGTCCCTTTAAGCACTGATTTAACTTTTGGGAAAATATAAAAATCGCAAGGTGCTAAATGGGGCGAATATGGAAGATGTTCAAGTGTAGTAATGTGTTTGTCGGTCAAAAACTGCTTTACAGAAAGTGCTGTATGAGCAGGCGCATTGTCCTAATGAAGAAAGAAACCATTTTTCCACAGTTGCGGCCGTTTCTTTCTGACGCTTTCTCTCAGCTTTTGCAAAACTTCCTTATATTAATGCTGATTAACTGTTGTGCCTTCTGGAACCCATTCTTCCAAAATTACACCCCTGATATCGAAGAAAACAATGAGCATTGCTTTGAATTTTGACTTGCTTTGACAAGTTTTTTACATTCTTGTTGATGACAGTGTTTTCCAGTGCATTGACTGTCTTTTGGTTTCAGGACCGTACTGGAAGATCCAGGTCTCATCACAAGTGATTACTTTATGAAACAGGTTTGGATCTGTGTCAAGTAGCTGCAGAATGTCAGGACAACATTCCTTGCGACGTTCTTTTTGCTCTGGTGTGAGAACCCTTGGGACCATCTTTGCACAAACTTTCGTCATGTTAAGATCCTCATGCAAAATTTTCCATGCGGTGTCTTTGTCAATGTTCACGGATTCAGCTATCCTTCGAACACTGAGTCGGCGGTCTTTTCAAACAATCTGACTGATTTTTTCCCACATTTTCTTCTGTTCTTGAAGTGCACGGTCGTCCAGGGCTCTTCATCATCTTCAACATTCTCACGTTCCTCGCTAAATTTTTTCTGCCACTCAAACACATGCTCACCAGACAGGCAGTCATTCCCATAGGCCATAGTAAGCATTTGAAAACATTCTGTTGGTGTTTTGAGCAATTTTAGTATTTTTTTGCACTCTACAGAGAGCACAACCAAACTAAATGGCGACTCACAATAAACAGAACGTCATAGTGTGTTGCAGCTTGTCATGCAGGTTCAGACCGGTTCAAGGTTACTACATATGCAGTTATAACCGGTTCTGACGGCTTTGTTTACTAGGTGGAATCACAGTCTCATTATTTAATAGACATACCTCGTACAATACTTTGTGTAGCGTATGACGGGTGATTTCACACTGTGCATACCCAAAAATCAATGTTATGCACCTGCACAACCCCTTATGATGGAAGGAACGGGCTACTGTAGGCCATGTACAGTAAGGGGCGTGTTCACACAGATGCAGCTAATTTGAATCCTGTGTTCAGCATAAGTACGGATGCTTTCAGCCATATCTTTTGCATCTACTACAGGGCAGGTGTAAATGCCAGATGACAGTGATGACTGGCACGGCATTGTCTTTGTTTACTACCTTCCACGCATGCATCTCAGTAGCTAGCAAAAAACAACGGGCATTGAAGATTTTATTCAATAAGCATTGTATGCACTATAATTATTTACTCAGTTATTTTAAAATAATAGAACATTTAAAAAAGTCAAAAGGATTATAAGGAAATAAACCTATATTTCAATTTGTTTTTTTAATTGGTTTGCTTTTTAGTTGTGTCCAGTTTTTCAAGTTGCACAATATACCAATTGACTAACGTCAGAGAAGTCGCAGATTCTGATGTTAATACAGTTAGCGTTGAAAACCGCCATTTCCACAGGTGATGGTGAAACAAGACAATTTTTCAAGTTTTGAAAGCTTAGCTTTCTGCCACTTGTTCTGAAACGATAAGGCCATCTCTGGATG
Organism: Mixophyes fleayi; assembly: GCF_038048845.1. NCBI lineage: Eukaryota > Metazoa > Chordata > Amphibia > Anura > Limnodynastidae > Mixophyes > Mixophyes fleayi. The sequence goes on along the minus strand of NC_134402.1, from coordinate 130,842,478 downwards.
GCATTATCTAACCTCCCCGCTTAAAAGTTGCTGCTGTTCAGTGTAAAATAATAAGATTTTTGCTATTTTAGAGTAGGTCATGTGACTCTTATCGGGCTTCATAGGTTTTCTTAAGCTGTTCCAAAAATTGAATGAAGCCCAACAACAAGGCTGCCTAGGACAACACAAAATACTAGACTACTCCCAAACTGTTAAGTCTAGGGACTTTCCATGGACCCTGAAGAGGAACTCTAACACAGTAGAAGAGCCAAACTATTCCCTTGTGCATACGTCACAAAATACTATGCATGCATATTGGTTAGGATCATGTACTATGGGTATTCATCCCCTTTGAGTTAAAATGCACATATTTGTATTATTTGCCTTAATATAGTTCGGTCATTCGTGCAATTGTTCTATATTGCAAAGGTTTCTGTGAGCTATTAAGTATATCACTTTAACTTTAATTATATTCATAACCACTGGCTAAACAGAAACTTGCCACATTAAAGTTGTGCATCAGTAATTTACCTGTTTAGGGGTATGGGAAGTATAGTATTTAAGGTAGCTAAAAAGTCATAAAACCACTTCTAACTGACTCATGAACGTAATAACTCTCAAATAATTAACCCAGTCTAGTAACTAATTGCATAGGAATGTAACAGTGGTAATTGTGTAAACAGACAACACCTTTAAGCATGCATGCCAGTTGCAGTTTAAAAACTAGCACAGAACTTGAACATAGTTGGCTATATTCAAATCCAAGAGTATCTCAAGATGCATTTCAATTTTAATCTACAGTCATGGCCAAACATTGAGAATCATCATCATCATTGGCAGCAGCAGCTATTTATATAGCGCTAATAATTTTGCAGCACCGTACAGAGAACTAACATCAGTCCCTGCCTCATAGGAGCTCACAATCTAAATTCCCTATTATACACACACACACAGACAGAGAGAGAGATAAGGAACAACAAGATAGTAGGGTGCGCCAAGAGGGATATGAAATTAGATAATAAAATATTACTAGGATGCCCCGGATCTTGTAGATACAATATATTTATTAAAACATTGAAATCTAACTATAAATGCTGCAGATCAACTCCATCCAAACATAACATATTATAAACTTTTGATGTTCAATATGATATGCCTTTTTATGGATTATACAAAGTGCCTGGCCAGTACACTTAAAAAATGGCAATTAAAAACCTGATATTGTACATGTGTTGTGAACAAAGATCTTTAGATCCGTTTAAATAAAAGCTGAAAAAATATGTAATGGAGCAATCTCACCCACTAGATGTAGTCCTCTGAATAGTCAAGGTATATCCTCTCATTAGTGATCTCTCCAAAGTGTTATAGTGTCTGGAGAAAGACACTGTATGTCTCTATCTCCATGGTACCCACAATATGGGATGTAACTAAACAATCTCTACAAAAATGTCTCTGTGTGTAATTGGGACACTAGATATTCTGTGCTCCACGATGACCACAAAGAAGAGATGTTTATCCAGTTATGTATAAGGAACAGGTTTCTTCTTTCCAAAATAATCCCAGGAGGTGAGTGTAGACCGTCAACTATTTCACTGTGCTAGCAATATTAACACTCTTCATTAGTATCAGAGGTGTATCATAGTAAAATGGCCACTTTACGGATAGATGAATGGGACATAATGGTCCGGGTAACAATGCAGAGCTGGATATTTGATTTTACGGTATATACACACTCGCCGGCACTATGATCGAGTGTTTATTTTTTAAATGCAGAGTATCCAGCTACCTATTGCCAACTCTGGAACCACGGCTGGTGTTAGTTCAGAGTCCCAATCTTCATTAGTCCAATCTATAGGATAGTGTACACCTAAATGAGAACGAGGACGGTATGATAGATAAACAGTCCAATATCCTTATTTCATCCAAAGGTGTTTCCAGGTACTTAAAAATCAATAAAGCTAACACGTTTCGTTAGCATATGACGTAACTTTTTCAAAGATATTGAGTAGACACTTTTTCTAATTCTTTTAAAGTCCTGGTACTTTCATGATTGGCTAGTATTTTCTAATTAATTCCAAAACCATTTGCCACGTGTTGCGGCTGGATACGCTTCTACACACCGTAGCGTGCTCTACGCATAATTTTCAGACAAAGACAACCAAGTTTGCTCGATATTAATTGAAATGACTTTATCCAATTTGCTGACTTCGACAACTATCACCAAACCACATTCTCGATGTCAGGATTGTACTGTACTTCTTCACAGACCATGATTTCCGTATCCCTCACTACCATTTCAGTCTTGTTTTCAGTGTTTACCTCAGTAGACTGCTTTCCACACTTCCACATAGTAGGAACACATCTGACACATAAGCCAATTACTAGGATGACACCAAGTATAACGAGAAGGAGCTTACCTACGCTAGCAACCATTTCCTGCACCCACTCCCCTAGACCAGAGAACCATTTTACAGGGTTTAACCAGGAGAACCATCCTGCCACCTCTTCTCTTATCTCATACAATGAAGAATTATGTTCCATCGAAATTCCCATTTTAGTTGCAGAATTTCATCCATCTTCCGGTCTATGACTTCCTTGGGGTGTATTATTGGTGATGAACGTGCAACATTTGACACCAAACTGGGTGGCCAATGTCACACAATATCCACCAGTAATAGATGTTAGATAATTCAATACTAGTCTATGTTGCACCAACTCCATTGTATACGCTTGTAGCTCTCTTCCCGTATACCTGAAGGTGTCATCATACATCTCAGTGATAGAATCTATCAATTTAGCTAGATCTTGAATATACTTAAAATTTAAAGATCCCCGAGCGGTCCGGGTGAGATCTAGAGCAACCATCACCTGAAAGCCAGAGGTTTCACTAATCTATTTTGTAGCTATGGGTTCTTCACCAAGAATCATATTTCTTTTGCCATGGTGTTCATACTGTGTGTGTATGTATGGTGGGAATGTAGTCTTGTGAATATCAACCATTTCTTCATGTGTAATAGTCATGATTTCAGGAACTAGTTTACCTAAGAAACACAAACCCTTGGAACTCGGAATTACCCAGGAATAAGCTTTTCTCCCACAAACAAAGTACACGTCATCTGGGAGAACATAAGGTACAGTATGCCCATTGATAATATCACATAAAGTTTTGACAAAACTACCCATGCCTAGTGTCTCCATTTGTTCAAGACACGTGTCAGCATGGATAACATTCTTACAATTACCTATAGAGACTTTACCAATGGATACTTTCTTATGTCTGTTTACACGTCCTAGTTTATGATGTCCATCAACATTTTTGCCTACCTTGCAAGTCTCCCTCCAAAATGAGTGTGGTGAACCATTGTCTAATCTGATAGGTCAGCTTCCCAATTCTCCAGTCGTTTTACATGTGAGATATTTAGACACAGTAAAAACTGTAAAAACTGGTCTAAGGAGTATTGCCAAAGCTTCAGACTAGGGGACCTAGTGTTATTGTACTTCCCTTCTATGGACCTCCCTCCCCTTAATTCGAGGACCTCAGAGATATTTAGTGGGAACGGCACTAGTCCTATGTAATGCTGTCCATGAGGCACATGAGAGCACACCCAGCACTCAGTTTGGTTTAGAACCTTCCCACTAAGGAATGATAATCCTCCAGAGGATGCCCGCCCATGTGGGGATTACTATTGGACTGGCATCGCTGGATGCATTTCTCTTCCATTAGGAAGTCACAATACTTACAAATACAATATTCATCAGATAATAGCCCCTCACACTGTCTCTGAGTTCCATAGCTAGCAGACCTTTTCATAACCCCTGGACCAAGCTTGATAATGGGCTGCTCTGTGTGTTCTATCAACCTTTCTTCCAACTCCATTTCATCAGTATCACTACCAGATCCTGCCTCTGTCATCCATTCTTCTTCATAAAAATAGAGTGTCCTATAAAAAATGGAAACAAGAAAATCCTGGAACAGAAGAAAAACAAAAATCATGTATGTAAACATGACATAAGTGAATCAGAGCACAACATAGTTCTGTATGATTCTGTGTTGGTTTAGTGTTGTAATGGAGTTTTGTTAGGTTATTTCAATGGAATTGTCTGAGTTCAGATAAAATGGAGTTAGTGAAGTTTTGGTCATGGAAGCATTTGTGGTTGTGGCAAAGGTTATTTGGAATAGATGACTTTTGTGTAAAATAGATATTTGTGGTGGACTTACAAGTATATAACTAGAGGTTTAGAACTGGACACTGTTCATTGGTAGTCAATTAGGCCATTACAAGCACAAGTGACAAACACGTGCTTGTAACTTCTAACAAGTAAGTTGGCCATTTTAAATATTGTGAGCTATTTCAATTTATGGAAGGCTAATGGAAATTGCAAATGCTGTGTAATAGAAGTGTATGGGAATAGTTTGTTTAATGCAGTTTAGTGTAAATGTATAGTAAGTGTATGGAAATGGTTGTGGATAATTTGTTTGGTCGATACAATGGTTGTGTTGGAAAAGTATTTTATGGTAAAGTGAAGGAACCGTGTAGATGGTATTGGAAAGTCTGCTATGCTGCTGTTGAAAAGTGTGGCTGAAATTAGGTTATAGATGCATAACATATGATTGGATTGTTCAGGAAGTGGTCAGATTGTTCAATATAATGTTTTGTTAGACTGATGGTTTAAAGGGTAGTTTGTAACTCTGAATCTCTGAAATACTATGGTTTATTGCTGGAAATGTTGATGTAGTTAATATGGCAGCAGCAAGGTGAAATGCCAAGTGTTTAGAGCATGCTGAGCTCAGAAAATAGAGAAGATGGATCTAGAAGCTCCACGCTTGAAAAATGGCTGCCGTCTAGAAACTTCCATGTGAAGGGAATGTGGATAGTTAATAATGGCTGTGGGACATTGACTGAGATAAGTGAAATGAAATGATAGATGGTTAGATGGATAAATGGTAGAAGTTTTGAGATAATTGTGAGAAGATTTAGTTTAGGAATGTATGTTTGAAAAGTAGGTTTTAGAATGTAGTCTTGCCTGTGTGCTATCCCCCCTCCCCAACAGGTCTCCCCCTCTTTCCCCTACACACACACACAGCTTTAGACAATAGTTAGTCAAAACACACACACACAATGACTTGTATATTTATATAACAGGCAATGAATGCAATGTATTGCACAAAAATGTATACTTTGTGTAAAATTTTTTTACACTGTTTACTGTTTTATAATATATACATAAGTTTTACAATTAGAATGTTAATAATGGAACACACTTTAAATGAAGCTATATATTGTCTGTGGTTATTCTTGAAGAGATAAGCAGAAGTTATTATATGAATATTGATCATGTGTATTTAAGGGAAAATAAGATTTATACTTCTTAGGTTAAATCAGAATTACCTTTGTGAGGAGTTGGTTGCATAATTAAACGGTATTAAATGGTCATTCATGCATTTGCCAGATTATTAGGGAGATTAAAACCCCAGACACCCTAGAAATCCTATTACAGCATTTGTCAAAGGTTTACGTTGCAGACATTGCGATACAAAGAACTCAAAGACCTTGGTGTGATTAATGGTACAACATTACCTGTTACAATTATCATGTTTGTATGCACATATATATATAACATTTAAACTGAACACAATATAGACACAGGTGTTATCCAGGCAACCATACACTCGGTTCATAGAAATATTACTGGCAGTAAATATTAACTTAGACAGTTATACCCCATAAAATGGTTTAATATCTCTCAGTAATGGTGGTGCACATGACTGGTTGTCAATTATGGATAATTGAGGTGGTGGACTTAAATCCCCTATACTTTGAAGTGAGTTCTTATTAGATGTGCCACACAAACTAAGTGCACCTAATATGGCGCAGTGTCTTTCTGTTTGACTTCTTGAGAGAGTGGTCTATTTGTGGATTAACCAAACGTTCACTTTAAGATCTGCAAGTTTTGCATCATTCAGTCCTTATGCAGCAAGAGTCATCTATGACAGTTAACCGTTTTTATCAAAGTTGCCTACTCTCCCGGAATGTCTGGGAGTCACCTGAATTTCTGGGAGTCCTCCCGAACTCCCGCGAGAGCAGGCAACCCTCCCGATTCCCAAAGTAAGGTGACGGGGGAGCTTATGACACAAATCGTGTGTCATCATGGCACCTCCCCCTACTGTAATTGGTCCAAAAATTTATTGATGTTAAGTAGACAGGTCCCGCTCCAACACGACCACCTCCCCCTGATCTCCCGAAGCACTAATTGCCAATGTTGGCAAGTATGGATTTAATTATCTGACGGGGTGTTTTTCTTTCAGGAAGGGCAGTAGAAAGATCACTTAACCTCTGCAGACTGAACAGTTTACTTTCTCTGCAATAATCAGCCTGAGAGAATATGACAATTTTCCAGATACTTATGCATTGTTAGTTTAAATGAGTCCCTGCTGTAGAGTGGAAACAGGGCTGATTTTATACAGGCATTGTGTGCCTCATTTTACTACACATACAAGGGTGCTGCAGGTAGATGTAAAACAAAACTGTTTTTACTTGTCTCTGGGAATAGTCCATGCTTTACAAAGTCAGTGAATTTGTGGTACAATAAATCTATCAGCAGAGAGATAAGCAATGGGCAAAACTCTGTGTCTGGTGTTTTGCTATAGACCTCATTATATGCTCTCATCTGAAGCTCTGTACATGGAAATCTCCCATTCTTTAATGCTTTAGGCCTACTGTATGATGATCCAGATTGGGTGGTTTCAGGCGAGGCTCACCGTAGGGCCTTGAAATAGGGCTGGCACTCTGCTGAAGATTTATCCTGCCTTTTATCTCTCCCAAAGATTGTCAGCCACTGCAAGGGAAGACTCCAGTTTCTTGTATCTCATTCCGTTCTCAGATCAACCATTAACCTCATCTCTCTCTCTCCATCTGAGATTTAGAACATTCTCTCCACCACGCCAGCTTTCCACTGCCTTCTGGGAAGTCACAGTTTACTTGCAGCCCCTCCCCTTTCTTCTTAAAGAAACCCCAGCAACATTGTCCAGCTCTAATATCACCACTCACTAGTTGCACATAATGGTTTTCTCCCTGTAAATGTTAAAGCAACATAAGTCATTTAACAATGTGTATCAGCCATGGCAATTCTCACCCATATTATTTTCTTTACTATACACTCTGGATTCCAAGGTTTGGCTTGGGTATCACACTAGCAGCAATATCCTTGCCTGTGAAGCCCATTTTGTGCAAAGTAATGATGACTGCACGTGTTTCTTTCCAAGTAGCCATGGTTAACAGTGGAAGAACAATGATTTCAAGCAACACTCTCCTTTTATAGCTTCCAGTTGTTACGAGCACCGCTGCGGCTCACTCTCTGCGCTCCCCAGCATCTCGGTCATCTCCTTGACGACTGGGACGTCACTACCAGGTCTGGCCCGCAATGGTCGGAAACGAATTCCTTCAGCGCCGCTTCCTGGCAATATAGGGAAGCCGGGCGCTTGTGCAGCACCCCCACCAGCCTTCGGTCTAATTAATTAATTAACCATTTATTAAGCAGGGGCTGTGGATACCTTTAGAGCTAGGCTCTGATTGGCTGCATTTGATATTTAAGGCAGGGAGGGCTTAGCCTCCCTGCCGGTTATAGTGTCCAGTTTCCCTGTCAGCTGTCCTGCTCCTGGGCTGTGTTTGGTGAAAGCCTTTTGATTGACTTCTGTGTATGATCCCTGCCTGTATTTTGGACCTTGCCTGCTTGCCTGTGACCCTGACCCTTTTGACTATACCTTAGACCCCGCTGTGTTGCCTGTGACCCTGATTTTTAGCGTGTTTTCGGACCATTCTGCTTGCTAGTGACCTCTGACCTCGGCTTACGTCTGACCACCCGCTCCTGATCTACTCTGTCTTCTGGCCTGCCGCTACGGTTCTGCATTACAAACTTGCACTACGTCTGGAGTTAAGTACTGGGGACATCTGAGTACCGGTGAGCGTGTAAAGCTTTATGGGAAAGGTGGCTGCTAAAGGTGAAGACCTGCGCCAACTAGTTCTATAAGTTTGTGAACAGAACGTCAGCCTAACATCAGTCTGTTACTCTAACTTAATCAGCATGACAGAGTGATCTCAAGCCTTGTCCGCGTCAACACTCTCACCTGTGCTGACGAGAGAATCACTGACCTGATGTCAGCTGTGGCAGGGCTGAAATGCAGTGTAAATGTTGTTTTTGGGATAAAGTTCATTGTCATGGCAAAGAAGGACTTTGAAATTAATTGCAATTCATCTGATCACTCTTCATGACATTCTGGAGTATATGCAAATTGTCATCATAAAACTGAGGCAGCAGACTTTGTGAAAAATAATATTTGTGTCACTCTCAAAACTTTTGGCTATGACTGTAGTTGACTGTAGTTGTAAATATGCTCTGCCTAAACGGTTCTTGCTGTATGTTAACAGAGAGAAAGTAGTGCAGTACATGCACAAGTATACATTAAAAAAAATGTATGCTATAAAATAAATGAAAAAACTCTAAACAGTATAATTGTTAAAAAATAAGGTTTGTTTAAAAAAAAAAATGTTTTACATTAAATACAAGAATTAAGATGTCAAGAAGTTCTTAATGCGTACTGTACATACAATCTGTTTTTATGGTCTATCTTACTTGCATACAGAGCCGTAACTAGGGTGGTGCGGGCGGTGCCGTCGCCCAGGGCGCAAGCCCATAGAGGGCGCAAGCCCATAGAGGGTGCAGCAGCCGCCCGCTACCTAGCTCTGTTTCCAGTGATAAAAAAAGTCTTTGACTTCCGCAGTGGAACGCATGTGCGTTCCACAGACAGGAAGTTCCAAATACCGAACTTCCTGTCTGTGGAATGCACATGCGTTCCACTGCAGAAGTCAAAGGCACATCTTGAGTGAAAGGCTCCGCTGCCATGCACCGCTGTGTACTGTCTGCACTCTCCTCCAGGTCTGCTGTTTGTCCCCTCCCGTGTCTCCACATCGTCTATTAGAAATATATTCCATGTATCCATTAGCCGCTTCTGTAAAATACAGCTTAAAATGTTGCATGATTCCCTTTGGCTTCTAATTGTGTCTGCCTTCTCTACTAATCTGTTTCTGGATTCTGTAGGAGTAAATCCAGGCTCATAATAATATAGAGGGGATTAAACAGAAGTATCACTGGAACTGTTTTACCTATGACTAATGTGAAACGCTAATATATTGTGACCGCAATTCTAATATGTAGTTGAACACACCAGAAAGTGAAGCTGTTGAATATTCAATGTATTTTTTCCTTTTTAAACTCCACAAAATAATTTCTGGACAGATGATTCCAAATATAATTGATTTAAGACACAAGGTCAACACTGGAGGAATAACAATGCCCCTTAGAAGATGCTGGTTTCATCCAATTTAACACTAGCTGCTATTTAGATAATTAAGTACTGTATATTCAGAATTTTCCTCATGAGAACTATGTGATGGATGGTGAATATATTTACATTTCTGCTATTTTAACTAAAATCATATTAATTTGTCTCATACTAGAATCCTCAGCAAAGTAAAGAAGCATATTAATATTATATTTGTTTGAAAGATTTAACATGATTTTAATAAGGATGAAATGATTTACAAAGATGCGTTCCAAGTACCAAAATTCCTGTCTGTGGAACGCCCATGCGTTCCACTGCAGAAGTCAAAGGCACATCTTGAGTGAAAGGCTCCGCTGGCATGCACCGCTGCGTCGTGTCTGCACTCTCCTTCAGGTCTGCTGTTTGTCCCCTCCCGTGTCTGCAGGTCCTCATATGTAGGGTAAATCTCTCCCTCTCCCTCTCCCCCTCTCTCCCCTAAGGATTTCAATTCCATCTACCACCAATGCTTGTTTCAGAGACAAGGAATCACAATTTTTTTTCACAATATATTAAACTCAGTTCAACCTACCCATACTCTGTAGTATTTCAGTTACATTGACCCATTATACAAATAAAACACACAATTTAGTATCACAATTCTTATTTGAGTATTAAGTGCATAAAATTTTAGAATACCTATCACTATATATTTTTTGCATGCTTTAAATAGTCATTAGGGCAGAGAGTCGGTTATTAATTTATTGGAATCCCACCACTGTGTGTGTGTATATATACATACGTGTGTGTGTGTGTGTATATATATATATATATATATATATATATATATATATATATATATATATATACACATATATATATATATATATATATATATATATACACATATACGAATTCTTTCAGTAAAGTGCTAGACACACCCACATTAGGTTGGCCACTCCCACTTAGATGGGGGGGCGCCGGTGCCCTGTCTCGCCCAGGGCACCAAAATGTCTAGTCACGGCACTGCTTGCATACACATGTTCTATACTAGCTAGAGGCATGAAAAATGTTCCGATAAGCATGCAAACAGATGATGCTCACACAGCTTTGCTGAACCACTTTTCTGAACTTTATTCACGGTTGTTAGGATGGCAACAATCAGCAAGATTGTAGTTCCAGTTAATAAACAAACAAAAGCATTTACAATTTCCCATGGCCCTGCTTCTGACTAAACATCCAGGGCCTCATTCACCCAGGAAAGCAAAACAAACATATTGTGTATTTTTTGAAAAACACACATATATCGGGTATATGCACGTCCGCATTCAACAAGGAGCGGTTTGGAAGACACGTCTGTTGATGAATTTGGGTCTAGGTCCACTCTACACTAACCGACAAGACACTGCAGGATACGTCCAATGCATGTGTGGAATATCAAGTCACAAAAGAACACACAGAAAAGAAAAATATTAAATTAATGTCACTTTTTAAATATATAGTCATTACTGACAAAACATTAAAAAATAAAAAGTGCTTTTTTTTCATTTTTCCTCATAAAATACATTAATTAGGATGTTATTAATGTCTACTGTACATAAAATGCATTTTTATAGTTGCTTCTGATTGTAAGCACATGTTCTAACTTGCATACTGCAGCAGTCAACACTAGTAATTGGCATTTACACCAGACCTGTAACTGGTGCAAGTATTTTGAATGAAACGTGTTGTGCCTTTGAGATGCCCAGAGCTTGAATCAGATGCTGCTGTGAGCTTGGCACACACTTACTGTACATTGACTATGTGCAAACGCCCTTTTTGCCCCTGGAATCGTAAACTGCAGTAAGGGTCCTTTGCATTTGGAAGTGAGTTGGACTTTGCTGCATTCTCTGGTGTGTGCTCCGGTTCTAGACATGCGATTTTATGCAAAATGAACAACTTATCGGCATTTGCACTCGTTAATGATTCAGACTCCAGTGGCTAGATTTACTAAGCTGCGGGTTTGAAAAAGTGGGGATGTTGCCTATAGCAACCGATCATATTCTAGCTTTCATTTATTTTGTACTTTCTACAAAATGACAGCTAGAATCTGATTGGTTGCTATAGGTAACATGTCACGGGCACTAGGAGTCTTTGCCCAGGATATCACCAGATGATGGACTTACCAGAGTGATATAGTTGGTACTATGGTTCTCTGGTAGCAGGGTGACAACGGAACAGGAGGAACAGCAGATGGTGAGAGAATGCTCGAAGAAAGTCTATGACTAGCAGCAACTGGTAATGAGTAGATGAATGTACACGAGGAACCAGATGGACAAGGGAACGTGAGGAAAGTCAGTGGTCTGCGTATAGCAAGTGGTACCACTGCTATAGTGAGGAGGAATGTCCAGGAGTAGCGAGGAGGTAGTGAGAGTCAGCGGTCTGCATATAGCAAGTTGTACCGCTGTCAATAGTGAAGGAATGGAATCCAGGTGCAAGTAGGTAACGGGGAAGTCAGTGGTCTGCGTATATTATTATTATTATTATTAATATTTATTTATAAGGCGCCACAAGGCATCCGCAGCGCCGTACAGAGACAAACAAAATCACAATACAATGGGAGACAGCACAGTACAGTAAACACAGCAACTCAGTACGCTCAATGCACAGCTAGAGAGGGCGGGGAAGGGGGAGGGAGGATCCGCAAATGACGGGGCCCAAGAAGGAGGGCGCGGAAGACAGGGAGACCCCCAGGGGGGAGGAGGGAGCGAGAGTGGACGTGGGGTGGAGGACCCTCGAGGAGGAGGGCTAAGTAGCTGGAGAGCAGAGTTAGAAGTGGTGGAAACAGGAGGAGAGATGGCCCTGCTCAGAGGAGCGTACAATCTAAAGGGAGGGGTATAGCAAGTTGTACCACTGCTTATGTGAGAGGATACTTGAAGCTGGTGTCACAGGGAACAGGAGTCAGTGGTCTGCGTCAGCAAGTTGTACCACTGCTATATATATGTGAGGAGGGGAACGAGGAGATGAATGTAAAGCAGAGTATACACGGGGCACACAGAACTTGATCCCACGATGATATCCACAATACAACGATAACTGACAAGCACTGCTTAAGTATACAAAGTCACAATAGCTATCCAGGCATTAGTAAACAAAGTCAATGGTAACAATAGCTTCAATGGATAGGAGGCTCCTGAGGAGAACACAACTCAGTCCAGATGGATATGCAATACATAAGCAAAGTCAATGGAAGGTATGCATACCGCGGTTCAGGAGAGCAGGCTGTCAGAGACGTGCAGGGATACCTGAACGGCTGAAGGCCGGCAGGAGGAGAGACCACTGGAGAGTGGAAGCGGTAATCAGGTTGGTGCAGCGCACGGCAGGTAATCCAGAATCAACGAAGCAATACTCAGGAAGCAGTAGTAAGTGGAACTGGAAACATGAAGAACACGGGAGAGTTGAGGTTGTCTGGTACCCAGTAGTAGAGGTGGAGGCAGCGGAGAGCTGACACGATAAACCCTGGAGAGATGAGACGATCAGGAACTCTGCAAAAGTAACGGAGGCAGCGGATAGGAATCAGCTGAGTGCAGGCACGATGAACACAGAAGAGTTGAAGTGAACAGGAACTCTGTAGAAGTCACGGAGGCAGCGGATAGGAATCAGCTGAGTGCAGGCACGATGAACACAGGAGAGTTGAAGTGAACAGGAACTCTGTAGTAGTAACGGAGGCAGCGGATAGGAATCAGCTGAGTGCAGGCACGATGAACACAGGAGAGTTGAAGTGAACAGGAACTCTGTAGTAGTAACGGAGGCAGCGGATAGGAATCAGCTGAGTGCAGGCACGATGAACACAGGAGAGTTGAAGTGAACAGGAACTCTGTAGTAGTAACGGAGGCAGCGGATAGGAATCAGCTGAGTGCAGGCACGATGAACACAGGAGAGTTGAAGTGAACAGGAACTCTAGTAGTAACGGAGGCAGCGGATAGGAATCAGCTGAGTGCAGGCACGATGAACACAGGAGAGTTGAAGTGAACAGGAACTCTGTAGTAGTAACGGAGGCAGCGGATAGGAATCAGCTGAGTGCAGGCACGATGAACACAGGAGAGTTGAAGTGAACAGGAACTCTGTAGAAGTCACGGAGGCAGCAGATAGGAATCAGCTGAAAGCAGGCACGATGAACACAGGAGAGTTGAAGTGGTCTGGAAACCACAATAGCAGCAAACAGGAATCAGCAGGAGCTGAATACACGAGGAACACAGGAACACCTTCAGAGGCTCATGGGGAATGAGACTCCAAGATCAGGCAACCAGGTAATGATCACAGGTGGTTTAAATAGGGAGGGTTGCCTGATCATCCAGTCAATTAAAAGCAACAGGTACTGAAGGCTTGATAAGGGCTGCACATGCGCAGACCCTCAGGATGGCGGACGGCCACGGTTCCTGAACACACGGGAAATGGCACTCACAGTCCGGTGAGTGACATAACATCCCCACTTTTTCAAACCCGCAGCTTAGTAAATCTAGCCCCAGATCTCCTCACTAGTTTTTAATGCACCTCACTATTTATGCTTCCTCCCCAGCACTAACTACTAAACCAGAAATAATCACACCCGTGTGTTCAACCTGTAAAACTGTGTCTTGTGTGCAAACGAGTGCAGGTGATTAACCCTGTCTGCAGCATGAGCCTGCAGACTCCCGGAAAGACTATTAGTCTCTCTTTTAACAATCAGTGGCACTCTCCCCTTTTTGCCGTGCCAGTTATCCCTGTCATTCGGTTCTCACACCTGCCCTATAGCTGGTGCAAATGATACGGCTGAAACAACTGTGCTTAAGAGAGAGCCAGGACTTTTATCTGCCATATCTGTGTCAGCACACCCTTGCTATACCTAGTCTACGTCCATCCACAGCAGTTCCACCCTCCGAGCAGTGGCAGGCTAGGCTTTAGGGCAAGGGTCATCTGCCACCCAGGCCGATCCCATAGTGGGCCACCTTGAGCTGGGTCACTGAGCCACCTGCATTTTTTCCCTTTAAAATGTTCCTAATAGGCTGCTAAATCGAGTCTTGACTCCCCGGGCTAAAATTTGCCAGCTTTCCCTGGCCTCTGAGCCATAGGCAGTCATAATTGTCTTTTGCGTTCATGCTTCAATTGAATACAGTTGTGTTCATTGGCATAAGGTCGATTTTTGAGCATGTGGAGAGCTATTTCATGCAACATATGACACGCAAACAGACTTACATCTGAATTTGATCAGGCCCATTGTGTGTAATGCTGTTTGCACATAATTATTTACCATTGTAAAAATAAAAACCTTCATTGTGTTTTCTCTGATAAATGTTTAGAATTGTTTAGTTGATTATCTGCAATAAATTTCTAGTATTAATCAATGTGTTAAGGAGCATCCTTACAGCATTAATAACCACCAATGGTATGCTAACTTTTAGCTACTTGCTCCAAGAGTGTATGCAATAACCATGAAAAACAACCCTACATTTAAATCTCCAGCTATAATCTCATTGGTTATCCTGCCCAGATTATGGTAATTATAGAAAACATTTTTTTACAACAGAAGGTATTTTAAAACTAAGACACAAGATGACAAAGCAAACTAAATAAAAATATGAATATACTGTACTTAAATTAGTTGATTAAACCTTGATAGAACACTAAGAGAGGTATCCTTTTTCTTGCAGATTAATAATTTTAAATAAATTAGATTAAAATAGATTTGAAGCTAATATTTTCCCTAATTACCATGAAGAAGAAGGATGTGAATAAAACAATATTATTAAGACACCTTAAATACAAATCTATTAAGACACTTTAAATGACTCTGAAGCAAGATACTATACTCAGTTTAGTCGAAAAAAAATGAGGCAGAATATCGATATCATGTGTCTTTAGTACTTTTTGCAAAGATCATTTGCTACGTACTAGTCAATAGGATATACATTGTTAATTTACCTATGGACACACACCCTGAATCAAGAAGTTGAATACTACTAGACATTGATGAAATGGAGAAGCTAACACTACTCGCAAGTGTACATTCTAGACCAAAAGTGGGCTTAAATTAAAGAAGAGTAGGTAGCAATAAACTGTATTACAGCTTATATTATAACATTATGGGGGGTATTCAATTGTTCGTCCAGACCTCCGGAAAACTCGCGCTCTAAAACTATTACCATTAATACGGGAGCTGCGAGCTGAAATTCAGCGAGTAAATTACCGTATGAACGGTTTTTAAGCGCAATTTTACCGTATTAACAGTAATAGTTTTAGAGCGCGAGTTTTTCGGCCGTCAAGCCGAACAATTGAATACCCCCCTATGAGTATAACTAACTCTAAATAATTTCAATGCAATTGAAATGAACTTGCAAATCAAAGAAGACAATGATAATGGGAATTGTAGTCCCAATATTAATGTTATTACGAAGAGGATATAGTGGTGGTGGGAAACACACATAGTTCTAGGGTAACTGAAGATTCAATGCACACCAAAAATACTACCACTTGATCAGGTGTGTATGGTGATTACACCATAATCAGCCTGTTTCTCATTTCTCACAAAATGTGAATTATAGCATGTTTTTGTTTCCCAGCCAACAGAATACCACTGCAGTGTCTAATTACATGTGAATAAGGGGACATTGTAGCTCATTTTAAATATTTATATTGTGTATTGTATATTGATGATGTGGCAGTGAGGTTGTTATTCATTGTCCTTAAAGTGAAGCCGGGTGGGTTATGGGTAAAGATCAGGTGGTGTCCAGGATAAAGTTGAGGGGGCTGGAGCTGCATTCATTCTCCATCCTCCTTCCTCTACAGGAAACATGGAACACCTGGGGACCCTGTGACAACACAAAGTAGTGTAAGGGTTTAATTTTAGGAGGGGCTGACTGCTACCCTAACTTTGGAGGTGGGGGAAGCCAATTAGTATCCATTGTTCTCCATAGGACTAGTCCATATGTTTTGTCTGCGTTCCAGCTGGGGGCTTCTGTGGAAGCAGAACTCATCTCCACTCCCCCCTCCGACCTCCTGATCCAGGACCTACCAATGTTTAAAGAGAGAGAGACCCAGGGGTTTGCTGAGGGAGGGGAAAGCACTGTGGAAATTTGACCCTAGATATAAGGAGCCACTCCAGGGGGGTTGATGGTGTTCATTCTGGGATTTCATTCAGGAAGGTGCAAGATCTGGTTTTGAGTTGTTGTTCTCTACCAGTATCTACATATGCAGCTGAGAAGGACCCATGGGTCGTCAAGTCTGGACAGCCAGGTGACTGTAGCTCCTTAAGCTAGTGGGGTAAAGGACAGATGATGTGGTAAACCTGCCTGGCATTTACTTACTGTGTGTACATAATAATCTAGTGGTTGTCTTAATTACAATAAATGTCTTGCTTTGCTTTCTAACTGTATTTGCCTGAGTGATTGAGAACCCTACAAGGTACTGGGTAGACTTCCCTGGCATAGTAAGGTAACCGTGCGTGGCCAGCAAGTGTGGAGTGGGTAGGTGCATTGGGCCAGATAAGCCCTGTATCTTCACAAGGTGTAAAATAAGTGACATAGAAAATGGGTAGAATATTTCCTTGGCTAATAAGCACTATCAAATATAAAGGATGAAGGGTGAAGGGAGGAGTTTCCAAGGAGTGTAGGTCAAAGCAAGAGGTTGTACCTCTGCCTCAGGCTGTCTCATCGACAATTGACTCTGGGTATGACAGCAGACATTGACCAGTACTGTAAACCTGGAGTGTTCTTTAAACATGAATCAAAGTCCTAGAATGACTCTACTCACCACAATGCAATACAGATGGGATATCAACAATAGCTGCAGCAGGAAATTGTAACAACAACCTAGAAATTGGATAAGCAGTAGACAACTGTAATTCTTCTTGGCATTCTCTGTATCCTGGGCTGGGTCTGGACCTCTTCTGGTTCCCTGGACTAAATCTAGGCTCCCCTAATTTTTCTGACAGCTTGAACAGAAACCTTGGTTGCTGATTCTCTGCCTAGTAGAAACTCTCTTCTGGGACTGACGATTTCCTCTGATAGTCAGACTAGCTCTAGCATTCGTGCAGCTCATGTCTGTAAAGGTTACTGCTCTGTCTGTCAATATTGCAGCTTGACCTGAGAGGCTTGCAGCTCTGTATAGGAGATGTGAAGCCTTCTACAGTCTACAGATCTGCAGTCTGTAAGCACTCTGTACTGTCATTGCTCCTGTGAATGAGTTTAGCGCTCTCATGGACACATTCACTGTTTGTTACTTCCTCTCCAGTAGGCTCACCAGCTGTACAGACCCTTGGTCTGTATCTTTGTGAATTCTCAAGGTATGACAGATGTCCCAACAATGGCCATGCCTACCTCCTCCTCTGCCACTCTCCTGCATTCATTCATCTCTTCCCCTTATTCTGGCACCAACAATCCCTTGCCAACATTGACATAGGCAGCACAGTTGCCTAGTGGTTAGCACTTCTGCCTCACAGCGCTGGGGTCATGAGTTCAATTCCCGACCATGGCCTTATCTGTGTGGAGTTTGTATGTTCTCCCTATGTTTGTGTGGGTGTCACGGGCACTAGGAGTCTTTACCCAGGGATCACCAGGTGATAGGCTTACCATAGCAGTATAGGTGGTAATATGGTACTCTGGTAGCAGGGTGATCACGGAACAGGAAATAGCAGATGATGAGATGCTCAGGAAAGTCTATGACTAGCAGCACTGGTGATATGGATGTAGTAATACACGAGGAACTGTATGGACAAAGGACAAGTGAAGGTAGTCAGTGGTCTGCGGTAGCAAGTTGTACCACTGCTATAGTGAGGAGGAATGTCCAACAGAAACGAGGAGGTGATGAGAGTCAGCGGTCTGCGGATAGCAAGTTGTACCGCTGTCTGAGTGAAGGAATGGAATCCAAGTGTAGGTATCCGGGGAGTCAGTGGTCTGCGTTAGCAAGTTGTACCACTGCTATGTGAGAGGATACTGGAACAGGTGATACAGGAAACAGGGATCAGTGGTCTGCCTCTAGCAAGTTGTACCACTGAATATATATGTGAGGAGGAGCACGGGGAGAGACTGCAATACAGGAGATACACGGGCACCTTAAACTTGATCCACAATAATATGCACGATATATAAATGACTGAACAGCACTGCAATAATAGAAAGTCACTTGAGGTAATCCGGCACAAGATAACACAGTCAATGATGGCAATAGACTCAGCGGATAGCAAACTCCAGAGGAGAACCAACACAGTCCAGCAAGATATGCAATACACCAGCACAGTCAATGAGAAGTATGCATACCGTGGTTCAGAAGCAGGCTGTCAGACAGGAGTGCAGAGATACCTGAACGGCTGGAGGCCGGCAGGATGCGAAGTCCCTGGATGGGTGAAGCGGTGGTCAAGTAGGTGCAGCGCACAGGTAGGTAGACCAGCAGGGGAACAAATACTCAGGAAGCAGTAGTATGTAGAACAGGACTCCTGGAGGACCCTGAAGAGTAGCAATGGTCTAGCTGAGAAGAAAGTAGTGAGGAGCAGATCCGATGCTGACAGGCGGGTAGAGACCAGCGGGAACACAGGAAAGCATGGAGAGCGGATCAGCTGTTGAAGGACGAGTAGAGCTGAGGAGTAGCAGCAGCAGGACTCTGCAGATACACGGAGGTAGCCGATAGCAACCAGCAGGTGCAGTAACGATGGAACACTGGAGAGCAGAGCTGAGCTGGAACTGTTGAGCACGGAGAGTAGCGGATAGGAATCAGTTGTAGCAGTCTCGAGGAAACACGGGAGAGATGAGATGAGCTGAAGACTAAAGCGCACGGAGGCAGCGGATAGGAATCAGCCAAACAGTCACGATGAAACACAGGCGGGTTGAAGGTTGAAGACTGTAGTGCACGGAGGCAGCGGATAGGAATCAGCTAACAGTCACGATGATATATAGTAGAGTTGAAGTGGCTTGAAGACTGTAGTGCACGGAGGCAGCGGATAGGAATCTGCTAACAGTCACGATGACACACAGGAGGGTAGAAGTGGTATGGAAACCACAGGAGTAGAAGTGGTTTGGAAACCACAGGGGTAGAAGTGGTTTGGAAACCACAGGAATCAGCAGCGCTGAATACACGAGGAAAACACAGGAACACCTTCAGAGGCTCATGGGGAATGAGACTCCAAGATCAGGCAACGTGGTATTGACCACAGGTGCTTAATATAGGGAGTGTTGCCTGATCTGCCAATTAAGTTAAAGGGACAGGTACTGAAGGGTTTGAAAGGGCTGCGCATGCGCAGACCCTCAGGATGGAGGACGGCCACGGTTCCTAAATGTCCGGGAAGAAGCACTCACAGTCCGGTGAGTGACAGTACCCCCCCTTTTAAAGGTGGGCACAGAACGCCTGGAACCGGGCTTGTCCGGAAACTTGGAGTAAAACTTCTTAAGAAGAGCTGGAGCGTTGAGATCTTCAGTTTTAATGCATGAACGCTCTTCAGGACCAAAGCCCTTCCAATGAACGAGGAAGCGGAGAACTCCTCGCGAAATTTTTGCATCCAATACCTGAGTAATCTCGAAATCCTCCTCCTGATGAACTTGAACTGGCTGAGGTGCTGAAGGAGGAGTCGAGAAACGGTTGATGATGAGAGGTTTGAGCAAGGACACATGGAAGGCATTGGAAATACGAAGATTCTTAGGAAGTAGAAGTTTAACACAAACTGGATTTATTACTTGAATGATCCTATATGGACCAATAAAACGAGGAGCGAATTTCATAGATGGGACCTTCAAACGAATATTTTTGGTAGATAACCAGACACGATCTCCAATTTTTAGTGGTGGAATAGCCCGCCTCTTCTTATCTGCGAAAAACTTATATTTGGTAGATGTCTTCTTTAAACAGGTTTTGACCTGAGACCAGATATTTTTGAAGGTCTGACAAACAGTCTCCACAGCAGGAACTTGGGTGGGAGGGAGGGCAGGAAATTCCGGAAAAGACGGATGGTGACCGTAAACCACAAAGAATGGAGTTTTGGATGATGACTCATGGTACATGTTGTTATGGGCGAATTCAGCCCAAGCAAGCAATTCTACCCAGTTGTCTTGATTGGCTGATGAGAACATCCTTATAAAGGTCTCAAGATCTTGATTGACCCGTTCAGTTTGTCCGTTAGATTGCGGATGGTAAGAAGATGAGAGTGCTAATCGTATGCCCAAGGTTTTACAAAGGGCCCGCCAGAATCTGGAAACGAATTGTACTCCTCTATCTGATACAATCTCAGACGGACATCCATGGATACGAAAGATTTCTTTAACGAAATGTTCAGCCAGAGTAGACGAGGAAGGCAAACCAGACAAAGGGACAAAATGAGCCATCTTCGAAAATCTGTCTACTACTACCCAAATAGTATTACAATTTTTACTAGATGGCAGATCAGTAACAAAGTCCATACTAATATGGGTCCAGGGCTTGGACGGAATGGGTAGTGGTTGCAGCAACCCCGCTGGAGTTCTGCGGGAGGATTTAAATTGAGAACACAATTCACAGGAAGCAACAAACTCTTTGACGTCTCTCCTCATCGAGGGCCACCAGTAACTTCGAGAGAGAATCTCAAAGGTCTTGCGTTCACCAGCATGTCCAGAAAAACGAGAAGAATGGAACCACGAAAGGATTTTCCTCCTCAGAGTAGGAGGCACGAGGGTCTTCCCAAATGGTAGCACTTTGGTGGAAGAAGCAGCCAGCGAGATACATTTGGGGTCTAGTATAGAATGGTTGGAAACCTCTTCAACGTCAGAGGACGTCACAAAAGCTCGAGATAGAGCGTCAGCTTTCTTGTTCTTGGCAGCTGGTTTGAAGGTTATGATTAATTCGAAACGGGAAAAGAAAAGAGACCATCTTACTTGACGAGGATTCAAGCATTGGGCAGACTGTAGATATGACAGGTTCTTATGATCCGTGAAAATCGTCACCGGATGACGAGCTCCTTCCAATAAGTATCTACACTCCTCTAATGCAACTTTGATAGCCAGCAACTCCTTGTCCCCGATCGTATAATTTTTCTCTGCAGGCAGGAGACCCCGAGAGTAGAAGGCACAAGGATGGAATTTTTGTTGCTCCGAGCGTTGGGAGAGAATGGCTCCTAAGCCCACATTAGAGGCATCTACTTCTAGGAAGAAGGGAAGTGTCACATCAGGCTGTCGAAGAATGGGAGCAGAGGAGAAGGACTCTTTAAGAATTTGAAAGGCTTGGAGGGCCTCAGATGACCATTGCTTAGGATTAGCCCCTTTACGAGTCAGGGCCACAATAGGAGATGCAATGGACGAGAAGTCTTGAATGAAGCGTCTATAGTAATTGGCGAAACCTAAAAAACGCTGGATAGCACGAAGAGTAGTTGGCTGGGGCCAATGTAATACAGCATTCACCTTGTCTGGATCCATCTTCAGGCCAACTCCGGAAACTATATACCCCAAGAATGGAATCTGGGGCAACTCGAATGAACATTTTTCTAATTTACAGAATAATGAATTTTTCCGGAGTCTGGAGAGGACCTCTGCCACATGTTGGTGATGAGAAGGCAGGTCCTGTGAAAAGATCAATATGTCGTCCAGGTAGACAACGACACATATATATAATAAGTCCCGAAAGATCTCATTAATGAAGCCTTGGAAAACAGCGGGGGCATTGCACAACCCGAAAGGCATTACTAGATATTCATAATGCCCATCTCT
This sequence comes from Mixophyes fleayi, assembly GCF_038048845.1. Lineage (NCBI taxonomy): Eukaryota > Metazoa > Chordata > Amphibia > Anura > Limnodynastidae > Mixophyes > Mixophyes fleayi. The sequence continues at coordinate 130,820,506 of NC_134402.1, read as the reverse complement.
GGTGTTGAACGCTGTCTTCCATTCGTCACCGGAACGGATTCTAATTAAATTGTAGGCACCACGAAGATCCAACTTGGTAAAGATCTGAGCTCCCTTGATGCGATCAAATAACTCAGTGATCAGCGGAATGGGATACCGATTCTTAATAGTAATGGCGTTGAGTCCACGAAAATCTATGCAGGGGCGTAGTGATCCATCCTTCTTTTTTACGAAGAAGAACCCGGCTCCAGCGGGAGAGGTGGAAGGTCGGATAAACCCTCGTTGGAGATTCTCCTGTATGTACTCAGATGTGGCTTGAGTTTCAGGTAACGAAAGTGGATAGACCCGACCCCTGGGAGGAGTCTTGCCAGGTAGAAGATCGATCGGACAATCCCAAGAACGATGAGGAGGAAGACGTTCAGACTGAGCTTTATCAAACACATCGGCAAATGAAGCATACTGAGGAGGGAGTCCCGGTGAGGAAGATGAGATGGAAGATTGCTGTACTTTAAGAGGAATGACTTGAGAAAGGCAACGATGATGACATTCAGCTCCCCAAGACGTAACTTGAGGAGTGCGCCAGTCAATCTGGGGAGAGTGACACTGAAGCCATGGAAGGCCTAAGACAATCGGACTTGTCGTAACTGGAAGAATTAAAAACGAAATTTCTTCATGGTGTAGCACACCAATCTGAAGTGTTACTGGAGACGTACTCTGGGTGATGAGACCATTGATGAGACGTGATCCATCTATAGCAGTCACAGTAATCGGTGTTTTTAAAGTAATCACTGGTAGGGACCATTGATTCACTAGGGATTTAGAAATGAAATTTCCTGCTGCTCCAGAATCAATCAATGCCTGTGACTCAAAGGATTTGGTAGCAAAGGAAATCGTAACATCAAAAGCACAGACTTTTAATTTCATAGAAGATGGAGAGGACTCCAGGGACCCTAACTTCACCTCTCCAGAACTAGTTAGGGCCTGGCATTTCCCGATTTCTTAGGGCAAGAACTGAGCATATGTGTGGAATCAGCACAATAGATACAGAGTCTATTCTTTACTCTTCGTTTCCTCACTTCTAAAGATAATTTGGAACGTCCTATCTCCATGGGAATCACCAAAGGTGAAGTTGGACGAAATTGAGGGGTTGAACGAAGAGGTGCTTTCACTGAAGTTGTTTTCTCAGATTCTCTTTCACGAAATCTCATGTCTACACGATGGCAAAGAGAGATCAAATCTTCTAGTGACGAAGGAAGCTCTTGGGTAGTCAGTGCATCTTTAATTTTATCGGAGAGCCCCTGCCAGAAGGCGGCAATTAATGCTTCAGTGTTCCACTGAAGTTCAGAGGCTAAGATCCTAAATTGAATGACGTACTGGCCTACTGTATGAGAACCTTGTCGTAAACGAAGAATGCTGGAAGCAGCGGAGGTCACACGACCTGGTTCATCGAACACACTTCGGAACGTAGAAATGAATTTGGCACTATCTTGTAATATAGGATCGTTTCTCTCCCACAGGGGGGAGGCCCAAGCCAGAGCTTGTCCAGAGAACAATGAGATAAGATAGGCCACTCTGGAACGATGGGTAGAAAAATTTTGAGGTTGGAGCTCAAAATGAACTGAGCATTGGTTGAGAAAACCCCTACAAGTTTTGGGGTCTCCATCGTATTTTGACGGAGTAGGCAGGTGAAGCGTGGGAGCTGTAGACACCTGGGATGGCACTGGGGAAACGGAGGAAAGCACAGGAGCTTCAACATTAGCTGTAACAGGCTGTCCAGATGGTCCTTGGGAGGCTAACGACTGGTAGCATTGAAGTAACAGCTGTTGGCGAGCATCCTGTTGCTCCACACGGGTGACCAGATGCTGCAGCATCTCTTTGGCTGTAGGTTCCGTATCTGGGTCTGTCATGGCCTGATCTTACTGTCACGGGCACTAGGAGTCTTTACCCAGGGATCACCAGGTGATAGGCTTACCATAGCAGTATAGGTGGTAATATGGTACTCTGGTAGCAGGGTGATCACGGAACAGGAAATAGCAGATGATGAGATGCTCAGGAAAGTCTATGTCTAGCAGCACTGGTGATATGGATGTAGTAATACACGAGGAACTGTATGGACAAAGGACAAGTGAAGGTAGTCAGTGGTCTGCGGTAGCAAGTTGTACCACTGCTATAGTGAGGAGGAATGTCCAACAGAAACGAGGAGGTGATGAGAGTCAGCGGTCTGCGGATAGCAAGTTGTACCGCTGTCTGAGTGAAGGAATGGAATCCAAGTGTAGGTATCCGGGGAGTCAGTGGTCTGCGTTAGCAAGTTGTACCACTGCTATGTGAGAGGATACTGGAACAGGTGATACAGGAAACAGGGATCAGTGGTCTGCCTCTAGCAAGTTGTACCACTGAATATATATGTGAGGAGGAGCACGGGGAGAGACTGCAATACAGGAGATACACGGGCACCTTAAACTTGATCCACAATAATATGCACGATATATAAATGACTGAACAGCACTGCAATAATAGAAAGTCACTTGAGGAAATCCGGCACAAGATAACACAGTCAATGATGGCAATAGACTCAGCGGATAGCAAACTCCAGAGGAGAACCAACACAGTCCAGCAAGATATGCAATACACCAGCACAGTCAATGAGAAGTATGCATACCGTGGTTCAGAAGCAGGCTGTCAGACAGGAGTGCAGAGATACCTGAACGGCTGGAGGCCGGCAGGATGCGAAGTCCCTGGATGGGTGAAGCGGTGGTCAAGTAGGTGCAGCGCACAGGTAGGTAGACCAGCAGGGGAACAAATACTCAGGAAGCAGTAGTATGTAGAACAGGACTCCTGGAGGACCCTGAAGAGTAGCGATGGTCTAGCTGAGAAGAAAGTAGTGAGGAGCAGATCCGATGCTGACAGGCGGGTAGAGACCAGCGGGAACACAGGAAAGCATGGAGAGCGGATCAGCTGTTGAAGGACGAGTAGAGCTGAGGAGTAGCAGCAGCAGGACTCTGCAGATACACGGAGGTAGCCGATAGCAACCAGCAGGTGCAGTAACGATGGAACACTGGAGAGCAGAGCTGAGCTGGAACTGTTGAGCACGGAGAGTAGCGGATAGGAATCAGTTGTAGCAGTCTCGAGGAAACACGGGAGAGATGAGATGAGCTGAAGACTGAAGCGCACGGAGGCAGCGGATAGGAATCAGCCAAACAGTCACGATGAAACACAGGCGGGTTGAAGGTTGAAGACTGTAGTGCACGGAGGCAGCGGATAGGAATCAGCTAACAGTCACGATGATATATAGTAGAGTTGAAGTGGCTTGAAGACTGTAGTGCACGGAGGCAGCGGATAGGAATCTGCTAACAGTCACGATGACACACAGGAGGGTAGAAGTGGTATGGAAACCACAGGAGTAGAAGTGGTTTGGAAACCACAGGGGTAGAAGTGGTTTGGAAACCACAGGAATCAGCAGCGCTGAATACACGAGGAAAACACAGGAACACCTTCAGAGGCTCATGGGGAATGAGACTCCAAGATCAGGCAACGTGGTATTGACCACAGGTGCTTAATATAGGGAGTGTTGCCTGATCTGCCAATTAAGTTAAAGGGACAGGTACTGAAGGGTTTGAAAGGGCTGCGCATGCGCAGACCCTCAGGATGGAGGACGGCCACGGTTCCTAAATGTCCGGGAAGAAGCACTCACAGTCCGGTGAGTGACAGTGGGTTTCCTCCGGGTGCTCCGATTTACTCCCACACTCCAAAAACATACTGGTAGGTTAATTGGCTGCTATCAAAAATTGACCCTAGTGTCAGTCTGTCTGTCTGTCTGTGTGTGTCTATATTAGGGAATTTAGACTGTAAGCTCCAATGGAGCAGGGACTGATGTGAATGGGTTCTCTGTACAGCGCTGCGGAATTAGTGGCGCTATATAAATAAATGATGATGATGATGATATTAAAATGGTCATAGAAAATTGTGTTATAATGTGATGACACTATTAGAGCCAATTGCCAGTGAACAATTTATTTTATTCATTTCACCCCAATTATAACACACAGCACTCAAAAAAGAAACCCTGGAGAAAACGAGGATTTGAGGGAGGGGAACATGACTGAAGAATAAGCAGTGTTAAAGTATTAGCATGGTACAAATCAATCAAGAAGGTAAAGGGTGGTGGATGGTTGGAAGTATTTGGATTGGTCTTATGTGCATTGTTATATATAGGGATAGAGTAGGATTGATATCTCAGTGGTTTGCAAGGTGACAAGCATCTATATGTGTTAAGACATTGGTGGTATAATTCCCAAGACAATATATTCTGAGATGTCAGGTATCATGGATGTATTGGTCCAATTGCAGTCCGTCACTTTAATGAAGGGAAGAGATTGGTTGCAGACCATTATTAGTGGTGTGACCTCTAAGCATTAGCAATAATTAGTCAAGCCAGGGCCCACTACATATTCTTTGCATTCAAGGCCATTGAAGTATTTGAGTTCTTTCTCCCACCATAGTTCTTGTTCAGAATTTGGAGCCCCCATTGTGGGACCATCCAGGAGCACCTGCCAATCAGAGCACAGTCTCAGTAGGGAGGCAATGTAGAGAAGAAAGCACTGCCCCCTGTCCTGATAGTGTTTAGAAAGATGCAGCCGTTTGGGACGTAAGAGGGGTAAATTCCTAGAAAAATCACTTGGTTCAAATTTAAGCAGAAGGGAGTAACCTAAGGTACAGGAATAAGGGAAGGAGGAATGTTCTGGATAGATCAGTAGTATGTCCATGTAGTAACATTAAAGCATGCATATATATATATATAATCAATTTTAATAGTATAAATCTATTACAGTATGGATGGGTGTGGGCAAGCCTAATAAACACATGCACAAAATACATAAATGCCTAAACCATGACTATATAGGTGCGTATATAAAAAAATTTATGGAATACACGAATGCTGAGCTTGATAAATTTTACCAAAAATAAAAGTAACAGCACAAATAAAGTTTCCCAATTTATTTTTGTATAAAATACTGTAATAATGGTAAAACAAGGTATCCTGTTTAAAGCACTAGTAGTGTCCTGATAAGTTGGAACCAAATGGCTCAATATTTACATTGTGCATATAAGTAAAAAATTGTCCTTTTATAATGTATAAAAGTTGCAAAGCTATAATGGTGGTTCTTAGTCAGATGGTAAATGATTAAAAAATAGTTTGCAAACCTTATAGCGGTGGAGAAAGTTCCATAAGGAAATGTTGTTTTATGACTTACATGTATAGTTTTCCTGAAGCATCTTCTTCTACCCAGATGGTCCTTACCTCCCCTACAGGATCGATGCCTTTAGAGAAGCCTTGTTGTCTGTGTCAGTTTTAACAGATGGTTTTGCGCATGCTCACTTGGTGGCCAGCGACTCCAGCTATTTTTTTATGTGGGGCTTCTCAGCTGTTCCGTCCCAACAAGTGGGCAAACAGTAATCCACTCTATAGTGTGTAGTGCCCAGGTAGTTGGGAGGCACAGAGAGTGGTGCAGTATAAGTAGAAAATAGGTCAGTTGCTCCCATCCCTTCATTATGGGGCTGCCTCAGGGAGATGTGTGTGAAAAGACAGAGTTGACAGTTCTTATATAGTGGTGCAGGCATGTGGAGCCGACTGCTTTAGTGCTATATACAAGGACATGGCTATACTGGCAGTACAAAAGTGGTCATTGTAATTGAATCCCATTCTTCATGTTTATGCATGAATAATACTGGTGTGGAGGGGGCCATCCACTCGCCAGGTGTTTTGAAAGAGGAAGACAAGGCAGACACTGGCACTCTGGGGGAAAGAGTCATTACGCCAGTGAGAATAGATGTCATGTGTACCAGGCATAACAAATACCCAGATAGGTGTAATTGCTGCAGGAAAAAGGGTTCAAGGATGGACTATGGTTGACACTCCTTTTTGATATAGGCAGCAACAGAAAATACTAGGTGGGAGCTAGTGACGTCATGAAGATTGGGATATTGGAATCGAGTCATTCCAGAACGTATTTCAGGCCTCCTGGCCTCTGTTATAAAAGAAAAGGTTAAAAGATGGAGGAAGGATGTTGGAGTGGAAGGATGGTGAACAGGTTGGCAATATGAACAGAGTGACAGAAAGTTATGTACATAGTGGAATATGTATAAAAAGTACTGTGACATGGCTTGCAAAAGAGAAAGTAAAAAAAAAAAAAAAAAGAGAATGGATGGAATGGTGAAAAAAAAAAGAGGAAGTGAGAAGAGGCGAACATGATTAAAAGTGATAGAATGGCGGTGGCCAATAAGTGATCGGTGTAATGGAAAAGGGGTTGATTCTTATCCATGTATGGCCCAAAGAGGCATTCATGGTGATGAAATTGGCAAAGAAAACTTGGATACTTTAGATAATTATGGGTCACAAGTTAACTGGTTATTGCTTCTCAAGGTAACTTGTTGCTCTAAAAGAATGCCCATTTCACCTAAGAAAAATATTATTAAATGTACTTTAGTAAAATAAGCATAGCTAAAAATAAATAAATTAAATGTTAATACATAATAATGAAAAGTTATTGCAGACAAAACAGATGCACTGCAAATTTAATATATTTGCTTTGTGATGAAGAGGTCATTAAGTGGTTAATATAAGCAATTTTTTAAGATAAAATTATTTAAGTTGAAAGTCCAGTTATACCCAATATGACAATAGCATCAACAATCTCATTTACAGTAAATTTTCAGCATGACATATAGAAACCTGTTAATGAGATGCAATCATGCAAGTAATGCTCAAACTCATTTTATTTCTCACACAGTATAGTATACTGTAAGTTTCCTTTAACAAAATGTACAGTTAAATGGTGGTAATGTAATAAAATAGCTAATCATGTAATCAGGTAAGAGACTGGGCTGCTTACACAGAGAGGACATTGTATTTCCTTAGCCCACATTTATGTGCTAGCTTGTGTATAGATGCATTGTTTTATTGATGCAGGACATTTGTGGCTCCTTGCACTGAACGCCTCTAGTCGCATTCCATTGAGCACAATGACATTTTGATGGGATGTGCTCTCAACAAAGAAGAATTGATGACATTAAATAAAGGGATTGTAGAAATGAAAACATAAGCACATACTTTGTGTTATTAGGCAAAAAATGTCTAGTAACTAAATCAGCATGGAAGCACTTCATTGGTAAAAACTTAAAAGAAAGAATATTCTCCATGCTTCCTTTTCACTTAAAACGATAATAAATAAACAGACAATATGATATCATACCGTACTTGGACACATTTCCACTCATGTTTACAAAAAACCTTGACAGTGCATAATAATAGTATAAGATGCAGATTCAGAGTACTTCTGCAGATGTAAGGGTGCCAAGTTACAAAATACTAATGTATCCACCTAGAGAAAGATCACCCGTGGAGAAGTGGGACTACCCCAACTCAGGTTATTATTATTATTCAGCAATAGTTTTTTCATTTGTTTATTTCAAGTAGTGTTCTAGGAGTTAATACAGGATTCAGTATTATCAAGAGATTGGCTGGAGGCCATTTCTTCTGACATCTATGATGTGAATTGTACTACTACACCTGTGATATCTAACAGCTAGTCTGGTTTTCAAATTTGCATGCAACTTACTACACTACCAACCACAGAGCCTGGAGATAGTGAACTAGCCTGGAGAACTGTAAGTGAGGTGTAACTGCATGTATGACAGAACTTACGTCCACTGGAGTAGTAGAGCTACAAATTGGCAATCAAAGTGGGGCTCTCCATTTCATGGAGTACAAGCATCCCAATGTATGGTTATAGGTTGAGTTTACATGACTATGATGATTGCAGTTAATAGAAATAAAGTTACACTTTTATGGGCAACAGATTTGATTAGCTCTGCATACTACATCCCCAACAAAGATTCCCCACAGGGTGATGGCCCACCAAAAATCTATTCCCAGAGAAGGACATTGTGGTGACAAATAGCGTGTGAGGTCTTGAATACAAAATGCTGCATGAGGACACATTAAAAACTCAATGATGTAGTTGTATGTATGCGAACACAAACACCCATCACAGGGGTAAAAGGTGTTACATTATTTTGCTCATTTTCATTTTTAAACTTTATTATATTTATATGTAAAATATGGTTCTTTACGATATATGACAGGACCCAGTGAGCACTAAAGTGCAGTGGACACACTGCAATAATTCTTTCCCATCCATTGTATTTCAATTGTAGTTGGGGAGGGTAAAGTGTGAATCACACAATAGTCAATCAGTGTGATTGTTGCTCCCATTTGCTGCCCATGAGTTAAGCAAGAGTCCATGAGCGAATAGGAGTCACAGTGATTTTTAGTGTATTTGTGGGCATGCTGTGACCTAAAAGTGAGCCAAACCCCAAATCACTAAATTGACTTAAGCTGTAACTTCAGAGACATGAGACAAGGGATAAGTAAATAGGACAAATACCCTAAACCGGCGGTTCCCAAAGTGTGCGCTGTCACTTGGGTGCCGCGAGCTAGCCATAGAAAAAACCAATAAGCATATAAACTTACCAATCAGCGCGGCGCCGGGACCCAGCAGACTCCTCTCTCCCGCAGCTGTCACTGAATATCGACGGCAGGAGTGTGACAGCGGGCAGACAGAGGGGAAGAAGGGTGACATCGTGAGAGTGGCAGTGGAGGGGGACACAGCGTGAGAGGGGCAGTGGAGGGGGACACAGCGTGAGAGGGGCAGTGGAGGGGGACACAGCGTGAGAGGGGCAGTGGAGGGGGACACAGCGTGAGAGGGGCAGTGGAGACGGGGACAGCGTGACAGAGGGCAGTGGAGACGGGGACAGCGTGACAGAGGGCAGTGGAGGGGGACAGCGTGACAGAGGGCAGAGGAGGGGGGACATCGTGACAGAGGGCAGAGGAGGGGGGACATCGTGACAGAGGGCACATCGTGACAGAGGGCAGAGGAGGGGGGACATCGTGACAGAGGGCAGAGGAGGGGGGACATCGTGACAGAGGGCAGAGGAGGGGGGACAGAGAGCAGAGGGGGCAGTGTGAGAGGGAAGTGTGTCTGGATGCAGAGGGGGCAGTGTGTCTGGATGCAGAGGGGGCAGTGTGTCTGGATGCAGAGGGGGCAGTGTGTCTGGATGCAGAGGGGGCAGAGTGCCTGAGGGCAGAGTGTCTGGATGCAGAGGGGGCATTTTTGCATACAACTAAATAAGTATTTCTGTCCTGACCTAAATACTTATTAAATTTTTTTGACCCAACTACTTCTAAAACAGGACTGCTCAATAATTATATTGGAGGGGTGCCTTGAAAAAATTTGGAGACTCTAAGGGTGCCACGAACTGCAAAAGTTTGGGAACCACTGCCCTAAACAGTGGAAATTGATACACAGTACATACATATGGAGATAATGTCAATAATCTTCCTTTAATTTAGAATGCAGAAAGTGCAAAAATAATATAACATTTCAAGACTACATTACCTTTGTCAGAAATATTTATTGTCATTATTTTATATAGCGACAAACAACATTATGCAACACTGTACAGAGAATATGAAATCATTCACAACATTCCTTGCCCCATTGGAGCATACATACCACTCTCTCAGAATTTCCAGTATGAAGACCACAAAGAGAAGTATAAATGAACCAGAGTGTCTTTATTTTACCCAAAGAACACACATGTATAAGCTAGAGGCAGTCAATGGAAAGCCAGCTAGCACAAATCCTGAGAAATAACAGGAACAAATGGAGAACTGCAGGTTCAGTGTACCAGGATTACAAAGTTTACCTGAGGAAGCAGGATACACTGGATAATAGGCACAAATGGAACTTCAAATACAGGATACCAGAATTACCAGGTTTAGCTGAAAAACAGATGTTACTGGATACCAGAAACCAGGGAGAAACTGCAGGTACAGGATACGTCGATTTCCAGGTTTAGCTGAGAAGCAGGAGTTACTGGAGATGAGGCACAATAGGATAGCTGCAGGTACAGGATACCGGAATGTCCAGGATTAATGGGGTAGCAAGAGTCACTGGATACCAGGGAAGGTCAGGCAAGCCAGGGTTAGAAGCTGAGAGCTCTGCAACAGTACCAGGGAATAAACAAGAGTGAAGTTAAACAAAGCCGAAGTCAGAGTCACTGAAAAAAGGTGCAATGGCTAGATGAGACAAACAGGAGTCAGATACCAGGAGACAACTCAGGACCATATCACAGCAGACTCAGATAGACCAGCAGCAGAGACAATTGATGAACTGGCCCAGTTTGCTGCAACAGGCAGTCTTATAAAGGCCAGACACAGGTGATCAGGACCTAAGTCTAATGAGGAGAAGTTAACCCCTTGCAGGCAGGATCAGGAATAGGCAAAGCAGCATCCACAGAGAAGATGCTGTACAACAGCAGGAAGCAGATCATGAGACACACACACATATACACACTAAAGTCCATTTTTGTCTGAAGCCAATAAAACTATCAGTATGTTTTTGGACCGTGGGAGGAAAGTGGAGCACCTGGAGGAAAATCATACAAATGTACAAACTCCACACAAATATTGTCGAACTCAGGACCCCAGGCTGTGAGTTAAGAATGTTAACCATCGTTCCACCTTAAAAATGCAATATACACAGACAGATGCTCTTTATATGCAGAGTGAGTACTACGTCACTCTGAATAATGTATTTCTGTGAAATCACTCTGTGTCCCCAGAAAGTAGACGCGTGTGTATGCGCTAGAGATGAGTTGTACGAATTCTGTCTAATCTAAAATATTCAAGATTTGGGGAACAGAGGCGGTCCGCGAGTCATCTCAGTTTTGTGTGCCTATTTTGGAGCTCAAGACGAGGCAAAACTTAATTTCTGGGAAAATGTTGTATCTTGTGAGTTATGGTTCAATATCTTCTGTTCTCATCTACCATTTTAGAAGTGCTAGTGTGTAGGAAGGAAACTTAGCTGCATTACTTTGCTCTAAAAAAATCACGTGTAGGGAGGCTTAGACAGAGTGAAAAAGGCAATTTAGATAGCAAGAAAGCTAACATTTTACTGGAGTGTATTTATGTAGAAATCAGTCTGCTAAAATTGTGTGCTGCTGATCAATAGAGAGTTTAGACTGAGTAATGGCTACTGGTTGTTATTAATAATATTATAGTATAATCTGTACATATAACAGAAGAAGTTTGTTTGTTTGTTTGTAGGCGAATATCTTCAACACTACTGCACCAATTATGACAAAACCAACTTGAGGTGGTCCAGTTGGATCCTGGCCAGGTTTAAGGGGGGGTAAGGTTCCCAGTCGGACCTTCCGTTGATGTATCAAAGTACATGTTGTACATAATGTGATGTACGCTGGGCAGAACTTTGACCTGGGGAGCCTGTGCTGAGCCTTCCACTGGATGGATTTGGATGACTTTTAATATAAAAACTAAAACAACACTGGGGAGCTACCTCATGGGTGTGTTGCAAGAGCTGCTAAGTTGCTAATTATTTTTAAAATGTTGACAGTTACATCAAACTCATTCATATCTTAATAACGTGAAGATTTAAACCCAGACAATGCCAGGTACTTCAGTTAGTGTTATATATATATACTGGTATAGACAACTTAACTATTATTTAGTGGATAAAAACAGGGTGTATTGCTGCATGACTGTGAGCAGCATACAACAAAATACAAATATTAAATAGATTTCTTGCTTTTAAAATACAAAGTGATGGAAGCTAAAACTAATAAATTGCTGGCGCTATATAAATAAATAATGATGATGATTTTGTGGTGGGCAGTATTAATGAGTGTGACATATGAAGTATTTAGTAGAAACATGGGGTGCTGTATGACTGTGAGCAGCACCCCTCAAAAAACATATATATTTTTTCTTTTACTATTCCAAGTGTTTTTCTACCAGTCTAAGCAATTGTTGCTTAGACTGGTAGAAAATTTATTTTTAAGAATTGTCTACATTTCAATTATATAATTGTGGAGCACTGTCAATGGGTATTCACCTGTTTGTGGCAGGTGTATTAGCATTACTCCTTTAATCAATGTCACCTATGGATCATTATCAAGATCAAGTGCATCACAGTACCAGTACTGACAGTAGTAGTAGGTTTTTGACCTCTACTAGTAAAAAAGGTCATGTTCAAAATTTAAACATGGTTTGTTAATCTCGAGAAAAAACATCAGTTCTTGATACAAGGAAGAGGATTAAAAGAGAATTTTCTGATGAATGTAGTGATGTGTCCAAAAAAGGAAAATAGCTAACATTCCATATACCACTACTGCTACTGGCAGACGTGCTAGAATGCCCATTGCCCAACATGGACATGCATCTTCCTTAACTTCCCATGCACCACCTTCTTGCTCAAAGTGTAGGTCTGTGACGAGTGCATTGAAGCCACTTGTGGAAAATTGTTTATAGTAGCAAGAAGCCCAGCATCCAATGGATAGCAGCTAGCAGCCAAATGGATTGATGCCTCATGCAATCCTTACCGGCATCAATACCTTCATCATCAATCAACCCTTTATTAGAAGCTAATACAGCATCCAATATTCCAATTCCAACTGACAACCCTAATGCAATCCATGATTCCCAAGAGACATCCTTGCATGCTACAGCTGTTACTGCTGGGGGTGATACATCTACACAGAAGAAGGGGACCAATGCTTATTTTACACAGTTGTCTGTGAAGTAAGCATCTGAAAGAGGAACCAAGTATGGTCAGCATCCACAGCAGATCACTAAAGCCATGACAGCTATGCTAGCATTTGATGTGAGTCCAAATTCCATGATCAAGGTTTTAGCCAATTAGCTGAGGTCATGTGTCTACACTACCAAATTCCATCTCACCCGAAAAGCAATTACACAGCTGTCCTGAAAGGTTAAACAAAAAGTAATTCAGTCCCTAGGAAATGTCATTGTACCGACTGTCCACTTAACTATGGATATGTAGTCAAGCAGCACTGGTCACAAAAATACTACATGACAATGACAGCAGAAGCGTCGGTATCTTCACCATCCTACTCATCCTTTCAGCATATTAGTGCTAGCACTCAATGCCAGGTAGTTCACAAGCAATCTAGTCAGTCTTTGTATCACTGATTTCACTAAGAAACCTACAGGTGTCAATATTTTGGAAAAATTCAGTAATGTCATAGCAAAATGGCTAAGACTCTCCTCAGGATTCCACATTGCCAATAACAGAGTGAACATTGTGTGTGCATTACAATAGGTGAATTGCTAAACACGTACCTGTTAGGATTCCAGTATGCATACCACTTTATTTAACACAGATCACACAGGTATAACTAAATGCAGTCAATGGAAAAAGAGCAGGATTGGCAGCTGTAGCAGAGGAACTGGAGACCAGGCACAATAGGTGATTGCAGACACAGGATACCAGGATTACCAGGTTTAGCAGAGGAGCTGAAGACCCAGAATGATCCACAGAAGAATCAGACAGGAGGGAGGTTAAGCAAGCCATATTCATAAGTTTGTGGATTCACAATAATATCAGGGAGTAGAGAGGAACAAAGTCAAGTGGAGAATAGGTCACTAGAAATGGTGCAGGATGATGGAGCAAGCAGAAGTCAGATACCAGGGAACAACAGGTCCATATCACAAGAGTTTCTCAGAAAGACCAGCAGCAGAAACATATGAAATGGCACAGTTTGCTGGAACAGTCAGTCTTAGAAAGACCAGACACAGGTGAATAACAGGGGAGTGAGATTAACTTCTGCAGGTGAGGAGAAAGCAGCATCTTTGGTAGCACAGAGTAACTGCAGGTCTGATTCAGAATAAGGACAAGGCCCCCCAACCCTTTAAGGATCGGATTCCAGACGTTAAACAAACAAGGAAAATAAAAGAGCTCTGGGAAAAGTCAGAATTATACTCTAGAATCAGGCAAGTAGCTATAAATTTGATAATGATTTCCACAAGATATCCAAAGGACAGAAAATATATAGAAACATTGCCTGAGGAAAGCTAAAACCCAGATGCTGCTCTTTTCTTCTTCTTCTTCCCTTTTGCTTTTACAAGTCTTTTTGGGAACACATGGTTGTTCATATTGGACCAGGGCCAGTGCTAGTATGTCTGGCACTCCCTGCAAAAAATAAATTTGCGCCCTCCTCTTTAATCAATTATTTGTTCATTCAATACTGCTTTTTCTTTTAAAACAAGTCATATAATAAACTTTAATAAATAGAGTAATACAAATAAATACATTAAACAGCAAACATGAATTACTATATGAATAATATAAATTAAGACTATAAACTCTTTGTAATAAGATTTTATATTTTTGGCAAATTAGTTTGGCTATGCCCCCTCCTTCATCACACTTTTTGTCCCCTCCATCACACAGTGCCCTCTCAATCATCACACTGGACCCCCCTTCAACATCACACTGTGCCCCCTTATGATTCCACTGTGCCCCTTCATTGTCACACTGTGCTCCTTCAACATCACACCCTGGAGCAACAACAGCTCAAAATCACATGATTCTTTGTATTTTTCACAATTTTTATTTAAATCCAGATCCAAAACCTTTGGAGATTTTTGGGCAAAACCAGAACTAAAACTGAAACTCGAAGAGCTTTTACAACGAAAACAAAAAACCAAACCACGGGGGTCCACGCACATGCAAATTTTGTGTAATTCTACCACTGACCCAGCCTACATCTGCAGAGGTGGGGCGGGGGAATTCTAACATAGTCTGAGTTCAATAAGACATGTTCTCCCGAATTGCGAATGGATGCAGACCAGAAAAAGATGTACATATGTCTGAGAAAGCCAAATTATATGAGGGTCAGGGGCAGTTTCAAATAGCAGATAATAATGACAATAATGACAGTCTCTTCCACTACCAAACTGATTGTGAACGACTCTTTTCAGTGCACCACTGAAGCCAACCACTGGTTATTTCATTGTTGCTTTGTCATACATTATACTTTTGTGTTATTGTTTAAGCGAAACATTTATTGTTTGTACATGAGATGGTGAGTTGTTTCTGCTGTCTAATAAAGTTTTTTTAGTGCCTAATTGCGCAAAAAACAAGTGGATAAAAACGTGGGCGCAAGTTCGATGTTAGGATTTCTGAGGTGTGATTAGCATAAACTGAGTGCATATGCTATTGAACATTATCGCAGGATATTAACAAGTAATCCCGTAAGCATAAAAGCAAATATTGCTCCAATATAGAGGAATCACAATCTTACATAATATTAATATCTAAAGCATATGGTCACTAGAAAACAAGACACTGTGAACAATGACCAATATTATGTTAATACTCCTATACACAGCCCATTCCTCTCTTACTCCTTCCGTCTCCTAGCCCTCACTTAAACCAAAATCTCCCCCTTTGACAACTCCTCTCCTGCTACAATCTTCTATGGCAGTCTCCTACTACACTGCCCTCTCTCTTTCACCAAACAAACCTACTACAAATCCCTCATCTCAACCCTGTTCAACAACCTCATCATCTCTTTTCCACTGTCAGTTCACTTCTCTGTATTTTATCCCCTCTCGCTCACTCCTCAATTGACGCTCTTAACTTTGTCCCTCACTTTAAGGACAAAAGTGACTCTATCAATATTCTCTCCCCTGCTCCACCTCCTGCCCGTGTTCCATCCAAGCTCCTCCACTCCCTTTCCCAATACTCGCCGACATCTTGCGCACCTCTCTAAACTTTCCCTCACCCTAAGGGGGGCATTCAATTGTTAGCGAGATCCCCGGAAAAACGAGCGCTCGAAAAATATTACCGCTTACACGGTAATATGCGCGTAAATACCGTTAATACAGTAATTTACTCGCTGGATTTCATCTCGCAGCTCAGGGAGCTGCGAGATGAAATTCAGCGAGTAATTACCATATTAAGGCTAATATTTTTAGAGCGCTCGTTTTCCGGGGATCTCGCTAACAATTGAATACCCCCCTTATTAGTGTTTTCCCGTTCACTTTCAAACATGCTATTATCTCCCCTATTCACCAGAAACCCTCTCTTAACCCATCCTCTCTCTCTAATTACTGTTCCATTTTTTTGTTTCCTATTGCTTCCAAAAGTTTTTATCACGCATGTCATCACTTTAGTTCTGCGCTGCTCATTGAATTCATTGGTTTTCCTTGATAACCGCTATCTGCTGTTCAGCCTGGCGTTCCTGTATCATCGGACGCCATCTTGCCTGGTGGTCTGCACATGTGCTACCCGGGGAAGCTTTAAAATCTCTGCTCCGCAGTTATTGGATCATCTTCAGCCAGTTCCCTTTAAAAAGGTCCTCCTCCATTTAATGGGTGTCAGATCATCAGGTCTCCCTACCTCATAGAAAGCATCTCCTCTGACTCCAGTTCATATACTTCAGTTGTTCCTGACATCGTGGATTGTGCAGCTCATCGCTTCCCAGCATTACCCCTGTAGTTCACCGCTTCTCAGCATTACCGGTGCAGCTCACCACTTCTCAGCATTATCTGTGCAGCTCATCGCTTCTCGGCATCCTGTGCAGCTCATCACTTCTCAGCATTACCTGTGCAGCTCATCTCTTCTCAGCAATACCTGTGCAGCTCACTGCTTTGCAGCATTATTGGTGTAGCTCATCGCTTCTTAGCATTACTTGTGCAGCTCATCACTTCTCAGCATTACCTGTGAAGCTCATCGCTTCTCAGCATTATCGGTGCAGCTCACCGTTTCTTAATATTACCTGTACAGCTCACCGCTTTTCAGCATTGCCTGTGCAGCTCATCGCTTCTCAGCATTACCTATGCAGCTGATCTCACAGTCAAGACTTGTGGCTTCACTGCAGAATATCACTCATTATCTGTCCTGTTCCAGAGTTATAACACCTGTGTAGATGTCAGTGCTTCTGCTCTCTGCAGTTTATCTCCTCACTGCTACACATATTCTGCCTTACAGCTACTTGGTGGTTCAGCGCATTATCTGCTCTGTGCCCATAGGCAAACAGAGGGGGGGTTTCCTAGTGCATGGAAACCCCCCTCCAACCTCCAAGCCTGGGGCACTGTATAATTGAGGTGGCTGGACCCAGCCCCTGCTTCACATGGCTGTGCTCAAAAAGAATGAGCTGCATCCACCTAACAGAAATGCACACAGCATTGCCCATGTATATTATGGGGATAGGAAGAGCTGAAAAGCAGCCTAGCACTCTCTAAAATAATAGCCACGCCCCCATGCATGCTGGGCACGCCCACTGTCGGCATGGTGTGGAAACCCCCCTCTGCAAATCCTGCGTTTGCCCCTGGTGCCCCTAGAGGACTGCGACCTGCGGTTGAGAGCAGCTAAGACCATATTCCCTTTTGGAAATGAATACCTCTCCTCCGTTAGACTCCGCACCTCTCTGGCAATTTTGACACTACTGATCACTCTCTTCTATTCACACCTGTGGCCTTTGTGAAACTGCCCACTCCTGGTTTGCCTTCTACCTCTCAGGTAATTTTGTCAGTGGCTACTTCTAACTTTCCAACCCCCCTTCTTTTGTGGCCCTCTGCTGTACTCTCTCTACACCTCCTCTCTCAGCTAACTGATATACTCCTCCAGCTTCCACTACCACCTCTATGCATACAACACCCAAATATATATTTTCTTCCATCAACTCTCTTCCCCTTTCCTATCCGTATTGCCCAGCTGCCTCTTCCATCTTCACCTGAATGACCCAAAGCTTCCTCACACTTTTTCTAAATCCCAACCCTATCTCCCTGCTAATATCACTAACCCTACCTACATCTCCCTGACGACATCACCTTGACCCCAATCCCTACATTCACTGGCTTGATGTGATTATTGACTTCACCCTCAGCTTCACTTCTCAAATCCAGTCCTCCTCGCTGTCATGTTGCCTCCTCATCAACATTGCCAAAATATGTCCATTCCTATCTCAGGAAGTTACCAAAACTCCCTCATCATTTCCAGCTTTGACTACTGTTACCTCCGTCTCACTTGTCTTTCCACTCTACAATCCAGTCTAAATGCTTAGCTAGGCTAATCTTCCTTTCCTGCTCTCCTCATCTGCTGCTCCTTTCTTTGAATACTTTCACTGGCTCTAGGTTCCCTCCAAAAAACAGTTTAAACTGTTCATCAGATGCACGCCTGCATCACTCTTCTCTCCCTCTGACCTTTAACTCACTTCCCTTCTTATTGCCTCCTCCCACTCTCATATTGAAGACTTCCTAAAAATTCTTCAAATGGTTTCTCATAACTCACCTTCATGCTTGCTTACCCTACCTCCTAGAATCTTATGTCTTCTCATTCCACAATGTTCCACTTGTGCCTTCATGTCATCCCTCTGGAATGTAAGGTCTTACAGGAAGGGCACGCTCTACCTTAGATGATAGGGGTGTGGTGACATTGAAATAAGGGGTCTAGTATGCTGGACACCCTTTCTGATCTCATCTAATACTGCATATAACATTGTCTGTATTTTATTGTGTTAACCATGTATACATATATTTTATGTCATATATTATATGTTTATTGTGCAAATTCTTAAATTATGTCAGGTGGTGTCATAAATATAATATAATTATACTTAGTATTACTATATTGTTATGTAGTCATGGTACTGAGGTACTGGTAATTTTGTAAGAGAGAATCTGAACACAGAGAAAAGCATGTTACTTAAGCTGGGTACACACTACAGGGTTTTTGTCCAATAATCAGCTCAACCAGCCGACATACGATCGTTCGTTCGAAAGTCGGGCTAGTGTGTGTAGTGACACGATGGTCGAAAGTCTGCCCAAAACAAATGGACGATTGTTGCCTCATTTGGTTGGTCGTACCGTTAAATATTTTCGTTCCAATCACCTTTCCGTTGTGTAGTGTGTATAAATTTCCGACCGATACACAACAATCCTTTAGATACTTCCTCAACCTGGGGGGCGTGTGTATATGTAAATTTGTGATGCTTGTACCAGTCCCACGTGGTGCAGTATCCACACATCACTGACTTGTGTTTTGTATAGATGTGTAATGCACCTCTCTGGTTGTAGGCCATTACACTTGTGTAAAGCACATGTGTTATTATCCTTTGCATTTATGTTGGGAACCTATTCATATTTACCCTTTATAAACGTATACCTTTATAAACTATTAAACTTATAAAGTCATATTAACCTATATTAACTAACATTTGTAAAAAAAACCAGAATAAACCACACAGTGTTCATGCAACAGTTTTATTGCAGGAAAAAAAGTACACAATTTTTAATTGCAGAATATGACAAGTGAAAAAATAGTATTACACTTTAAAGGTACCAGTGGTTTGTGGCAGAACAGTTCCAAACAGCATACATTTTTTGATGTCGCTTGGGTTTCTATCCCCTTTGATTTCTTTACTGTCGAAGTCGTATAATTGGATGAACGAAAGTATATTGGTTTAATATTGGTTTGCCGTGCGTATTGCGAAGCGTACGCCACGTAACACATGGCGTGATGCGATTGCACGGTAAAATACGCACGCACACACTCGCATTACAACATTTAGTTATTTATACAATTCATATTCATATTGGTTCCGTTACACTGTAATTTATGAGCAGATAGCATTTGATTTATTATTAGTTTATATATATATATATATATATATATATATATATATATATATATATATAGACATTGATTATATGTACACTTCAGTGTTATTAAAGGTTTAGGTTATAGGAAAGGTGTCATACCTGATATCATATTGAAGCCCTATTCATCAGTAGCTGTCCGGTGCAGTCGGCGAAGAGATCGCACATTGCATACTTTAGTTATTGATATTAGGGAATAAACCTTTTGTATGATGCTGGCTATGAAAGGAGCAGACCCCCTGGAGAGATGACCCCCTCCTTTGGATTCCTTAGATTGAATCAGCCTATGAACTGTTTACCCTGGAGCCACCCTGTGTCTGGACCTATAGAAGCAAGCTACGTCATCTCTATTGTTCACAATGAAACACTGACTGTATATATATTCATAGCTGTGCATCCAGACCTCAGTCAACTCTGACACAGTATTCTAACAGATATACTGTCCACCGGGTCCCGTGGGTGCGCAGCGAGCGCATGCGATTGCATTGGTATGTATTTATCTTTTGGTATTGGCTGTGCTGTACTGTACTTTATCATAATATAATAATGTATTGAATTGTTGACTATTTACATCTGCTAAAATAAATCACTTTGTGCGTTAGAAACACAATACAATCACTTGGGCAATGCTTATTTGAAAACTATAGAATTACTTTAATAATTTGGGGGCTCTTGAGTTAGGAGGTTATGTTGCCGGAAGGTATGCAACGCTGACGGAATTCGGTTCCTCAACAAAGGGTGGATATTGACGGACGCGTCTCATATGGGAAAGAATGCAATGTGTTCAAAACCTGTTGTCCATTTTGTGTTGAGAAGCCAAATGTCCGCAGTTGCGTAATCTGAAGGAATGCTAACTAGAATCTAGGGACAAGAAAGAAAAATGTTTCTTTTTATTGTCGTTTTGCATTTTAAAGGGTATTGCATTGCCTAGTGTATGTGTGCTTCCTGTTTAGCGTGTATGAACTTCCGGTATTGTTACCACGTGTTTAAACAATCATGTTCATAGTCTGTTATATATGTAACATAGTCTACATATGTGTTAATATGTTCATAGTCTGTTATATAAGCATTTGTTAAAACCTCTGTAAAACTACCATTGATTGGGAAATCTATTTTCTGTGCAGAAAACAAAAGGTTCTATGTGAATGGTATGCATAAAGATAAGAGAAGAGTTTGCATACTGTTGAAAAGAGATAGATAACGGAAGAATTTGCATACTGTTGAAGACAGACAAAGAGGTGATTTACTATTGAAAATACTGAGATATCGGTTGCTGCCTGACCAGGGAAACTGGATGAGCAAGGTTGTGTTTGAAATAAGAACAATTTAATAGGTAGTATGTGGATTTTTTATGTAACATACGGTGCAATTTAATAGGTAGTATGTGGATTTTTATGTAACATACGGTGCAGTTTAATATGGTAGTATGTGGATTGTATGTAGCATACGGTGTTATAGGTAATATACAGTATTCTAAGCTGTATATGGTGTGGGAATAGGTAGTATACAGGGTATACGGTGATATGGTAGTATGTGGATTTTTATGTAACATACGGTGGAATAGGTAGTATACAGGGTATACGGTGATATGGTAGTATGTGGATTTTTATGTAACATACGGTGTTATAGGTAGTATACAGGGTATACGGTGATATGGTAGTATGTGGATTTTTAGGTAACATACGGTGTTATAGGTAGTATACAGGGTATACGGTGAAAACAGATTTTGTGGTAGAGTCAAGGGTATCGAGGAGCTGATAGCCCTTTAGTCTGCAATGATATTTCTTTGTTAGGAGGTGTGTGGGCGTAGCCTGTGAAACCATCCACGGATAAAAATCTCTGGTAGGTTCTGTTTGAAAGGAGAACAGGAAAAAAGTCTTTTTGCGTAGCGTTGAGAAATAGGTTGTTTTCACAATGGATGCTAAGCAAATGCTATAGATAGTTCGTGTTGTGCTGCCTAATGAATGGCCGGTTAGTTCAGCAAGATTTCTCATGTTTAATAAATATGGTGCATACGCAACTGCATATTGCGACAAGTGGGTCAATGACCAAGGATTGTGAAAGACCTTTCCTAAACATGGGTAGTTTTGAGTCAGGGGTGTTAAATATTGTTAGAAATAAAGTGCGGTTGATTAAATCAACAAAAACGAGAATTAAACATGAGGATTGTTTAAAATTGTGGAAAATGGAAGGTAACACGGGGCAGAGCAGCGAATGCACAGCGGAAGTAAGTGTGGCGAAAAGCACGCGCACAGCGGAAATGAGCGTACCGGAAGTGTGCGTTCCGGAAGTGTGCATTGCAAAGCGTGGAGAACTGAGCGCACGTGCGCCCTCGCAGCCAAATGCGATTGATGTGATAAGTACAGCCAATACCAAAAATGTTAAGAATGTAACCAGTAACTTGTAACCTATAATTTACGTTAAGGATAAGCTATCAAGGGAAGAAGGTGAACCCACTGCCCATGCTGGTAACATGCAAGAGGCACCACATGAACAAGGAAAGGGAACGGTTCCACCAGCAGGGGCAGCGGCTGAAATCGGTGAGAATAATGTAGAGATTAATAGAAGGGGAGACATCCATTATACTACAACAGCAATTCCAGCAACTAGTTCAGAATGTAGTGATTCAGTAGGTTTGCATCCTGTCCGCACAATAGCGTTCCTAATGGGAAGGCAGATAGAGATGGCATAGTTCCCATAAGACATGTAGAAATGCATTGTCCATGGACTAGATCTGAACTGCGTGCAATTATATCTGAGTTCCCAGACCCTAGGAAAGATTTAGCCAAGTGTCAGAAATTTGTTAGCGATTTAGGTTATGCACATGAGCCAACTAATAAAGATTGGCGAGTGGTGTTTAGGGCGTGTCTTCCTCCCGGTACTGATATACAAAAGCTTATTAAGGATTGTATGTTGGAGGAAGAGAAGTCCTTAACAGATGATGATAATCAGGGAAATATTAAACGCATAATCTCTCAGTTGGCCATATACTTTCCTGTGGTAGTGGACTGGAGTAAAATTTTCACTATCAAACAACAGGATAGTGAAAATTCAGTGGACTATTTTTCTAGAGCTCTGATAGCGATGGCCAAATACACTGGGTTATCAGACATAAAGGATGATGTACACTACAGGGAGGTTGCTGTTTCAGTTCTAATGGACGGCATCAGAGAAAATTTGAAAACAAGGGTGCAAACTTCATTACCAAACTGGAGAGGGATCACTGTTAATGCTCTCAGGGAGTCAGCTATAGAACATGATAAGAATATAAATAAACAGAAAGAGACACTAAGTGATAGGTTAATGATGGTGAGTATCCAAGCACTAGAGGGACGGCACACACAACCACAGCATAATGACACCTGGTTTAAGGAAAAGAAACAACATGAGTTGAGGAAGTGTTTTAGATGCACTAAAATGGGACACCAAGCAAAGGACTGTACAATGACAAGAGCGGAAGCAAAGAGACTTGGCCCATCTAAGGGGGAATCACACAGACACCCACAGAGACGGCGCACACAAGTCTCAGAGACTTCTCAACAGTTTCCCGTGCACCTCATAGCAGCCAATGCCTTGGGGGAGAACCATAGCCAACCCTAGAGGTTAGGTCAGACCTGTAGTCCTACAATCAGGTGGGGTTTAAACTGTGGTAAGTATTAGTGTGCAGGGAACGGATTTAAAAGGTAATCTGTGTTGATTTTGTTTGTTTGTTTTATGTTGTCACATGTTTGTTTTCCTAAATCGCTGGCCGATGGTAAAGAATGGAAATGTTTGTTTTGTTTGCTGTTATGAGATAACTATCTTGTTTCCCTCTTACATATAAAAGGTAGACAAAAGGTATTTAGACTTAGGGCTAGATTTACTAAACTGCGGGTTTGAAAAAGTGGTGATGTTGCCTATAGCAACCAATCAGATCCTACCTTTCATTTATTTAGTGCATTCTACAAAATGACAGCTAGAATCTGATTGGTTGCTATAGGCAACATCTCCACTTTTTCAAACCCGCAGTTTAGTAAATATACCCCTTAGTGTTTAAAAGGGGTGAGATAAAGAAATAGAAGAATTACTCTTGAAAGACTAATTAACAATAGACAAATGGAACACTCTTTGTTTTAGGCTGCAGTGTCTCATGATAATTTGTTTGGCTGAGAATCATTATCCAACAATGAAGTATGTACATACTTTGCTCCAAAATATCGTTTTATGTATTTCAGAGAAAATATGAGTCACTAAGAGTAAATTTTTCATTTCTCTATAATAAGTTAGGAAAAGTCCGTTGAAAAGGTATGTAGTTGACGTTATACCGAGTTCTTAATGAACAAATGACGGACGACACTGGATTGCGCTGTTAAGACCCCCTAGTCAAGTATGGGGAGGGGTCATAGTTAGCAAATAGCTAAGGGGAGCAGTTGAATGAATACAGCCATTTCCCCATAGAGTCAGAGTCCAATCCAGCTGTCATTTTGTTGTAAAAAAATCTCGCTTTCTACATGTATGTTTATATTCAAATCGTTGTATTCCCATTATTCATTGCTTTCTTATTTCTCATTCTTTACACAAACGCTAGTATCTCTCTATCTCTCTCTCTCTCTCTCTCTCTCTCTCTCTCTCTCTCTCGCTGTGCTCTGCTCTGGTAGAGATAAAATCAGACACAGTCTCAACAATGGGGCTAAGACATATTTTTATTTTTTACATAAGACAAATTCAGAGATACACACACTAGATTGACATGAGTTACAGAAACAGTCAGGGGTTTTGTTTTCATGTGTATAGAAACTGCTGATTTTTAAGCAGAAAGGTTCTGTTGTGGAAATACGATTCATGTTTTATAGATTGCATATCTGTTTTGTTTGTTTTATGATTCGTGCCTCCTGTACAAAAATGTGCCTTTATATGGAGGCACAAAGGGTGGATAGGAGATTGCTAGAGGTTAAGCATACAGATATGCATCTCTGTATAGAACATTGGAGTAGGATTTGGGCCACAAGATACGACATAATGTGAAACCCTAGAAAATGTAGAATTTTCATGTTTTATATTTTTCACTGTTAGACAGACATGTACTGGGTACTGTTATATTTGAAGAAAGTGTTATAGAAATAGACCCCTTTGCCTTTCCCACTTAGTCAAGTAGCTGAATGTGAGGTACTGAGAATGACATGTGAATTGACAGAGGGAAAATCGATTGATATACATTGGTCTTTAGCATTTTTCTAGTCTACAGGGCGATGTTGAGGTGACTGAGAAATCGTTTTATAGCAATACCAGCACATGATTAGGACACTACATAGAGGACTATATACAGTGACACAGTTACCAACTGAAGTAGCTGCTAGTAAGGTCCACACTTACACACACGACCATACATGGCTGTCACACCAGGGCGAACATAGCTGTCAAATAGACAGCAGGGTTTTATGTGACAGTTAACAAATCTATGTTTTGTTTTGTTTTTCGTTGTATTGTTTTAGTTTTAAAATGTGAACACACACACACACACATGCACACATATACATATTGGTTAATATATGAAGATTTGTGTTACCTGAGGGATAAACTGTCTGGAAGGTGAAGAGATGTGGTGAGGAGTCTGGTGGACTCTGGAGAGATGGACAAGGTATACCAATAGAGCCATCCCATATCCCTCCTGCTGATGGGTTTTCCTCCAGGTAAAACAAATACACGTCATCCAATTACCACCATGCAGGATCCTCAAGTATACACTGGTGTACCAATGAAAAATGTCTGGGTAAAGGTGTATTGAAATGTGTCTAATGTATTACTGTGTCATACTCAAAACTTTTGTTATTTAATGTGATAGTCCTAGAGTTATAATAGATGATAGGGGTATTCATGTTATTAATAACAGATGTATAATGTATGAATAGTGGTAACAAATCACATACTTTCAATTAGCCATAAACCAGTGTGAACATAAAGTAGTGGTACTTGGTAGAACGAATTGAATAGAATAAGAGTTGGAACTTGATTGAAGTGACTGACAGCTTCGGCCACTAGTCCTTTCCCGCTACCAAAAGATCACTCCTGGGCAGACTCCTAACCTGTCAGTTTTTTTAAATGTTCTTGACCCCTCGTGAGATGGGATTGTAACTGGGAGGCTAGGTTAGACCTTGAGAGAAAGTAAATAGTGAGACAGCAAACAAGAACATCCAAAACACTGTTTCCTGAAAGGTCATACTAACTGTCAGGATGTTGGATCAGGAGAGTAAGTTGTGGAGCAGAAATTTCTTAGGCTCAGGTTATTTGACAGACAGGTACTAGGTGTAGGCTACCAGCATCACGGCTTCAAGGGTAGCAGAGACACACTGGTGCCCATTCCACCCACTGCAGAGGGGCCAACACTCAGAGAAGGGTCCAAGGGCACTCATGAGTCTGTTCTGGAAGGCCTCGAATGCAGTTAGTAGCACCTGAGCCAAAGGCTAAGACTGTTGTCCAGCATGAAGTTGTAGTTTTTCCTGTTTTGTGTTCTCTCATTTCATTCTGTTCTCAGGACGGTTAATTCTTTTGATTATTAGCGGGTGACAGAGACTGGTTCAGGTAATGATAAGGAGGTATTGGGGAGGAAGAAGTTAGTAGCATAATCGGTCCAGCCAATTACTCTATTCAATTCAGGGGTAAAGGAAAATTTGGAAACCTCGGAGCTTGAAAAAAGTGCGAGGGGCTATTGTCTGAGTAGCATTACGTCCGTAAGTACGGCGACCCCATGGTTAGAAAAGAGATACACCCAGCGATGCCAGTCCAGTAATATTCGGACTTGAGCAGGCATCCTTGAGAATGATTATCATTCTTGGGAGGGTAAGGTTTTAGACCAAACAAAGTGCTGGGCGTACTCACACGTGCCTCAGTGATTATATCAAGTAGGATTAGTTCTCTTTCCACTAAATATTCTTGAGGTACCCGAACTATAGGTGGGAGGTCACTAGGGAAAAAAGTAGGACACCTAGGTCCCTTAGTCTGAAGTCTCCCAATGCTTTGCAAGCCGATATCTGTTAAATCTGAGTATTGGGAGACTGGGAAGAACGAACAGACAATAGCCCGCCCACAAGTGTTGATGAAAAGAACTGATGACATTATTAGAAGTGTGTATATTAACGCAAGCTGAAGGAGATTGTATATGACATTATCGATAGACATAGGATGATGCTATTGATGAACATGAAGTGTTTAAATGTATTCTGAGCTTAAAGACATGCGTTGGACAGAAGAACCTGTTAAACTTGAAGAACTGTAGTAGAGATTTCTTTATAGCTGGTACATGTTCTATTGTACCTTTTACCTTTCCAAATAATGTTTTAAGTGTTTTATTGCACCCTTGAAGGGCATACAAAAGGTTATCTCCAAGCTCCAGAAGTGTACGGTTTATAGTAAAAGAAGAAGTCGTTTAGAGGATTAAGACTTTCTCTTATGATAACTTGTTTAGATCTACAAACAGCGTGGTCATACACCAAGGGGGATTTGTATTACATAACAATGAAACGTGGTACTGAGATCCTGCATATAACATCTTTAAGGTGATAGTTTATTGTACTATCAAAGGGTGGACTGTCGAAGTCGTATAATTGGATGAACGAAAGTATATTGGTTTAATATTGGTTTGCCGCGCGTATTGCGAAGCGTACGCCACATAACACATGGCATGATGCGATCGCACGGTAAAATACGCACGCACACACTCGCATTACAACATTTAGTTATTTATACAATTCATATTCATATTGGTTCCGTTACACTGTAATTTATGAGCAAATAGCATTTGATTTATTATTAGTTTATATATATATATATATATATATATATATATAGACATTGATTATATGTACACTTCAGTGTTATAAAAGGTTCAGGTTATAGGAAAGGTGTCATGCCTGGTATCATATTGAAGCCCTATTCATCAGTAGCTGTCCGGTGCAGTCGGCGAAGAGATCGCACATTGCATACTTTAGTTATTGATATTAGGGAATAAACCTTTTTTATGATGCTGGCTATGAAAGGAGCAGACCCCCTGGAGAGACGACCCCCTCCTATGGATTCCTTAGATTGAATCAGCCTATGAACTGTTTACCCTGGAGCCACCCTGTGTCTGGACCTATAGAAGCAAGCTACGTCATCTCTATTGTTCACAATGAAACACTGACTGTATATATATTCATAGCTGTGCATCCAGACCTCAGTCAACTCTGACACAGTATTCTAACAGATATACTGTCCACCGGGTCCCATGGGTGCGCAGCGAGCGCATGCGATTGCATTGGTATGTATTTATCTTTTGGTATTGGCTGTGCTGTACTGTACTTTATCATAATATAATAATGTATTGAATTGTTGACTATTTACATCTGCTAAAATAAATCACTTTGTGCGTTAGAAACACAATACAATCGCTTGGGCAATGCTTATTTGAAAACGATAGAATTACTTTAATATTACCTACGAAACAAGGAAATAAAAAATGTTTACTATTAAACTTCTATATCTGTAATGTATATCCAACACCAGAAATACTCTAATTTCCTCACCTTGCACACTGCCCGAAATCAGTTTATGCTGTGGTCCCTGTGGCGCAATTGCAATAATAGCGGGGTTAGCCTCCATATATTCTGGAAAACAGGCGCCATGTTGGTTAATTAACCAAAGCAATTAGTTGTCTATACATGTTCACTGAAATACCTTTGTGTATAATTTCTTTCATATCTTGGTATTCAACATCAATTTTTTCTTGTTTGATAACAGGTGTTACATTAGTGGTATCAGTGGTATCTAAACTCGTCTTCTCACTGTTAATCCTTTCTGACAAAAAAAAATCTATGTTACAAATTAGGCGTTTACATTGCTTCGTGTGAAACTAGAATGAAATAAAGTCCTTTAAACAGGTATACTACACGTGCTACTCACCTTTTTTAATGTCATAGTCGTACTGGTGCAGTACTTTTACCATCATCTCCACCTCTCTGGGGCTCATTGGCTTTGCTCTTTGCTCTTCTTGAGCATCTCCATCCCCACCTTAACTTTTCCAACATTTTTTGGCCCTTCCAGCACCATCTCTGACTCTGTCTCCATCTCCATAGCTGCAACCCCCACTGACACCTTCTCCTCACTCGCCATCTTCTCACGCTCCTCGGCACCAGACAGGCTCCTGTCATTTTATTCACTCAAACATGGGCGTTCGTTTCTGCTGTGGACCAATCATGATGATACCCGCAGAGAATGGAGCATTCCATTACATACGAAGGAATTTTATTATTAGGGAATAATTATTGCATTGCACTTTACCAGTTAAATGTTTTTATCTAAATTTTATGTATGGTAATAAACTTCTATTTTATAGGAAAGAATGAAGAGACAATGTTGCCTTCTCTTTATATGCAGCTTTGGGTGTTAATTATAGTGAAAGCTCTGCCCCTTTAAGCTAATGTCTTTGGTATATCGTTACATGCCCCGCAAATGATGCTTCAGTGTGTACGAAATTAAAATCATTGCTCACAACAACATGACTGTAAAAAGTCGCTAATAGGACGGCCGCTCTTCCCTTTATCGTCTAAAACAAGGCTAGTGTGTATGCAGTCCATGGACCGAGTGATCGACCCATCAATCGGATGTAAAAATCGATCGGCATAAAAAGTTAGTGTAAAATTCTGTAGTATGTACCCAGCTTTAGCCTAAGTCTTAAACAACAGGAGAATATTATATTTATTAGCACATTCCTAAGGTGGGGGCTGCTGTGAGTGAACCAACTAGGAGAGGAAGGCCAGATGTAGTGAAATGATAACAAAGGAGGTTTGATTTTTAGAATCTGAGAGACCCTGATGCAGGACGGAGGTAAGACTCACTCCTGGTTACAGGGGGTGGTGCAAGTTTGGCTGCATGTGTTCCCTGAAGCTTCTGTGAAAGTGGTCGCTTTTTGAACTCACCCAGAGTGGAATGACATCGAACTTGCATGTGAGTAGAGGAGCAAAGAGCATGGCTCAGCAGGCAGGGCATTTAATGGACACAATTGCAATGAGGATGCATTGCTGATTTTGTTGCAAAGTCACTTGTCAGAAATAGAAGTGTGCATTGTGCGGTGCTGAGAATCCTGTGGAATTGACACATATTTAATTAAAAGGGTGCCTGTTTTACATACTATTTGCCCAGATGATTTATTTAAAACACATCGAGGTAGCATTGGTTTGGAATCCTCACACCTTATTTCTCAAGTTCGTCCCCTAGAGAAGAAATAAGCCCGCACTCAGTTAATCCCATATTATACATGGTACCAGCTGTGTGACAATATAAATGCCCTATATGTATACAAGCAAAAGACAGTTGTTGTCAGCCTTAGACCTTAAAACTGCATATCTGTGTGTATCTAGCATAAATGAAAACATGCGGTATTGTTCATATTTTGATCAAAGCATTTAAGTCTGCATTACAGAATCAAGGGTACCTCATTTTATGCAGGTCCTACAATGACCTATTATATGCTTCAAGCGCCATTATAATGCATTCAAAGGAATCCGATTCAACCACATTGAATTCCAGGTTTACACATTCATTACTAAATGTACCTGAACCTACATTTACAAAAGTTTCTTGCAGCAGTTTAGTTTAATCAAATCCAAGGGTTTTACTGAAGTTGTATCATTCTCCTCAGTTGGCAAATTAGGAGGTTGGGTACCTTACCACGAATACCACAGCGCCGGCTGTACAATGTGTTTACCAAGTCTTGTACATTGCACAGTAGGGGCGCCTCCTTGCATTACTCCTTTAACAGCAGAATAATAGTATAGTCCTTCAAACTGACATGATTTTCTGGTGCCGGCATTCATTTCTTGCGATTTTTGAAGGTGGTCATTTCAAACATTGGGCTTGCCAGTGTGCTGTGATTGACAGGTTCGCACTTACCATGTTGGGTAAACTCTTGTCGGCATTGTGATAGTCGCGGTAATGACTACTACCACAATTACCTTAGACCCTGAGACACACATGTGCTATGTAACACAGGGCTCTGTGAAGATTGCAGTTTTACTGCTTTAACTCTGTTGTTGTTGGGCAAACCATCTTTTTCTAATTTCGTGTTTTCCTCTATTTCACCTAGCTTCTTGAATCTCTTCTATGTGGCAAAATATTCTTCGAAAACACCAGTTTTGATTTGTTTTTCTAGCTAGCTGATCTTTATTTGCTGGCTTTTCATCTAATAAAAAAAAACTAAATTACACTGCACTTTTTCAAAACATTTTTCTTCTTTAGCTTTGGTATATTTTGTTCCATCTCTTGGTATATTTCTGTTCCATCACAGACAGGGGGTTTTTCCAGGCTGGATCCCTGGAATGTGGCATGTCTGCTTTGGATTTTACAAACTCACCTTACAACGTGACTGTAAACTTCAATGAGGCAGGGACTCAGATTAATGATTACATATTCTTTGTTCAGACCTGCATAATATGTTTAGCGCTATATAAATAAGCAATAATAATAATTGTGTATGTTGGCATAGACCCAGCATCTCATTAACACCACTTCCACCTTGTGTTTGTAAGTATACAGCGTACAAGATAAGAAAATCCACAGTCCTATATATATAACTATATAAATATAAGTGTAAATAGGAAAGGTAATGGTAAAAGTTTCAAGGATAAAGAAATAATATACTCTTTTATGATAAATAAGTCAATTAGACAGTACCACTAGTAGATTACATCAATAATCTCCCTTCATAGGGGCATATTCAATTGTCCGCGGCATTGCCGAAAATCCCGCGGCCCGCCCAGGATTACCGTTATTACGGTAATCCTGTGCGGAAAAAACGTTAATACGGTAATTTACTCGCTGGATTTCAGCTCGCAGCTCAGGGAGCTGCGAGCTGAATTCCAGCGAGAGATTACTGTATTAACGGTATTAGTTTTTCCGCGCTCGAACCCGTGGACAATTGAATACCCCCCATAGAGTTAAATAGATTGCAGAAAATTGGTAAATGAGACAAGTAGCTTCTCAATGCCATATGTAGAAAGAACTTAATACAGTTTATGGTTATGACAGATTGCTTTTGGGTCCATATGTTCATAGAATGATGTTGTTAGTGTTCCGAAGCAACATAATACTCATTGAATAAAGCCAATAATGGTCAATGCAAGAACGGAGAGGAGGTCTAATGTGGTCATGTGTAGATAGGGCTGTAAGTAAACAAATCTGCACAGTTTTTATGAATAGGTCCCCCTGGCCATTCGGTATAACAATAACATAATGCAAATACGAATTTCAATGTTAATGCGAGAGCCTAATTAGTCTAATATAATGTACTCCAACCATTAAAACATAAAAGCTGAATCAATGGTTCTCCCAGTTGGATCAGAGGACGTATGATAACTGAAGATCAAGTACTCAACAGATGCTTGTGCACAATGAAACACTTCAAAGCTGTTTTATTCAGATGAAATGGAATCAGTAGCAAATGTAATACAAATGTATCAAATTAACATTTCTGCATGAACATCATGGTTTTCTTCAAAGGTATAGTCTCACAAAGAATATCTGTTTAAATTGTAAACCAACCCAAGACTAAAAGCAATATGCAGCATTTTCAATATTGAAAATGTTATTTAAGCCTTGGATTGGATCTACAAGCACCAGTGTGCTCTGGCAGCCATAGGTATTTGTAATTCTACATGCGCCAACATATTCAAGCAATTTATGGCCGACAGGGCTTGCTGGGACCAGTATAGCCACATATGAAAATGCTATATTCTGACTTTAAAAATGTAGGGTTTTGGAATGAGCCCCAGTGTTATCAACACAAGGCAGACTTTTTCTGGGGGCTATACTTGCATTCCATTTCCTCCCTCATTCTGCCTCTTAAAGTGTACACAGAAAATCTTAATACATTATTGCTATGTATGCAAATGTGTACTTATGCAAAGCGCAAAGGACTTGCATCCAACACTACATGATCCCCTTTATGTATTAAATGTATTTATGCTTTGCGTCCACTGAATTCAGCAAGACACAGGTCTCAAGACGCGTGTGCATTTGAAATCTGGATCAGGTCTTCTGTGCTCTACTATACCTGATGCAGTGTGATGCGTCCAATAACTATGTGGATTATAAATTCACAAAAGAATGCACAGGAAAAATAAATAAAAAAAACTGTGCATTATTGTTGCCTGATAATAATAAAGAAATTAATGTTAAAACAGCAAAACAAAGAAGTGTTTTTCCCCATGAAATATATTTATTAGAATGTTGTTAATGTCTACTGAGCATAAAATACATTATTACAGTTGCTCGTGATTTTGTGATTGCAAATACATGTATACTGCATACTACATACATACTGATTGGGACTAACAACTTAGCTGGAGCAAGAGATACGGCAGAATAACAATTAAGTGTGAGATGCCCAAAGCTTGAATCAGATGTGGTTGCGTGCACTTGTCTTTGGCACAACCCTATTTTAAATTCACTACAGCAAAGTGCCTCTTCCCTGCCCATTTCACTCCCCGAAATCGTAGACTGTAGTAAGTGTCCTTTGTGCTGGCAAGCGCACGGAACAGGACTGCATTCACAATAGTTTCTGCCGGTTTTGGGCATGTGCAGACTGATTTTCTGCAAAATATGCTCAAAATTAGCAGATATGTGCCTTAAAGTATCAGGGTCCATATATCTAAAATAGTTGCT
The DNA here is from genome assembly GCF_038048845.1 of Mixophyes fleayi. Taxonomy (NCBI): domain Eukaryota; kingdom Metazoa; phylum Chordata; class Amphibia; order Anura; family Limnodynastidae; genus Mixophyes; species Mixophyes fleayi. Next base: position 130,787,313 of record NC_134402.1, on the reverse strand, counting down.
GGTGAAGCTCATATTTCAACTAACATAATGTAAATTAGTGTAATTAGTCATCACTGCAAGTGAAGGGCAGAGTACTGTGGAATACCCTATTTCGCATAGCTAACATTAATCTAAATTAAAGTAAAATAAAAGTTTAGATCTTTACCATTAATTTTAATGTTGTTTATATCAGTGTTTTAATAACTCAATTGAATTGGACACATTAAAAGAAATGTGAAAAACACTGGAAATAAATAAGTAAATAATTGTACAGTGTGACTCCCCTTACCCTGCTTGCCCAAAATTGTCAATGAGCTCAAGCACTACACGTCCATGTTGTGCATACTACCTGCTGTACACTTGCATTTTTGGCTTTGAATTATTAAAAACCTTGTACAATCGGCATTTGCCTGTAAATAAATCAGAATAAAGGGATGATGTCTCCAGTTTGGTATATGGTGAATTTCTCTATACTGTTGTAGGGAGGGGGTAATTGGCTTTTGGCCTCACTGGGTGTTTTTTTGGTAGACCGTTGCCCCCAGATTTTTAAAATGCTTTTTCCTTAAATTACAAAGCGTGGGGGCTGCTGGGCCCTAGTTTGGGTGGCTCAGGCTCATCAGGGCTTGGCCCTGGTCTATTGGAACCAAGCCCTGGCATTGGTATCTTCCTGATGGCTGGCCCCTCTCCAGGGATCAGTTACCTTAATTTACGTACTACTCAGCCCTGTTCTCTTCCTCTCCTTCCTTTTCTCCCCTCTATGTGGGCTAATCAACCACCCATTACTGGCAATGAGTGTATCACGTGGTGTCAGCAGACAGCAGCATAAGCAGCATAAGCCTCTTGCTATGTGACAACTGACACCGCATGGAAGTTTCCTTCCCCTCTGAGCAGAAGTACAGAGCAGTAGAAAGAGCATTATGAGGCAACCAGCCTAGTTATAAGTTAAGTACAGTGACTATGAGCCTGTAACTATTCTTCAGACTGCAGAGCAGGTAAACGTGTGTGCATGGGGGATATTACTTTAATGTGGTGTATGTTCATGCAATTTGGAGGTGTATTTATGTAATGTGGGGGCTTTAAATGTAATGTAGTAGTCATTGTAGTGGTCATTTTATATTGTAAGGGCTAATAATGTAATATGGAGGATAGGTTAAATATCAGAGATTTGGGGAGAAACAGGTCTAATTATTAAATGTAAATGCTATTCATTTAATACGGGAGTTGGCTGGATAGAAGGACTAGTGTTTATTAAATGTGGGTGCTATTGATTTAATGTTAGAGATCTGGGGGAGTGAGGCTTAGAGCTTTCAAGGAAGTGAATATTACCTATTCCTTTTCCAAATAGATTAAACATTCTATGATTTGGATAAGAAACAAACAATCTTAAGGTAGTGAATGCTACACGAACAGGTAAGAGAGTTACTGCCTGTCAATTGTTCTGATCCTGCAGGGACAGCATGTATGGGAGTACGTCTTCAGGATGCTTTGCTTGTGAAGGGGAACTGAGCGCAAAAAACAGTGGTGCACACAGAACTGCCAATGTATTTCAAGGGAAAGTAGATGGAATCAATTAAAGTGAAAACTTTTCTTAGCTGATATAAATTCTCAATTTGGCCCTTCCTGCTGGGCCCCGTTTGCTTTTAAAAGCTTACAGGCAATGTTTTTGCAGTCTTCAGTTGTCCAGTTTTGCTGAGTCTGTGTTGACTGAAGCCTCAGTTTCCGGTTCTTAGCTGACAGATGCCTGGTGTGGTCTTCAGCTGCTGATACTCATCCACGTTTAGGTTTCACATGTTCTTCTGCATACCACTGTTGTAACGTATGGATATTTGAGTTACTATTGCCTTCCTGTCACCTTGAACCAGTCCGGTCATTCTCCTCTGAACTCTCTCATTAAAAAGGTGTTTTTGCCAACAAAACTTCATATTTTTTGTTTTGCACACCATTCTCTGTAAACCACTAGAGACTGCTGTGCATGAAAATCCCAATAGATCAGCAGTTTCTGAGATACTCAAACCAACAATCATTCCACAATCAAAGTTACTTAGATCAAATTTGTTCCCCATTCTGGTGTTTGATATGAAAAACAACTGAACATCTTGACTGTGCCTCCATGCTTTTATGCAATGAGTTGCTGCCACATGATTGGCGGATTACATAATTGCAAGTGTTCTTAATAAGGTGTTCACTGAGTGTATAGAGATAGAGATAGAGGGAGAGGGAGGGAGAGATCTAAGGAAGTTAATTAGCTAATAATGAATGAGCTCCTCCTCCCCATGATTACTTTACCTTACTGCAGGAGCGGTAATCCCTGACACTACATCCCCTGCAGCTCTCATCTATGGAGGACTCCCCCTCAACCATACCCCCAGACCCAGAAACAGACAAGGTGGTGGAGTACAAGGGGTGGTAAGCAGAAGAGAAATTAAACTGACTGTTGAACAGTTTATAAAGAGTCCACCAGAAGATGGAAGTAAATTGAACTCCACGATTGGAACAATTTCAGTTGGACAAGTCGAAAGATCTCTTTAACGAACATTCGGGCTAAAAGTGGAGCAGAAAGAAGACTAATGAGAGGAATGAAACGAGCCATCTTTGAAAAATGGTCAACCACTACCCAGACAGTGTGAAACTATGTAGGCAACATTTGCCCTGTCGTAAAATTTTGAGGAAACAACTTAAATTAGATCAAGCACTGGTTTAGGAAACCACGATATGACCTAGGGTTGCCATCAAACTTGGGAGGTGTAGGTAAACATAGAGTAGAGAAAGTATTGTGTGCCACGATGGGAGCATAGGAATCAGGTGCCACCGGTGGTGGTGGATTAGGCATGGAAGCCTGGAGAGTATCCAAATGGGTGGCCAAGGCTTGAAGACACTGGAGGTGCTGAAGCTGAGTAGCGTCTTATTGTTCCACTCTTCCTACTAAGTGCTGTAACATGTCTTTAGCGAAAAGTTCTCCAGAGGGGTCCATTTATATTGCCAGATCTTACTGTCATGCTCGGAATTGGAATCTGTAGAACCCTCAATGTCTGCTTGAATTGACACTACTTACATGCAGGCATGGAGTCTAACGAAGATTTTTTGCCAGGGACCCCAGCAAGGAGATATGAAATTGTGGCTTCCACCTGTCAGGTTGCGACCCTATCAAGTGACACCAGGTGGAGAATGCTGGGAATGAGGAGACAGAAGTGACTTGGGAGGAAATGGAGGTCCAGTTAAGCTAGGAGCTCAGGGTCTGGTTAAAAGGGAGATGTGACAGTCTGCTGGTAAGTAGTACACGGAGGTCAAAGTGAGCTGGGAAGCCCTGGGTCTGGATCACTTGGCAGTATAAAGGTCTGAAGATAGGAAGGACACGTGGGAGCAGATACGATGGGGAGCTAAAGGTCTGGATCACTTAGAGATGCAATGGTCTGCATAAAGGTAATATATAGAGGTGTAAGATCTGCATGCTAAAGGCACACAAAAATACGGGTGAGCTAGGAAGCTCAGGTATGCAAGAGATGTGATAGTCTGCGAACAGAGAGAGAATCAGTAGGTGTTAGCAGAATTCACGTCCTCACAGGTAAGGAGACTTGAAGAGCTGGCACCTAAACATAGGGTCATGTGCTTTAAATAGTCAGAGATGCTAGCTTGATTATCCAATTAAAGAAATTAATGAAGTGGCTCAGACCCTAAGGGAAGAGGGTGGCTGCTATGGAGAAGCAGTGGCACTTAGTGCTGGAGACGGGGCGACAGAATTGGGCAGGTAGGAGTGCCAAACCCCAACCAAGTGGTCTGCGCATCCAGTGTGTGACAATTACACTTTCACACATTGCACCAGCTAACAAGCATTGTGGTCACTGTTCTTACCTGTTTCCCTTGGCTCTCACTCCCTGCATTCGCTTGCTGATCTGAACAGAGCATGTGCACACCTGGTCTTTTCAAAACTTCCTGCATTCTCTTGATTGGCTAATTGTCTGTCAGCTCTCTAACAAGTTGCCAGATCTTCAGGTCTCCTTACCTGTTAGAATGTTGTTCTCCCTGGCTCCTGTCTGCACATCAGTATCCTGTGTTACCTGTTCCAAGATCATGACCTGTGGAATTATTGCAAGAACCTCGTGCCTCATCATTGGTCTCGTCCTCAAGCTATTCGCTTTCCAGAGATCTCAGTGCATCAGTTCTCTGCAGTTCACCACCTCTCAGTCAGTATCCTGTGTTACTTGTTCCACGATCATTACCTACAGTATTTTTGCAGTATTCGTGCCTCATAATCACTCCTGTTCTCATCTATTCGCTTTCTAAAGAACTCAATGCTTCGGTTCAGTGACGTTCACCTGAACCCCTGCGTTTATCTTCCAGCAGGCCTGTTACAGTCCACGGTTCCACTTTGCCCTGCTCTAATACCCCTAGAGGACCGCAACCTGCGGCTAGAGAGCAGCTAAGTCCATACTCCCTTGCGGGAATCCCTGCTGAATACTAGACTCTGCACCTCTCTGGGGGTAAATCTATCTAAAGCGGGGCTTCGAGGCCTATTCCAAACTCAGCCTCCGTTATTATTAATATTATTATTAATATTTATTTATAAGGCGCTACAAGGCATCCGCAGCGCCGTACAGAGACAAACAAAATCACAATACAATGGGAGACAGCACAGTACAGTAAACACAGCAACTCAGTACGCTCAATGCACAGCTAGAGAGGGCGGGGAAGGGGGAGGGAGGATCCGAAAACGACGGGGCCCAAGAAGGGGGGCGCGGAAGACAAGGAGACTCCCAGGGGGGAGGAGGGAGCGAAAGTGGATGTGGGGTGGAGGACCTTTGAGGAGGAGGGCTAAGTAGCTGGAGAGCAGAGTTAGAAGTGGTGTAAACAGGAGGAGAGATGGCCCTGCTCAGAGGAGCGTACAATCTAAGGGGAGGGGTGGACAGACAGAGAGACGCAGGGGAGAGAGGGAGAGTAGGGGGACAGAGGCAGAAGATAAGGTAGGAAGTTAAGTGGGAGACAGAAAGGCTTTAAGAAAAAGGTGGGTTTTAAGGGCCCGTTTGAAGCTGGACAGATTAGGGGAAGTTCTGATGGAGGGAGGGAGCTTGTTCCAGTGGAGGGGGGCAGCGCGGGCGAAGTCTTGGATACGCGCGTGGGAGGAGGTTATAAGGGGGGAAGAGAGGCGACGGTCAGAGGCAGAACGGAGAGGGCGGGATGGAGCATGAATAGAGAGGAGGGTGGAGATGTAGGGTGCAGTGGAGTTGGCGAGGGCCTTGTAGGTGAGTGTGAGGAGCTTAAAGAGGATTCTGAAGGGGAATGGGAGCCAGTGAAGGACTAGGTAGAGGGGGGAGACAAAAGAGGAGCGGCGAGAGAGGAAAATAAGCCTAGCTGCAGCGTTAAGGACGGATCGAAGGGGATCGAGATGAGAGTGGGGGAGGCCAGTGAGGAGGAGGTTACAGTAGTCCAGGCGGGAGATGATCAGAGAGTGGATAAGGCATTTGGTGGCATCTTGGGAGAGGAAGGGCCGGATGCGAGCGATGTTGCGCAGCTGGAAGCGGCAGGATTTAGCAAGAGAGAGGATGTGGGGGCCAAAGGAGAGAGAGGAGTCGATGATGACACCAAGGCAGCGAAGTTGGGGGACAGGGGAGATAGAGGTGTTGTCGACAGTGATGGAGAGGTCAGAAGGGGATGGGGTATGAGAGGGAGGAAAAACTATGAGCTCAGTTTTGGCAAGGTTAAGTTTGAGGAATCGAGAGGACATCCAGGAGGAGATGGCAGAGAGGCAGGCGGACACCCTAGAGAGGAGGGAGGGAGAGAGATCAGGAGAGGAGAGGTAAAGTTGAGTGTCGTCAGCGTAAAGGTGGTAGCTGAAGCCGAAGGAGCTGATGAGTTCACCCAGGGAGGAGGTGTATAGAGAGAAGAGTAAGGGTCCCAGAACAGAGCCCTGAGGGACCCCGACTGGAAGGGTGGATGGGGGGGAGAGAGACCCAGAGGTGGTGACAGAGAAGGAACGGTGAGTAAGGTAAGAGGTGAACCAGGACAGGACTGGGCCGGAGAGGCCGAAAGACTGGAGGGTGTGAAGGAGGAGGGGGTGGTCAACGGTGTCAAAGGCTGCAGAGAGGTCAAGGAGGATGAGAAGGGAGAAGTGGCCCCTGGCTTTTGCAGAGAGGAGGTCATTGGTGACTTTAGCCAGGGCAGTTTCAGTGGAGTGGAGGGGGCGGAAACCAGACTGGAGAGGATCAAGGAGGGAGTATTCAGAAAGGTAGGAGGTGAGACGGCTGCAGACGAGCCTCTCAAGAATTTTGGAGGCAAAAGGGAGAAGAGATATGGGGCGATAGTTCGAGAGAGAAGTGGGGTCGAGATTAGGTTTCTTAAGAATGGGGGATACGAGAGCATGTTTGAAGGAGGAGGGGAAGATGCCAGTGGAGAGGGAGAGATTAAAGAGGTGAGCGAGGTGGGAGCAGGTGGTGGGGGAAAGGGAGCGAAGAAGGTGGGAGGGGATGGGATCCAGGGGGCAGGTAGTGGGGGGGAGGATAAAATGAGAGAGTGGACTTCCTCGCCGGTGGTGGGACGGAAGGAGTGGAGGGGAAGGTGGTTGGGGGGGAGGACAGAAGAGTGGGAGGGGTGGAAGAGAGAGTGGAGGAGGAGATTTCAAGTCGGATGGCCTCGATTTTAGAGGAGAAGAAGGAGGCGAAATCAGAGGCAGTCAGGGAGGAGGGGGTGGGGGGAGGGGAGGGGGCCAGGAGAGTGCTGAAGGTGGCAAAGAGGCGGCGGGGGTTAGAGGACTGGGAAGAGATGAGGGATTTAAAGAAAGATTGTTTAGCGAGTGAGAGGGCAGAGCTGTAGGATGAAAGGATGAATTTAAAGTGGAGGAAGTCAGCCAGGGAGCGGGATTTTCTCCAGTGACGTTCGGCGGAACGGGAGCATTTTTGGAGGAAGCGGGTAAATTTGGAGTGCCAGGGTTGGGGTTTGGAGCAGCGGGGGTGGACGGAGTGGGCAGGGGCGACCGCGTCCAGAGCGGAGGTGAGGGTGTGATTGTAGAGGGAGACCGCCTGGTTGGGGCAGGCCTGGGAGGAAAGGGGAGAAAGGAGGGTATCGAGAGAGGAGGACAGAGAGGCAGGGTCAAGAGCATCGAGGTTGCGTATGGACAGAGTAGGTTTGGGCAGGGGGAGGGGAGCAGGAGAAGAGGAGAGAGAGAAGGAGAGGAGATGGTGGTCGGATAGAGGAAAGGGAGAGATGGAGAAGTCGGAGAGATTACATAGGTAGGAGAAGACAAGATCAAGGGAGTGACCAAGGCAGTGGGTAGAGGAGGAGGTCCATTGGGTGAGACCAAGGGAGGAAGAGAGGGTGAGCAGTTTGCTGGAAGCAGGGTAGGTGGGGTTGTCGATGGGGATATTAAAGTCGCCGAGAATGATCGAGGGGAGATCGGAGGAGAGGTAGTGAGGAAGCCAGCTAGCAAAGTTGTCAAGGAAGAGGGAGGTGGGGCCAGGGGGGCGGTAGATGACAGTGACGCGGAGATGGATGGGGTAGAAGAGGCGGATGGAGTGAGCTTCAAAAGAGGAGAAGGAGAGGGAGGGTTCAGGGGGAATGACACGAAAAGTACAGGTGGAGGAGAGGAGGAGGCCAACTCCACCGCCAGGACGGGCACCAGGCCTGGCGGAGTGGGTGAAGGAGAGGCCACCATAGGAGAGGGCAGCGGGGGAAGTAGTATCAGAATCGGAGAGCCAGGTTTCAGTAACGGCAAGAAGGTTAAAGGAGTTGGATAGAAAGAGGTCGTGGATAGCAGTCAGCTTGTTGCGGACGGATCTGGCATTCCAGAGGGCACAGAAGAAAGGGGGAGAGGAGAGGGGGGAAATGGGGATGAGGTTAGCAAGATGAGCAGCGCGCGGGGGATGGCGGGGAGGAACGGGAGAGGTAGGGCGGGGGGAGAGTATGGGTATGGAGTGAGAGCGGGGAGGCATAGTAGGGAGAGAGAGTAACAGAACAGTGAGATAGTGGGGACAGTGAAAAACAGGTAAGAACAAAGGCAGGAAGACAATGAAAAGGTGGAAGATAATAACGAATTAGGGCGTGGAGGGCATGGAACAACAGTACAGTGAGATAATAAGGACAATGAAGACAGGTAAGAATGATAGCAGAACAGTAAGATAATAAGGACAGCGGATAACAGGTAAGAATAAGCAGGGAGACAATAGCAAGATGGAGGACAATAACCAATTAGGGCGTGGAAAGCAAAGAATAATAGAAGGAGAGGTAATAAGGACAATGGAAATAGGCAAGAATAATAACAGGTAAAACTAGTTGCTGGTAAATATAAAATCAGGAAAAACAAGATAAAGGCATATAAATAGTAGAATAATAACAGGTAAAAAGTAGAAACTTGTAAATGTACAATCAGGAAAAACAAAATAATGGCATATAAAATAATGTTCTATATGCAGTTGATGCAGTTAAGCCAGGGATTCAGCAGGAGAAGGGTCAACCGACAAGCCGGGCCGGCACACAATAGATCAGCCGGTGCAGACAAGCCAGGGACTCAGCAGGAGAAGGGCCAATCGACAAGCCAGGTCGGCACACAGTAGATCAGTCGGTGCAGACAAGCCAGGGATTCAGCAGAAGAAGGGCCAACTGACAAGCCGGGTCGGCACACAGTAGATCAGTTGATGCAGACAAGCCAGGGACTCAGCAGGAGAAGGGCCAACTGACAAGCCGGGTCGGCACACAGTAGATCAGTTGGTGCAGATAAGCCAGGGATTCAGCAGGAGAAGGGTTAATTGACAAGCCGGGTCGGCACACAGTAGACCAGCTGATGCAGACAAGCCAGGGACTCAGCAGGAGAAGGGACAACCGACAAGCCGGGTCGGTACACAGCAGATCAGTTGGTGCAGATAAGCCAGGGATTCAGCAGGAGAAGGGTTAACTGACAAGCCGGGTCGGTACACAGCAGACCAGCTGATACAGATAAGCCAGGGACTCAGCAGGAGAAGGGTTAATTGACAAGCCGGGTCGGTACACAGCAGATCAGTTGATGTAGATAAGCCAGGGATTCAGCAGGAGAAGGGTTAACTGAAAAGCCGGGTCGGTACACAGCAGATCAGTTGATGCAGATAAGCCAGGGATTCAGCAGGAGAAGGGTTAACTGACAAGCCGGGTCGGTATACAGTAGATCAGTTGGTGCAGACAAGCCAGGGACCCAGCAGGAGAAGGGTTAATTGACAAGCCGGGTCGGTACACAGTAGATCAGTTGATACAGACAAGCCAGGGACCCAGCAGGAGAAGGGTTAATCGACAAGCCGGGTCGGTACACAGCAGACCAGCCGGTGCAGATAAGCCAGGGACTCAGCAGGAGAAGGGTTAATTGATAAGCCGGGTCGGTACACAGTAGATCAGTTGATATAGATAAGCCAGGGACTCAGCAGGAGAAGGGCCAACTGACAAGCCGGGTCGGCACACAATAGATCAGTTGGTGCAGATAAGCCAGGGATTCAGCAGGAGAAGGGCCAATTGACAAGCTGGGTCGGTACACAGCAGACCAGCCGATGCAGATAAACCAGGGACTCAGCAGGAGAAGGGCCAACCGACAAGCCGGGCCGGTACACAGCAGACCAGTTGATACAGATAAGCCAGGGACTCAGCAGGAGAAGGGTTAATTGACAAGCCGGGTCGGTACACAGTAGATCAGTTGATACAGACAAGCCAGGGATTCAGCAGGAGAAGGGCCACTCCGTTACATACACAGTGTTAAGGGAGGAAGCAGGACTTTAGACTGTGTAACTATTGAATGATGACCTGACACATTTAAGTGAAGAGCATTTTCTGTTATGAATATGTGAGGGATCTGGATTGTCTTGGAAAGAATATTCTTCTCACAGTTTAGTATTAAGGGGGGTGTTATTTAGTAGCTAGGAAGACTGAAAAGAATTGACACCACTGGAGTCTTTTCATGAAAATAGTGGTGCTATGTAGTTGTTACCCCCCAAAAAAGTAACCAAGAAAGTAATTTAACTTTATGTTATGTTAGGGTTTACTGGCATGTTTAGTTCCTGAAGAGTTCAATAGGCATTGGTTGAATAACACTGCCATGTTAATTACCAAACTCTCTGATAAAATATACCCGATTTTGAGACACTGATCTATCAACACCATTAACAGATACCTTTCAAACCCAAACATATTAGTATATAGCCTGTGTGAATGCAGTTTTGAACATACTGACTACTTTGGATAAGTTAGGAATAACAGCCTCTGAACTGTTTACTTCTGAACTCATGAATGTAATAAAAAAGATGACATTAGGACACATGATATAAATACATTTCTTAGAACACACTCCTGGGGGTAAATGTATGATCCTCCAATTTCTGCAAGTCGCTGGAAATCGGCGATTTTGCAGTTAAAATTTAAAGGGCGATGGCTTGTAAAGGCAATGGCTTGTAAAGGCAAACTTGCCTTTACAAGCCATCGCCACTTTAAATTTTCACTGCAAAGTCGCCGATTTACAGCAACTTTCAGAAATCGGAGGATCATACATTTACCCACAGGAGGTAAATGTATCAAGGTGCAATTTTGCATTTTCAACGATTTTCTCGGGTGAGTTTAAATTTGCCGATGTATTAAACAGCGAGTTGACATAAATTAGTCATTAAAGTGTTTCTTTCAAAATCACCATTCTCAAAATCACTAAAAATCGCAGTCTCGATGTTTTGCCACTGTAGCAATACAAATTGGCAAATGTATGAAGCTGCAATTTTGCAAACTTGCTCCAGTTTGATTTGAAAATCGCCAAAATCAACATTCCGATTTCTGTAGGTGAGATAGGAAAACACATCACAGTTACACTGATGGTCGATGTTAATATAACAGGAGGCACAATGAAAGTGTTTTTTGTTTTAGAGGTGCAAAAATTATTTTAAAATATATTACGGGGCCAATTTTTTTTATGAATAAATTAGTTGTAAAAATTTCTATAATAAACATATATTTTTTTTAGCTTATTATATATTGGCTTACTATCTAATTACCAGTCGGGGCAGCACTTAATATTTCCAGTTGGGGTCACCATTTAAAGTACATATATTTGATAGGGATGTGCACCGACTTTTGAGGTCTCGTGTTTTGTGTTTTGGATCCGGATTTTCTCGATGTTTTGGGTTCGGATTTGTTTTGCAAAACACCTGCCGAAACGTTTTGGTTCGGATTTAAGGTTTTGGATTCGGATTTTTTTTGAAAAAAAACTAAAAAGTGTAAAAATCAAGTTTTTGGGCTTATTTTCACTCCTACGCTATTATTAACCTCAATAACATTCAATAACAATAATTTCCACTAATTTAAATGCTATTCTGAACACCTAACACCTCACAATAATTTTTTTTTTTTAGTACAAAACGTTGCAACGAGGTATCTTTCTGGACTGCGTAGAGGAGTGTTCCCCACAATACAATTAAAAACCCATCAACTGGTCTGAATTACACCCAAAAATAGTATCTGGACTGCGTAGAGGACTGGCCACTGGCCACCACAATATTATATATAGAAAACCTTCAACAGGTCAGAATTACACCCAAAAATAGTATCTGGATTGCGTAGAGGACTGGCCACTGGCCACCACAATATAATATATAGAAAACATTCAACAGGTCCGCATTACACCCAAAAATAGTATCTGGACTGCGTAGAGGACTGGCCACTGGCCACCACAATATAATATATAGAAAACCTTCAACAGGTCAGAATTACACCCAAAAATAGTATCTGGACTGCGTAGAGTAGTGGGCACTGGGCACCACAATAAAAAATATATAGAAAACCTTCAACAGGTCTGAATTACACCTAAAAATAGTATCTGGACTGCGTAGAGTAGTGGGCACTGGGCACCACAATAAAAAATATATAGAAAACCTTCAACAGGTCTGAATTACACCCAAAAATAGTATCTGGACTGCATGGAGGACTGGCCACTGGCCACCACAATATAATATATAGAAAACCTTCAACAGATCTGCATTACACCCAAAAATAGTATCTGGACTGCGTAGAGGACTGGCCACTGGCCACCACAATATAATATATAGAAAACCTTCAACAGATCTGCATTACACCCAAAAATAGTATCTGGACTGCGTAGAGGACTGGCCACTGGCCACCACAATATAATATATAGAAAACCTTCAACAGGTCAGAATTACACCCAAAAATAGTATCTGGACTGCGTAGAGTAGTGGGCACCACAATAAAATATATAGAAAACCTTCAACGGGTCTGAATTACACCCAAAAGTAGTATCTGGACTGCGTAGAGTAGTGGGCACTGGGCACTGCTATAAAAAATATATAGAAAACCTTCAACAGGTCTGAATTACACCCAAAAATAGCATCTGGACTGCATAGAGTAGTGGGCACTGGGCACCACAATAAAAAATATATAGAAAACCTTCAACAGGTCTGAATTACACCCAAAAATAGTATCTGGACTGCGTAGAGTAGTGGGCACTGGGCACCATAATAAAATATATAGAAAACCTTCAACAGGTCTGAATTACACCCAAAAGTAGTATCTGGACTGCGTAGAGTAGTGGGCACTGGGCACTGCTATAAAAAATATATAGAAAACCTTCAACAGGTCTGAATTACACCCAAAAGTAGTATCTGGACTGCGTAGAGTAGTGGGCACTGGGCACCACAATAAAATATATAAAAAACCTTCAACAGGTCTGCATTACACTGCACATACGGCTGCTCCTCCATCCTCTCTATCATATACATGTTGGAGTTTCAGCGTGTGAAAACCTCTTGTTTTTGATAATGTCAGTGCATTTTGAATATTTTTCAATTTGCCCCACAACACTGAATGTACTTTATCTATGATACGCATCTATCTATCTTGACTGCGTAGTGTGGTGGCCCCGGTACACAATTTGGTACCGAGGCCACAATATAATTAAAAAACCCTCCACGGGTCAGAATTCCACCAAAAAAGGGTATGGACTGCGTAGTGTGGTGTGCCCGGAACACAATTTTTTACAGCGCCAACAATATAATTAAAAAATTGGGCATCAACTGTCACCGTTGTTTAATATCTGATACACCTAAATATGGACTGCACAGTGGAGTGGCCCCGGTAGTAAATTTGGTGCCGGGGCCACAATACCTCCTCCAACTTCCAAGTGTAGTGTTTATAAAGACAGACAGCGTCGAAGTGTTATTAGTTGACTTTTTTAACCCTAAAATTGTCCCTGTTGCAAATATTTGTGCAATGGAGAGTTACTTTTTCATTTAAAGACTCAAGCTTTCAAGTGTAGTGTTTATAAAATATAAACAACAATACAGTAGTTCTAGAGCACGTCAATCCCTCTTGTTTTAAATTATGACAGGGCATTTTACTTTTGGTTTAATTTCCTGAATTTGTTTAAATTTGGTATTACTTTTTGAACATGGCAAACGACTGTTGATTGGTCATATTATGCAAAAAAAAAGGTCCAAGATGGAATTGTCCTTGGGCCCTCCCACCCACCCTTATGTTGTTGAAATAGGACATACACACTTTAACAAACCAATCATTTCAGCGACAGGGCCTACCAAACAACTTTGGCTGAAATGATTGGTTTGTTTGGGCCCCCACACCAATAAAACAATTCATCTCTCCCTGTACAAACTAAACAGGCTCTACTGAGGAAAGATGTCGTCCTCATTCTCAACCTCTGATTCCTCTCCCCCTACAGTGTGTACTTCCTCCTCCTCATACATTATCAATTCGTCCCCGCTGGACTCCACAACCACAGGTCCCTCTGTACTGTCTGGAGGGCAGTGCTGTACTTCATTGAGGAATTGATTATTCATTTTTATAAACATAATTTTTTCAACGTTGTGAGGAAGCAACCTACTTCGCCACTCACTGACCAGATTCCCAGCTGCACTAAAATCTCTTTCCGAGTACACACTGGAGGGGGGACATTGCAGTTAAAAAATAGAGCAAGTTTATACAGGGGCTTCCAAACTGCCTTTTGGAGTTCTACCATGTCACTACTTCTAGTTAATTTAGATTGCAAGGCTTGTAAATATAAATACTTTGAAGATAAAAAAAGCAGGCTGCACAGACTGTGGAGCTAGAAAGTGTAATTAAATGGACCACGTTACTTTGGTGGCTATCTATGCCCCCCCACCCCCGCCCTACACTTGTAGTTGAATATAAATAAAGCAGCCTGCATAGACTGTAGAACTAGAAATTCAAATATACAAAGAAATGGACAAAGGCAGTTTAGTATCTGTCTGCATCAGATCCCCTCTCCACTAGGAGTAAAACAGAAAACTATTCAGCCGTTATATAATCTAGAATATAAATAGAAATTGAGAACGGCAATTTGGTATCTGTCTGCATCATAATCATCAACATCCTCTTCAGCGCCAGCTACATCAATATCCACCTTCATTAGCCAAATCTGTAACTGGACTGTGGGTGATCCTTCCAGCATATGCAGAGGGCGTGCTGCAAATGCTGGATGGAGTCACCTCTTCCCGTACAGTGATGGGAAGGTCAGGGTTCACAACCAACAACACCCTTGGACTCGCCTTGGGGATTTGTGATGTCATCTGTTTAGAAGGCAGAGTTCTTTGCTGTTTTGTTGTTGTTGCTGACAGCATAACTCTCTTAATTTTTTTGTAGGGGGGGGAGGAGGAGGGCTTAGATCCTTGGGTGAAGCTGGACCACTAGTCATGAACACGGGCCAGGGCCTAAGCCGTTCCTTGCCACTACGTGTCGTAAATGGCATATTGTCAACTTTACGTTTCTCCTCAGCTGATTTTAAGTTTCTCTTTTTGCTATTTTTTGAGAACTTGGGCTTTTTGGATTTTACATGCCCTGTACTAGGAGATTGGGCATCGGGCTTGCCAGACGACGTTGATGGCATTTCATCATCTATGTCATGACTAGTGACAGCAGCTTCAGCATTAGGAGGAAGTGGGTCTTGATCTTTCCCTACTTTATCCTTCAAATTTTTGGTCTCCATTATATGTAGCACAAGATACTGCAGAATGTGTGAACTTGGTAATATTGCAGTACCAATGGACTTATACTGCTGGATTGGTTTTGCAAATTTGGTTATAATTACTTTTTTTTTTATTTTTTATTTTACATTTTTTTATAACTTTTTTTTATTTTTTCAAAACTTGGGAATAATGGGGAAATAACTATGCCTTTAGAAGCACAGAGCACAGGACACAGCACCACTGGACTGAACAGGACACAGCACAGGACCCAGCAGCACTACTGAACTCAGCAGGACAGAGCACAGGACACAGCACCACTGGACTGATACTGCAGAATGTGTGAACTTTGTAATATTGCAGTACCACTGGACTTTTACTGCTGAATGTGTGAACTTGGTAATATTGCAGTACCAATGGGCTTATACTGCAGGATTGGTTGTGCAAATTTTGTGGTAATTAAAAAAAAAATTAATTAGTTTTTGGTATTTTTTTAAATAACTTTTTTTTATTTTTTTAAACACAGGGGAATATTGGGGAAATAACTATGCCCTTAGAAGCACAGAGCACAGGACACAGCACCACTGGACTGAACAGGACACAGCAGCACCACTGACCTCAGAAGGACAGAGCACAGGACACAGCCAGGGCCGGATTAACCCGAGGTCTAACTGGGCTATAGCCCAGGGGCCTCGGGCATCCAGGGGGCCCTTCAAACTCCTCAGCAGCATTATTGATCGGTCGGGGGCGGGGGCGCCCCCGGCCCGATCGATGCTGCTGAGTACTGTCAGTGCAGTCCTCCGTCCCGGCGCGCTGTAGTCTGCTTACTGAGGATATCTCGCGAGAGTTCATGAACTCTCGCGAGATATCCTCAGTAAGGAGCTTACAGCGCGCCGGGACGGAGGACTGCACTGACAGGTAAGTGCTTGGGGGGGTCCTCGCGGGGGGTGGGGGGCGGCGGACGGCTCACATTGGGGGCCTCGCGGGGAATGGAGGGCCCCTTAGCCCAGGGGCCTCCATTCCCTTAATCCGGCCCTGGACACAGCACCACTGGACTGAGCACAGCACAGCACAGCACAGCACAGCACTGAACTGAACAGCACGAGATATAGCAGGACAGAGGACCACCTAACACACCCTCCCTCTACCCTGATCAATGCCTGAGTGAAGATGGTGGCGACTAGCGGGGAATTTATAGGATCCGAGTATCGCGAGATCCGACAACAGGATTATGAGTCAGAGCCTCAGTTTCAGATTTGAATTTGGCGCCAATACCCGGATCTGTCTCGGATCCGACTCGGATCGGCAACGTTCGGGTGGGCTTGGATTTCATAAATCCGAGTGCGCTCATCTCTAATATTTGACTGTACAAAACGATGCATTTTACAGGCGTGATTAGAAAACACATCTGCTATTGATCTATGCATGCTAATGAGGAGTATAAAAAGGGACACAAATGGCAATTACGCAGAGGGTGGTTGAAAATGGTGTTGGCATGAAAATTCTTGTTGGGTGTTTTGGAGCAACATCTGATTTTGAAGTCAGCATCGAGAGGGAGAGAGGAACAACCCCAGCACCAGGCTCCTGTTAGGCTGTGCAGGCTTCGTGGTTTATTTTATTTTTTGCTGTTTCGTGTTTTATGTGGGGTTTCAATTATCTACATGTATTTATGTTTTATTGTAGGTGATTCTGGATATGGGTGTCAATCCTGGTTTATGACACCTTTGTCATAGAGGGGTAATAGAATTTACCTTTGGCCTTTAGAAGTCCACATTCATGTGCCTTTTTACATCTGGCGGTGTGTTTCTCTATGCCCCAGGTAAGGTCTTGTGGTGCTGTATGCTGCATAATTTGGCCCTGAACCAAAGTATATTCTGAACACCAGCAATATACAGTAACAAAGCAGGTGAGCTCATTTCAGCAGCTGATGTACATAATACAGAAGACAGGAGGCAGGTCAGAGAAAGGATGATCCAGACTTAAGTGTAATTGTTTTTAACCTTTTTTTATCTTACCCATTCTTGTAGAAACAACATCATTATTAACATCATAAGCACAGCACTAATTGTGATAAACCAATAACCTCATTTTAAGGGACTATGTATGCTTTTTTTTTTTTAATAACCATTTATGAATTATAGGAAGATAAAAACAATATCATCAGTTTACCCAAATTGCTCATGTTAACATCTTTATTTTTTGGCAGCGGGCTTAGGAGACTGGTGGATGCCACCCCTGATCTTTCCACTGCTACGCACTGGAGATGTGGGAACTGATAGGGGATGTGCTCTGCCTGCTACCATCTGAAGATGGAGGCACCAGTATTCATGCCATTATTTGGCCACAAATAGAATATAATTTTAAGGACAACTCTCAGACTGCCCCATTAAGGTTGTTTATGCCACTGTTCATTTGCACCAATGAATTGTCAATCCTCTCCATTGTGGTATATAATACAGAGAAAACACAGTTTGCTAAAGATTAATATGTACAAACCAAAAGCTCTGACAGCTGTAGTGAATAAAGATCTCCAGAGACACTGCCAGTCTGCCAGTCTTCACAAAAAATAATTAGCCGAGTAGATATCCAATGAGTAGTAAGACGTTTGCCGGGTCAGTATACAAGAGGGTATTTAAGAATGAAAAAAAGTGCAGAAAATAGCAGTAACTGAGCAGGCAGAATACTCAAACACATGTCTTATCCAGGAAGTGCCTATAATAGGCCCAAACAGGATACAGGATCCAAGATGGTTTCTCCTTGATGCCATTCTGGCCTACTTGGATAAGGGCAAACCTGAGGGCAAGTTTACGAATGCAGAGACCTCTTGTGGTCGGAGGTGCAAATATCAAAGTAATTCCTTACAGCAACTGAGACGAGCCCAGAGCACCTTAGTGTGTTATCAGCAAGCAGAGTGATATAGAAAACTTTCCTTTCAAGCCAACAGGCAATTGTTCAATGTATGTAGTTCTTTGTTCAAGCTTCTGTACTCACAGAGAGAATTCAAAGTAAGCTGGATGCCAGAATGCTGAGTTGGAGTAGTAATGCTGTTCTTTGTATGGAATTTGCAAAGGTAGTAGAGCCAGATTTCAATCAGAAACTGGTAAACGGAAGAAACTCAGAGAGTAGACTTTGCAGAAGTCCAGAGTGAAATTATATTACTTGCAAAGATGCATAGAACAGGAGGGAGTTTTAAACTCCAAAGGCCCAATCAGGTCAGGAGTAAAGCACACCCACAGCTAAAGAGGAAATGTCAACATGCACAGTCAGTGACTCATGCTCACCAGATTTAAAGAAGCAATCCCAAAATCCTAACACCAGGGGCAGAGAACTCTGTAAGCTGTACTTCCTTCATAGGCTCTGTGAATATCTAAAGTACAGTTGAAGATCCACATTATTGTTTGTTAGCTGGCGTAGCTACTACAGTCCCTGGAGTTACATCTTGTTGAACAGATATTTCTATGGAAGCAATCTGAAAGAGATTCAACTAACTATTACATTTGGCTCATGAATTGATTCAACAACATTTGAGCTTTCTTAAATTGGTTTGACATCTGAACTTCTGACCTCTTTCCCTGGTGCATTAAGAAATGGATCTATATGTTGACACCATAAAGCTTCTCCAACATCAAAACTATACACAAAAGGTTAAAAGGACCAGACCTTGAAATGATTTTCTCTTGCTGTCAATTGTCTTCTCGATAATCTCATGCTAACACTTCTTGACCAAAATAAAAATTTCTAGGAGATCCCAGATCCGTGCTGAAGAACATCATTGCTTGAGTTGGCACTGTAGTAGCACGTTCAGCATTTCAATAGACAAATAAGACATTGTCAATTGTAGGTTGTAGAGTAATTTGCTTGTGACTCATAGCCTTGATAGCTTTCTTCAATGTTTGAACAAATCTTTTAGATAATCCATTTGAGGCTGAGTGTTTCAAGAATCTCTGGATGTATTTTGAGACAAATTGATGTCTGTTATCACTATAGGTTTGTTTGGGTAACTCATTTGAAGAGAACATAGTTCACAAAACAGCAATAGTTTTTTCAGAAGAAGACTTCATCATGTTGGCTTCAGAAAACATAGAGTTTTAAACCACTGCAATCAGAAATATGTGATTCATCAACAAACTTGCACAATTAATATGAACTCTTTACCATGGAGATGAGAACCATTCCCAATGGTGTAATGGAGCTGTCAAGATGCATTTTAAATCTTTTGACATTCGTCACAGTTTTTAGTTATTAATTCGATCTAACCAACAACTCCAGGCCACAATACATAACTTCTAGCTAAAGCCTTCATTTTCACTGTGCAGATGGCCATCATGCAATTTTTTCATCATTCTTGTATGAAGGTTGGTAGCACTACTCTAACCCACATATAAAAGTTCCATGATATATAGACAATTGATTGCTTCTTCCTGAGATTCATGGATGCAATGGGTTGCCATGTTTTGGCCAACCTTTAACTGTAATGACATAGACTTCATATAAATGTAGATAATTTCTGGTTTCTCACTTGGTGACAGCGTTAGACATTGGAAGTTGTTTTACAAATATAAAGTGATATATATCTTTTTGGTCTGTTTGGATACACTCATTAGCTTGTGGTAGATGGGATCATGACAATCCATCAGCATTGTCGTGAAGCTTTGTACTTATAATTCCAATTTGAGCTCCCAAAGGATCTTCTTTGTAACCTTGCAACTGTAATTGCAGGCACTTCCTTTTGAGGATTGAACACAGACACAAAAGGTTGGTGTTCTGTGACAAATATGAACTTCTGTCCATAAAGATTCTGGTGGAATTTCTTTACTCCCCATACAAAACTTCACGATTGTTAAGGTTCTGGAAGCAAATGCGATTGTTTGCTCTATGCCATCCAGCAGTGTATATGATAACACTGCCCGTCGAAATTCAGGCGGGTCGAAATTCAGAAGTATCCTTGTATGATGCAATCAACTTTTTGTCTCTTGAAATGCCATTTCATAATTTATAGACCATTACCATGGTGCTCCATTCTGTAAAAGAAAATTCCATGGGTGTAATGCCATTAATATTTAAGTTAAAAATTTGTGATAATAATTTGCAGGACTTCACTGGACCACGGATTGTGGTCGTGGTGCTTGCAGCACTGCTTCAATATCGTCTTCGTACTTATGCAGTCCACATGCCACAGCAAGAAATTTCTTCCTGAATTGACTCTCAGCCCATACTCATGTACTCTTGTGACTACACTTTTAAAATTGTTTATATGCGATAGCATCTAGTACCAGGTGTACTTTGTAACACTTGATCTATGGCTCTTTACCAAAGTTCTAGAGCTGAAGTTATTTCAAAGGCAAGACTGTTGTACTGAAATAAACCGGTGTGTTGTTGTTGTGTGTGTTGATTGTCAAGTATTTTCTGATGTAATTCAACTTCCATTTGTAAATATGCTTGTATGAAATCTATTTTTGTAAAGTGGTCTCTTTCTAACAGAACTGCAAAGATGTCCTCCATCTTTGGTAGTGGAAATCGTATAGTGTGCAGGACTGGATTATTCAATGTTTTAAAGTCTCAGCATATGTGAATGATTCCCGTTTTACCTTTCTACAACACAGGAACTATGGGTGTGACCCACTCACTCCATTCTAAAGGTGACAAAATTCCAGAATTTACTAGGTTCTTCAGCTCTGCCTCAACCCTTGGACGAACAGCACATGGTACAGGTCCAGATTTGTGAATTTCTAAGTAGCTTTTTTATCTAATAAAAAGATGGTGTTCATTTCTTTGAATGTTCCTATGCCTTTTTCAAATATGGATTTTATCAGTTAATATATGGTGTAATATCTTAATAAAAGCATCACTTTTTAATACTTTACACGTTGATATCCTCAATGTTTTCATAGACTGCCAGTCAACTTGAATTTTCCATAACCATTCATGGACAAATATTTACGGTGCACCATTTTATAATAAATATAATTAGTGCTTTTTCCTTTGTATTTCACATCAACTTGAATTTTCTCTAGAGGAGGTTATTTTCTCCAGTATATGTCTTCAACAAACCAGAGCTTTTGCATAAAGGAATTTCCACATATAACTTATGATATACTTTTGCTGTAATAGCTTAAAGTGTGGATCCCAAGTCCAGTTCCATTTTTAACTTAACTCCTGTGACTTAAGTTGTGATCCACATTACTTTGCGGTTTTCCACAATCATATTGTGCAATTCAGAATAGGATAAATCTTTCCCAGTTTCCAGACTGTCAGTTGAGTCTGAGTCACTTACTGTTACCTTGTGTACCTGTTTATTTCATTCAGGGTGAGTTTGCTCTTGAATCACCTTATTGTATATTTTTTGACCTGCATATTCTTTCAATTTGTCCCTTTTTATGAAATTTCCTGCATTCTTTAATTTAAACCAACCATGGCTGGTGTCATATGAGGTATCCTGTGCTGCTGACTCCATTGAATTGCAATAGATATGTATTGTCTAAAGTTAAGGCTAGGTACACACTGGCCTGATGATTGCAAGAAAAGCCTCCAATCGGCCGACATCAGTTTGATCAGATATTGTGTGAGTGTGTATAGTAGAGATGGTCACTAACCCCCGTGTTTTGGTTTTGTATTCGGTTTTGGATCTGGATTACCGTCGTGTTTTGGTTTTGGTTTTGGTTTTGCAAAACCGCCATTGCGTGTTTTGGTTTTGGTTTTGTTTGGTTTTGTTTTGCCATTTTTGAAAAAAATACAATTTTTTTGGTCTAAAATAACCTAATTTTGTGCTCAACAAGTTTCTTGGATAAGTGTGGTAATTCTAAAGCTAATAAATTATCTAAAAAAAAGTCTAATCCCTGGTAGACCATCCTTAATGCGAACACTTGCCTGCAAATTATACAGACAAACCTGGTTGTCTACCTCCTCCATCTTTGATTATTGCCAATGTAGCCATCGTCTTTGGGTGTATATTACACCCTCCTAAAACATATGGAATACAATTCCTTTGAGTGCCCTATCTACACACTTTTTTCCTTTTTTTCTATGTTAATAAAACAGTGTGGGTGCACCACCTCATAGAAGGTTAGGTCTAATATAAGAAGCATTGGTTATAAGCTAAACCTTCCTCTATTGGGTTAAGGGAACTACAGAATTGCTTGGTACGGTATATTACTTCTTTTGTTTGTGTTACGATCATGTAAAGCGCTACGGAATTTGCTGGCGCTATATAAATAAATGTTGATGATGATGATGATGATGTAGTGCGTATGCATTAATGCTCACGATCTCCATAGAGATTACAGAGTCGGGCTCTTTTCAGCCGATGCTAGCAATGAATGTACTGGTGAATAAATGCAGAGTGCTGTAGAAGAAATAATTCATTTGCTCGTTCTGAGACAGGATGTTTCATTTCAGAGTCACAGAAGCTAATGAAATTCGTTAGGACATGGGGATAGCTATAATAAGTCGGTTTTAATCAGTGTGACAATAATGAATGAATAATTTTGTGTTGTCATTCTCTGAAGACTAGAGGGCCAGTTGAAGGACCAGATGAAGAGCACAGATCTAAAGGTATATCATGTCAGTGTGTATGCATGAATCGTCAGACTGATCAGACTTTCAGTCGTAGGTAGAATCGTTTGAGATAACACGTCGGTGAGAAAATATTTCAGTGTGTACCTAGCCTAACTCTGGTTCTGATAACATTCTCTTTTGAATATTTTCACTATGCATACCAAACACCAGCCCATCTCTTATTGCATCGAGAGACCCACTCCAAATTTAAAGTGTTAAGATAACCGTCTTGACCCTGCTACATATGCAGAAATACACGCACCATTAAATTGACTTATTTTATGGAAACAAAACCTCCTTCCTCCCCCCCCTCTCCACTCTTCTTAAACCAATGAGCTTACATTAAACAGTAATCCCTGAAGATATAAGATATTCAGTCAAAATGTGTCGGATGCTACTACTCCAGAGTACCCTAAGATTCACCACTAGAGTACCAGACTACCTAACTTAGAAACCACAAAGAACAGCAGGCAGATTCAGACCTCGTGTTCCATTGCACCCGATCTCCGTTTTACAGTGGGCATCTTGGATTCTGGGCACAGCACACAGTTACAGCACGACAGTGGTTATCTAAAAAACTGCTCTTTTAATAGAAATACGAGCTTATGCGTTACAAATATATTTGAGCTATAACATCGCTTACAACATTGCTAGACCACCAAGTTGTTTATTTCTGCTGAGATAAAACACCGCCAGAGCTTTAAACATTTTTTATCCTCCCAACATGATCTACTGTATCACTTTGATCTAATCTACCTCTCTCTTTCTGTAACATAGCTATACATTCTCAAAAGCTGTACACATTACAAGCATCCCTCTCTCTGTATCTAACAATTGTTATAAACAAGCAAAAGCTATAAACATATCAGAGCCATACAATTAACAAGCCTACCTCAGGGCTTACCCTCTCACTCTAATTCTACCCCTCTCCACCCCCCCCCCCCCTGCTTCATCTAACAGAGAAGAAGGAAAGGTATAGATACCGAGAGAACTACTGGCACAATAGGTACAAACAAGAAGAATTGGTACATCCCTATAAGGAAAATTGATACAATCATTATTTACACACTGACTCTCACCTATAATCTCTACCCATCAGATATACCTAGACACACCAGTCGCACAGGATAAACAAACCCAAGTGGTTTGCAATGTAACAGTAAGTTCTCCCCTCCCCTATAATACCCATTCTTTCATTGTATACAGATACACAAATACGAAACTGCACCTGTAGAGAAAGTCAAGGAGGTTATGTTCAAGCTATTTAGCCATGTTCTTAACAGTTTGCCCATGATCAAGCTAATTCACACATGATCAAGCCAGTTTGTGATTGCAAACAAGTTCAAACTTAAATTAAGCAGCTAACCTTGGCAATGAGTGCTGAACTTTGAACAGGAATGGTGGATGGCATACCTCATATGGCAATCCGTGAGTGCAAGGCATATATTTTGAACTGAAAGTTATTGTATCAGAAACATGTTTAAACTGGTGAAATTCAATAAAAGTTTGAACAGGTACATAATTTTCAAGCATGTCTCTAACAGAGGAATCAACTTTTCAGCTGACAGACTGAGGTAAAGGCTGCGGAAATGATTACACACATGTATAGCACTGCACCTAGGTTCAGAGACATACAGGTGTAAGACACGTGTAACCGAAGTCTAGTTTGCCACACCTCCTGCATAGCGACAGGAAAGAGCCCAAGAGTCTGAAGGTACAGGCTGGAGACAGGGTTAATTCCACACACAATCTTTCCCATAGCACCCAAACACACAGGTGCACCATATGGGTGTTATTGATTTGTTGTCTGTGATTGGTTTGCAGTGTTTGGGTGGAGGGTAAAAGACTGTATTGTGCACTTGTGCGACCGATACCAACAATGAATGTACAATTTATTTCAAGCAAGAAGTTGTTCATGTATGACTCACCTGAGGGTGCCCGTGTCACAATATATATATTATCTCACACTCTCTCTCTCTATAAATATAAATATATATATATATATATATATATATATATATATATATATATATAGAGAGAGAGAGAGAGAGAGAGAGAGAGAGAGTGATATATATATATATATATATATATATATACACATATTGACATGGGCGCACTTCTCTTGATGCAGACACAAACAACTTCTTGTTGATTTATTCAGTATTGGTCACCCTGAACAATGAAAATGAAAATTTCAGGAGCTGTCCCTGCACGTCCGTTAGGTGCCAGTTACAGTCACCTTCTCCTGCTGCATAGTCGAGTTCCTTTGCCTAGAAGAAGGATGCTTCCTCCTCTTCTGGCCCGGCGTCCGGCAGGTGCATGCACAGAGCACTTGCTTCTCCGTTGCTATGCAAAGAGATGCTATCACCTCCTCCTGTCAGTGCTCAGCTGTTTCCTGAACACCAATTCCTCTGCCACCAATCAGAAGTTCTTATATACTGTATAAGGGAGTATCAAGGTCCCCTTATGCTCCAGCACTCCTATCTGAGTACCTGCCTGCTGACTGACCTCCTGGCTCTTGATTTGGCTTTACCTGACCCTGCTCGCTGACTCTCCCTTGGCTTGTTTAGAACTCCTGGTTTGACTGCTGGCTTCCTGACTATGCTTATGTCTGATTCTTTGGTACTTCACTTACCCGCATGGTTTGATCTCAGATTGCACGACTACGTCTATTCACACACTACTTTGATGGTGGCTGCAACCTGCTCGTCTCCTGCAGCAAACTCCAATTCCCCCTTGTGGTGGTCCCTGGCGAAGATCAACATTAGACTCCGCATCCTAGATTAGCAGTGTCAATACTAGCAAGTAGACTTCGGTTCAAGCTACCCTGGGACAGAAAATAGGCAGGTTTTTATACTTGATACTCCTCCCACAGTCCTAGCTTGATGGACAGGTGATAATCCCACCATCCTTTTAAAAAGGAGTTCTCATCAACTGCCCTACTTTGATTGTTCTGATTGCTAACACACCGTGTTAGCCTGCTGCATCTGTGGTAAAAAGACACTTTCAAATCATGTAAGTTAAATCAGACTCTATACTATTATTGTTATGCACAGGTGTGTACTCCCATTCATTATTAGCACTTGCTTAGCAAGAAATAGAGTCTAGCGACCTCCCTGGTTTTCACCAATAACCGACGCAAGGCAGGATGGACTTAGCAAGCGGAAGACCGCAGGTAAAGGCCCTTGGTTCAGCCTACTGATGTAAGAGACAAGTAGGAGGGAACAGCTACAGGAGACCTATGAATAAAGAAATAGTACCTGCAACAAGTGTAGGAGAGATGTGCTGAATCCGACTGGCCAGGGTCAGGTACACGAGTCATAAGGCAGCAGTACACAGGGACAATCCAGAGGAGAAGTCAGATAGCAAGCCGAAGTCTGGTACACTAAATCAGATGACAGCAGTACAAAGGAACAATCCAGAGGAGAAGTCAAATAGCAAGCCGAGGTCTGGTACACTAAGTCAGATGACAGCAGTACAAAGGAGCAATCCAGAGGAGAAGACAAATAGCAAGCCGAGGTCTGGTACACTAAGTCAGATGACAGCAGTACACAAGCTGAACTCACAAGGAGAAACGTACCAAGACACAGAGGAGTCAGACGCTGGTCAACCTGTTGCTCTGACACCATGCTAGTGTCAGAGCATCCTTAAATAGGAAGGAGAAGTTTGAATTTCCAGCTGAAGGTCACATGATCGCCAGCGCCGATACCCAGAAGTCCCGTGTGCCTCTCAGAATAGAGCAGGAGCGTGGATCGGGTAATTTTCTTACAATCATTTTGTGGCACATATGTCCTCCACCGATTTATCTTTAAACTAGGTGCACTTCTGCACAAATGTGTAACTCTGCATTCTTTATCTGCAGTTTGCCAGCTAAACACCTCTCTTTGTTATATAACCCTCCCCCAAGCGTCACCAAGTAGAGGGCTGCAGACTTTGCAAGGAGTGCAAATGTTTGTGACAACACATCAGCATTTTTATGCAAAATTCCAGGTCTATGTTCTACTGAGAACTTGAAAGGTTGCAGTACCAAGAACCAGAAGGTTACCTTGGCATTTACTTCCCAGTTGTTCTGTATCCACCGCAATGGTGCATGATCTGTTATTAACGTGAGCTTCTGTAGCCCATTTTATGGTAAGACATTCTTTCTCCACGGAGGCATATTTTTTTCCCCTTGGAAGTAACTTCAGACTTAGGTACAGGACAGGGTTTTCTATACAAACCTTCTCCTGTGACAAGACTGCACCTAAGTCAACACCGAAGGCATCAGTTTGAAGGAAGATCCTTTGGGTAAAGTCTGGTGCTTGTAGAACTGTAGAGGAACAGAGGGCTAAGTGAACATCTGACCAAGCGACTTCTGCAGAGTTAGACCAGGCAAAATCTGTTTAGATCATTTTTATTTAACGTGTCCGTAAGTGGAGCTGCTGCAGTGATGAATTGGTTTACAAATCACCTGTAGTAACCTACTAAGCCGAGGAATGTTCTTAATTGTGATTTATATTCTGGTCTTGGCCAATTTTCGACTGCCTCCACTTTGTCCAGTGGGGGTTTTACTTGCCCTCACCTGACAATATACCCCAAATACTTGACTTCCCTCATGGTTATGGCACATTTTTCTGTATTAGCTGTCAGGCTGTAATGAAGCTAAGACCGCCTTGACTCTGGCCAAGTGTGATTTCCACTCAGTGGTATAAATCACTATATCATATAAATAGGCGGTTGCATAAGCAACTTTTTCATGGCCCTTTAGAAGGTGGCACGTCCCCCACGCAACCCAAAGGGTGGGACTTTATATTGGAAGAGACAATCAACGGTGGAAAATATGGTCTTTGGTTTGGCTATGGAAGCAAGGGGGACTTGCCAATACCCTTTCGCTAAGTCACGAGAAGTTAGATAGTTACTGCCCACTAGACTTTCTACCAATTCGTCCTTATGTAGCATCGGGTAGGTATCAAACTTCAATACGCTATTTAGCCACATAAAGTCATTGCAGAACCTAATATTCCCATTTGGCTTAGGAACTAGCACAATAGGGGTGTTTCACTCACTAGTGAATTTCTCAATTACATCTAACTGGACCATCTTCTCAATTTCCTTTCTCACATCAGCCCAACTGGCTTCTGGAATGCGGTACTGCTTCTGCTTTACGACAACTCCTGGCGGGGTGGTAATGTCATGTTCAATTATGGTAGTGCGCCCAAGTATGGAAGAGAAGACATTCCTATTTCGGTGTATCATTTCCTCAGTCTGTTGTTTCTGTTTAATAAACAAAGCTGGTCCTATGGGGACTTCAGACTTTTCAGTGACAGTACTCACTACCAGAGGAGAGGTGTTCTCATCATACCAAGGTTTAAGGAGATTGACATGGTATATTTGCTTTTCCCTTCTCCTCCCCAGCAGAGGGATCCTGTAGTTGACAAGACCGACAGCCTCTAGGACTTCATATCTACCTTGCCAGTGAGTGATAAGTTGGTTTTCCTGGGTTGGAACCAGGACTAGGAACTTCTTTCCATGCTTGAAAGATCGAACTACAGCACTTAATCAAAACTTCTCTTCTGCCATTGCTGAGCCTCTTTTACATCTTGTAAAATGAACCCTATCTATCCTAGCTTCTAATACATTTGGGACAAAAATTTCTCCAGATTTGGCTCCCTCGGGTCTTGCTGCTCCCACCCTTGCTTTCACATATCAAAGATACCCCTGGGCTGTATCATGAAGTATAATACAAAGGGACTAAGCCCTATTAAGGCCTGAGATACTCCATGGATGGCAAACATCAAATAGGGAATATGATTGTCCTAAAGAAAAAAATCCTGCCCTATGGCTTTCCTGAGCATGTGTTTAATGTGTGGTTAAAACGCTCCACCAAGCCGTTCACTTGTGGATAGTACATGGAGGAATGAAGCGCCGTCACTCCTAACAACCAGCACATGTCCTTTATCAGCTTGAACATGAATGGAGTGCTCTAGTCTTTTGAGGACTTCCTTGGTTATTCCCAAGCGTGTGAACATCAATACAAATTCTTTAACTATGGTGCTGGACTTTATGTTCTGTAGGGGAACTACCTCTGGGGATCTGGTCACATAATCAAGCGCCACTTGTATATATTGGTGCCCACAAGTGGATTTCTTCAGCAGCCCCACAAGGTCCATAGCTATCCATTCAAAGGGAAAATGCACTATTGATATTGGAATGAGAGGTGCCCTGTACATGGGTTTGGGACAGTATTAAGAAACTTACCTTTCCCCACTCCTGTGTCGTGTCCTGTCCTGACAGTCGCCTGGCACTTCCGGGTGCGAGATGGGGCTGGTCACATGATCCCTTGGTGGAGCTGGTCACATGATCCCGCTGCGGGGAATTTGATTCCCTTCCTTCTTGTATAAAAGGAACGCTCTGACGCTAACCTGTGTCAGAGCAACAGGTTACTTACTTTCTGATTGCTTTGTGTTCTGCTTATCTTTGTGGTTCTCCGGATTGCTGATTAACCTCCTGTGTAAAAGACCCAGCTTACCTACTGACCTTTCTCTTGGGTCAACCCTGTGTAAAGTCATCCATCGGAACTGTATACCAGACCCGGCATATTCTCCGTCTACCCTTACTGGATCTTCCCCCTGCAAGATTGACATCTGTACCATTCATCTGATCCACTCCAGAATCACCTAAGGTACTGCCTTTGTTTAATGCGCTGCTGCCATTTCTCCTATATGCTTCTTAGGTCTAGGGGCCGAACCAAGGGCCGCGACCTGCAGTCTCCCAACAGCTAATCCCATCCCGCCTTGCAGCGGTTCTTGAAGAAGACCAGGGGGCTGTTCGAATCCGCGCCTTGCTAGACCTGTGCCAATCTAGACTGAGTGAATATCCCTGAACATAACAGACAGGTTCTCGGACAAATGGAACAGGACTGGCAATACCTTTTCACTGCCATGTGTACACCGGGTGTTATGACCAGTGCCTCAAACATGAACTCCTAGAACAATCAGTAGAGGTCTACGCCTATAGCAGCCGCAATTCCCGTAGAGCTACTATTACTCACAGGTACCTGGATGCCCCTAGGTCTTTGCTAGGAACTTACCTGCTCCTTTGCTGCTGATTCCTCTGTCTCTGTGTACAGCTTAGCACTTCCTGGTTCAGGCGGTCACATGATTGTGGCTAGGAGGGGGCATAGACAATCTGCAGAGGATATAAGGCTCACCTTGACATTGCAGCTGTGTCAGAACAACAAGTTACCACTTGGCATCTGGCTCTATCTGTGCATCCTTGTGCTGCTTTCTAGTGTTTCCCTGTGTATGACCTTGTGACGTGTAAGACCTCTGCTTCTGGACATCACCTCTGCTGCCTGTGCTCCTGTGTATCTGACCCGAATATCCATACAAGCTACTTTGCTGCCTGTGTTCCTGTGTATCCGACCCGAATATCCATACCGACTACTTTGCTGCCTGTACTCCTTTGTATCTGACCAGGCTATCCATACCAATTACTCTGCTGTCTGTATTAGTGTGTATCCGACCCGACTATCCATACAAGCTACTTTTTTGCCTGTGCTCCTGTGTATCCGACCCGAATATCCATACCGACTACTTTGCTGCCTGTTCTCCTTTGTATCCGACCAGGCTATCCATACCAACTACTCTGCTGTCTGTGTTCCTGTGTGTCCGACCCGACTATCTATACCAGCTACTTTGCTGCCTGTTCTCCTGTGTATCTGACATGATATCCATACCAACTACTCTGCTGTCTATACTCCAGTGATTAGGGCTTAGGATTCTTCTGTGTGTGCTGTACAACTTCAGCTAACTATTACTGCTTTGCCTTGCTGTACTACACTACCACTACAGAGTCTGCTCTCCCTGGTTCATCCTGATCTCTTATAAACCGTCTACCGTCTATCATGCCAGTGGGCAAACTTAAGGGCTGCCAGATGCGAACCTCCAAAAGCAAAATCCATCCCGCCATGCGGCGGTTCTTGGTGAAGACCGGGGGGCTTGTTAGACTCCGCTCCTTGGGAAGGCCAGCACTAACACTGACTGATAGAAATCTCCTGAGAAATGTAACAGTTTGCTCTGACCCCCCTATAATGGACAGAGCTGGTAATCCCTCTCCGAAGGATCTCTTGGAGCATTTGCTATGTCGAGTAGTGGAACAAGAAAAGAACCAGGTTCAGCTATTGCAGTTTTTGCAGGGCCTCACTACCCACCTGGATGCCCTTGAAAATACCCTAACTTCACAGGCAGCACCTCCTGCACCCTCTCCTCTGGTGCAAACTTCTGTAGCATCCTGTTCTGCGGCTTCACTGCTGCATGTTCCCAATCCCCCAAAATTCAATGGTGATCTCATAGCCTTTCGTGGGTTTATATTAATGTGTCAATGTGTCATCCAGTTTGAGTTACAACAAGGGAATTTTTCTACACAAGAAACAAGGGTGACATATCATCTTTCCTGTTATCAAGGCAAACTTTGGGCTAGGCATCACAATTATGGGAACGCGATGATCCATTGCTGCATAAATTTCCCACCTTGGCTTCTGAAAATTCAGTTCAATAACGAAGCCCTGGTGACTATGTTCTGGTAGGGTCTTTCAGACCAGATCAAAGATGAGCTAGCAGGCCATGAACTACCCACCTCTTTGGATAAGCTAATTTCATTATGCAACCAGATTGATATACCCTTCTGGGAATGCAGTCCTAGAGAAGGAAACTCCGCACCTCTCTGGATTCCATTTAGCCCCTCGGTTTCAGACTCCTGTTGTCCATATTGAGGAAGCCAGGCAATTAGGAAGGGCTCGCCTCACCCCGGAGGAGAGGGAGAGATGATTTAAGAATCATTTATGCTTGTACTGTGGAGAAGCTGGTCACATTTTGGGTAATTGCCTTAAATGACAAGGCCTAACCAGCTTCGGAGAAGCTAGGTTAGGTGTATTCGCTTCGTCTCCATCTGATTCTAATTTCTCCCTTGAAGTTCTTCAACATGCTTATAAACGGGTTCACTTACCTTCCCTAATTGTTTCTGGGACTGCTGGGAACTTCATTAGTGCTGCCACAGTTTCAAAATTATCCTTACCCACGCTTCCTCTGAAACCTTCTATCGTCATCACAGCCATTGATGGAAATAGGATAGTAGGAGGAGATATCAGGAGGCGCACTATTCCTCTCTCTCTCCAGATTGGGGCTCTGCATAAGCAGAATATTTCTTTATTGGTTATCCCTGAGACTTTTAACCCTCTGATATTGGGCCTTTCTTGGTTGAGACCCAATTCTCCGAATTTGGTTTAGCACCAGGCTCAAGTTCTATCTTGGGGATCCTCTTGTAATTCTCCTTGCTTGCAAAGAGTGGTATTGCGCCGAGAGGAGGATCCTCCCACTTCTTAATTCTCTTCCGACATTCCCCCTCAGCACCGCTCCTATGTGGATGTTTTCTGCAAATAGGAGGCTTCCAAGATTGCCCCACATAAACCCTGGGATTGCAGCATTGTACTACTACCAGACAAGATGTCATCTTGAGGTCGAGTATACCCTCTGCCCCTACCTGAATCACATGCCATATCTGCCTATATAGATGTTAATTTGAAAAAAGATTTCATCAGGAAGTCTTCTTCTCCTGATGGCGATGATTTCTTTTTTGTAAATAAAAAAGATGGTGGTCTCCGCCCATGCATTGTCTACCGAGGAATTAGCGCTATCACCGTGAAGAATATATATCCTTTACCTTCTATCTCTGAATTATTTTATAGGATCAAAGGGGCTACTCTGTTTACCAAGTTGGACCTCAGAGGGGCATATAATTTAATCCTCATCAAGCATGGGGATAAATGGAAGACGGCCTTTAACACGCTTGATGATCATTTTGAATATTTAGCGATGCCCTTCGGACTATGTAATGCTCCTGCTGTTTTTCAAAATTTCATCAATTACATTTTTTAAGACATCTTTTACCAGTTTTTGGTCATATATCTGGACAACATCCTCATATTTTCTCCTGATATCGTTTCTCATCGAGAACATGTGTCCATCATAGTTTCTCAGCTTCGACAACACCGTTTGTACTGCAAACTGGAGATGTGTGTCTTTGAGAAAACTCAGCTTCCTTTTTTAGGATACGTGATATCTGGTTCCAGGCTTCAAATGGACCCTGACAAGCTTAGAGCAATTGATTTGCCTCAACCTGTAGGTCTCAAAGCAGTTCAACAGTTTTTTGGATTTGCAAATTAGTACAGGCAATTCATCAAAGGGTTCTTCTCGTTGGTTGCACCCATTACTGCACTCACCAAGAAGTCCCCCAATTCCTAACAATGTCCCTCCGAGGCAGTACTGGCTTTTACCTCCGACCCTATTCTTCAGCAGCCTAAATCTGCTTTTCCTGTTTTCTTGGAAGTTGATGCCTCTTCCATCAGTGTTGGAGCTATTTTGGCTCAAAAAAATCAATTGCGGAGATTATCTGCGGATGAGAGGAATTATGGAATCAGAGATTGGGAACTCCTTGCTATCAACCTAGCTCTAGAAGAGTGAAGACATCATCTAGAAGAAGTCCAGTTCCCTGTAACCATCTATGCGGATCATAAGAACCTCTTGTACTTGCAATCCGCTTTGAACCCTTGAGAGGCCAGATGGTCTCCATTTTTCTCTCGTTTTGATATGATCATTACATTCAGGCTTGGTCCTAAGAATTAAAAAGCGGACACTCTTTCTCGTTCTTTTGAGCCTATCGATTCTGAAGATCTGGATGCCAAAAGACCTATTATCAATCCCAATTGCATTGTGGCTAACTACCCTTACTCTCACAAAAATTCCTCATGTGAAGACCTTTGTTCCTCCCCATCTGCGCACTAAACTCATCAGATGGTTTCATGACTCACATTTTGCTGGTCATTATGGGAGCAAGAAAACAACATATCTCATACTCCACAACTACTGGTGATCTTCCTAACAGTCTGATTTTGAAAAATTTCTCACGGCATGTTTCATCTGTGCACAAAATAAAGATTCTCGACAAACTTCCTATGGGCTCTTGTATCCGCTCCCTGTTCCAGACCAACATTGGAGTCATCCTCCGATGGACTTTATTACTGATTTGCATTGTTCCAAAGGATGAATTGTTGTGTGGGTCATCACAGACTGTTTCTCTCGAGCTGCCCATTTCGTCCCTTTAAAAGGGTTACCATCTGCTTCCTTCCTGATCCATTTATTCATAAAGGAGATTTTTCATCTTCACAGGTGCCAAACCTAATAGTATCTAACCGGGGGACTTGGTTTGTAGCAGGATTTTGGAGAACATGCTGCCATCTATGCATGATCAAATTAAACTTCTCTTCTGCCTATCATTCTCAGACCAATGATCTAACGGAAAGAACCAATCAAGAGCTTGAGAAGTTTCTCAGATGTCATATCACGGTGAAACAGGATAAGTGGGTTAACCTACTACCTTGGGCAGAATTCGCCCATAATAATCACTGTCATGAGTCAACGACGACCTCTCTTTTTTTCGCTCTTAAGGGTTTTTATCCCAAACTTCCCCCATTCTCTGAATTGCCTACCACCGTCCGGAGTTCCTGCTGTAGATTCCTTTCTGCAAAATTTTCTTCTCGATGGGCCCAAATCAAGCAGAAATTATTTCAGACCTCCATTTCCAGCAAAAGATCGTTTGATAAGAAGAGAAGACTTGCTCCCCTGCTTTCTCCTGGAGATAAAGTTTGGTTATCTACCCGTAACCTTCGTCTACAGGTCCATTCCAGGAAATTTGCTCCTCATTTTATTTGCCCCTTCAAAATATTAGAAGTCATCAAAGCAGTGGAGTTTAAATTGGAAATCACTTCCCACTATGAGGATACCTGTTTTTCACGTCTCCCTCCTAAAGCCACTTGTTATTAACAAGCTCTCTTCTTCCAAAGAATCTCCTTCGGCTGTCTCTCCGCACAAGATCAAGAATATGAGGTCAAGAAAATATGAACTTGTTTCTAGAGGCACCATCCAATTTTTAGTCAACTGGAGAGGTATAGACCCGAGGAGCGTTCTTGGATCCCTGCTAGAGATCTCACTGGTTCAGGAACGGTCCAGTCGGTCGTGAAATCTAAGCAAAGTCTATTATTCAGGCAGGGGTCAGGGTCACAAGAAAACAAGCAAGGTCCAATATTCAGACAGATGTCACAGCAGAAGTTAGTCCCATAATGCAGAGTGTAAAGCAGTATAAACCTGGAGCTATTCAGTAATGCCTTCCCTGCCTTAAATAATACTAGGGGCCTATGTAGTGTGTATATGATGGGACGGGTCTTGTGGCAATGTAGTGTGAGTGTGATGGCACAGGAGGCTTGTAGCAATGTAGTATGTGTGTGATGTCACAGGGGGCATGTGGCAATGTAGTGTGTGTGTTATGGCACAGGAGGCTTGTGACAATGTAGTGTGTGTGTGACGGCACAAGGAGCTTGTGGCACTATAGTGTGTGTGATGGCACAGGGGACTTGTGACAATGTAATGTGTGAGGTAGGTGGTGGCTAATTAATGGTAGTTATTTTGGTTGTGTGGTGATGGGGCAATTTAATTTAATAGTGGGGTTGGTATAGACTTATTAATGTAGGGTGGGATGATTAATTTAATGTTGGGATGGTTTGGGAGCTATTAATTAAATGTGTGGCAGAGTTTTGGAAAAAGGATTACTATTTCTTAAAAGTGACTGCAAGTTATTTAATGTATGTTAGGAAATAGGTTTATTTAATAAATGTGATTACTATTAATTTAATGTTGGGGTTGTTTGGGGGAAATAGGTCTTTTTATTAAAGGTGAATAAAATTATTTTACAGTCGGGCTGGTTACAAGAAAGGGGCACTAATAATAAACCATGAGTTGTTTTGATTTAATGTCGGACTGCATAGAGGCATGGTAGCCTACTGTGTTCACACATTGCTGGTATTTATATATCTCATGAACCTATTCTGTTTCCAAACAGGGAACCAACATTTCAGGATCCAGGCAAGCACAACTGAGCTTAGGACATGAGCAGCAGCAACAAATATTGAAAGCAGGAAGAACAGGTAGGAGAGAGCACGACAGTCTGCCAACTGTCCTGTATCTGGTGGGGCAGTCTTGAGTTTGGGGACTCACCCACTCAGTCAGGACTTTGTCCCAACTATAGGAACAGTTGGGAGGTATGTCCCACTTCACACTGCTCTGCTCATGAAGGGTGTGCTGCATGCATCTAACAGTAGTGCACGCAGCATTGCTTGTGTATATAAAGGGAGATTGGAAGAGTTGGAGAGCTACATAGCACTGTCCAAAAATTATAGCCACGTCCCCATGCATGCTGATCACACCCACTGGTGGTGTGCCGTGGAAACCCTCCTCCTCAAATCCTGCGATGTTTCTGTGGGAATTTGTGCCCATTCATTCTGTAGAGCATTTATAAGCTCAGGCACTGGTGTTGGATGAGAAAGCCTGGCACACAGTGTCTGTTCAAGTTCATCCCAAAGGTGTTCGATGCAGTTGAGGTCAGGGCTTTGTGCAGGGCAGTGAATTTCTTCCAAACCAAACTCATCTAAACCATGTTTTTAAAGTACTTGCTTTGTGCACTGGGGCACAGTCATGTTGTAATAGAAAAGGGTTTTCCCCAAACTGCTGCCACAAAATTGGAAGCATAGCATATTCCAAAATGACTTGGTATGCTGAAACATTAAGAATGCACTTCACTGGAGAAAGTGGCCTAGCCCAAACCCTGAAAAACAGCCCCATACCATTTTCCCTCTGTGACAGGATAGACCACCTATGCCACCCTGTCTGCTGTTGCTGGGGGCCTACTGGGCTTACTTTGCCACTGTTCACTTTCCTTATCCGAAATCCGCCCTCTTGCTGCAGTAGGAGGGGCTTACAAATGCTGCCACCACTGGACTCCTTACCAGCATCCAGTAATGGGTTTCTTCTAGGTAACTGACGCTGAGAGTGTACCCCGTTACTGGTGTACCTGGACTGGTACTCCTGACCTCTTACTATGGATCAGGGTTGCTGTGGATGTATCCCCCCATGCCTATATTAAAGTAATTCTATTGCTTTCAAATAAGCATTGCATAGGCGATTGTATTGTGTTTCCAATGCACAAAGTGATTTATTTTAGCAGATGTAAATAGTTAACAATTCAATACATTATTATTTTAAGATACAGTACAGTACAGCCGATACCAAAAGATACATACATACCGCTGCGCTAACCACGGGCACAAGTGCACAGTAGTTCACCCTTGAATACTGTGATCAGAGTAGACTGAGGCTAGTGGGGGTGCAGCTATGATTATATATACAGTCAGTGTTACAGAGTGAACAATAGAGATGACGTGGCTTGCTTCTATAGGTCCAGACTTCACTTGGGTCCAGGGTAAACAGGTCATAGGCTGGTTCAATCTAAGGAATCCAAAGGTGGGGGTCATCTCTCAAGGGGATGAGCTCTGTTCTTCCCGCCGGACTCTCCAGTTACAATTATGGTCAGCATCATATTAAAGGTTTATTCCCTAACATCAATAACTAGAGTATGCAATGTGCGATCTCTTCGCCGAATGCACCGGACAGCTGCTGGTGAAAAGGGGTTTAATATGATACTAGACATGACACCTTTCTTATAACCTGAACCTTAAATAACACTGAAGTGTACATATAATCATATTATATAAACTAATAATAAACTACTATCTGCTCATAAATTACAGTGTAACGGAACTAATATGAATATGAATTACATAAATAACTAAATGTTGTAATGTGAGCGTGTACGTGCGTATTTTACCGTGCGATCGCAATATGCCACATGTAGCGTGGCATACTAAGTGCAATCGACCAAATAAAACAATATCAACCAATATACTTTCGTTTATTCAATTATACGACTTTGACAGTTCCACCCTTTGATAGTATAATAAACTATCACCTTAAAGATGTTATATGCAGGATCTCAGTACCACGTTTCATTGCTATGTAATGCAAGTCCCCCTTGGTGTATGAAAACAAGTTATCATAAGAGAGAGTCTCAATCCTCAAAACGATTTCTTCTTTTACTATAGACCGTACATCTCTGGAGCTTGGAGATAACCTTTTGTATGCCCTTCAAGGGTGCAATAAAACACTTAATACATTATATGGAAAGGTACAAAGTACAATAGAACATGTATCAGCTATACAGAATACTCTACTAGAGTTCTTTAAGTTTAACAGGTTCATCTGTCCAACACATGTCTTTAAGCTCAGAATACATTTAAACACTTCATGTTCATCAATAGCATCATCCTATGTCTATCAATAATGTCATATACAACCTCCTTCAGCTTGCGTTAATATACACACTTCTAATAATGTCATCAGTTCTTTTCATCAACACTTGTGGGCGGGCTATTGTCTGTTCGTTCTTCCCAGTCTCCCAATACTCAGATTTTAACAGTGATCAGCTTGTACACTATTGGGAGACTCCAGACTAAGGGACCTAGGTGTTGTACCTTTCCCCTAGTGACCTCCCACCCATAATTCGGGTACCTCAAGAATATTTAGTGGAAAGAGAACTAGTCCTACTTGATATAATCACTGAGGCACATGAGAGCACGCCCAGCACTTTGTTTGGTCTAAAACCTTACCCTTCCAAGAATGATAATCATTCTCAAGGATGCCTGCTCAAGTCCGAATATTACTGGACTGGCATGGCTGGGTGTACTTTTTTTTTTTTTTTAACTATGGGGTCAACGTAATTACGGACGTAATGCTACTCAGACAATAGCCCCTCGCACTTCCCCCTATACTTTCATTTATCTGTCTGTCTATTTGAATATATATATATATATATATATATATATATATATATATATATATATATATATATATATAAAGAGAGAGAGAGAAAGAGAGGTGAAATGTACAATACTTAGTGTTGGATAGGTCTGCCCATACATGTTTATTTATGTGTTTATTTTTATATATATTTTTTGTCCTGACATTTATATTAATTAGTCCTTCTATTTGAACACTTGTATACAGTACAATACTCAATGTTTGGAATATAGATTTTTTATATTATGAATCTATATGAACTAATAATAACTAAAAATAAAAGTAAAGATAAAAATATTTCTACAAGCACATGAAATTATGAATGGGTATTAAGTTGGAAAGTTTATATTATGTGTGTATAGCATTATAAAAATAAGTTTCTCTATCTGTTTAAAATAAAACTAAATATGAGAGCTAAACAGAAAGGTTTTTTTATTGGCTAGGCATATGAAATGAATGAAAATATATATATATATATATATATATATAAAAGAATATTCAAATACTAAGATTAAGAATGTGTCAATATATAAATGAAATTGGGAACACATGGATGAGTTCATGAGATAAATTAAACTAAGATATTGTATATGTTATTTTAACAATCATTATCTGTGTTTTATTATTATTTTTTTTATATATTTTGGTTCTGTTTCTAATTGGTTTTATTAACCAATAACGTATGAAATAGCATTGAGACAAGCCAAATGAGTTAATGTAACACCTGCTAGTTAATTGATTTGAGAGCAGGTCTATATAAAGATACGATAATGAATGTAGAGAATTCATTGATGCCTCTGAGGAAGTCGTATTGCATGATGAAACGTGTCAGGCTATGATCATTCAACCACTGTATCTGCAATTCTATACTTACATTGATCCTCTGTGGATACTATCATAGACGCTATGCCTGCAATTTTATATTCACATTTTTTGTCTATGGAAACTATCACAGATGCTGGCTAAGATTTTCGGGGATTACTTGCTGCCGGATACTGCGGGAGGAGTAACATCTAGCATGCACGCTACACCGCAGCGACCACCTCCAGTATGGATATTCTAGATTGCCGATACTAGTACCTTTACAAGTTTATTTACTGGAGATCCGTGGGAGCAAAATAAATGGGTTTGTTTATCTCACCTAAGGTAACCCACATTGGTGGATTTTCATGTTTTCTTGGATCAGGCGATACAGGACCAGCACAGATTCTGGTCAGTGTGATAGGTGTCGAAGTCGTATAATTGGATGAACGAAAGTATATTGGTTGATATTGTTTAATTTGGTCGATTGCACTTAGTATGCCACACATAACACCAAACCCCTGACTGTTACTGTAACTCATGTCAATCTAATGTGTGTATCCCTGAATTTGTCTTAAAAAAAAATAAAAAAAATGTTTTAGCCCCATTACTGTCTTTTTGTATCTATACAAGAGCAGAGAGAGAGAGAGAAAGATAGAGAGGTACTAGCATAGATGTAAAGAATGAGAAATAAGAAAGCAATGAATAATAGGAATACAAAGCTTTGAATACAAGGGTTTGAAAACAAACATACATGCAGAAAGGGAGATTTTTCCGCAAAAATGACAGCTGGATTGGATTCTATGGGAAAATGGCTGAATTCATTCCACTAATCCCCTTAGCTATTTGCTAAACTATGACCCCTCCCCATACTTGACTAGGGGGTCTTAAATCAACTGACTTCCTCAGAGGCATCAATGAATTCTCTACCTTCATTATCGTATCTTTATATAGACCTGCTCTCAAATCAATTAACTAGCAGGTGTTACATTAACTCATTTGGCTTGTCTCAATGCTATTTCATACATTATTAGTTAATAAAAACCAATTAGAAACAGAATCAAAATATATTAAAAAAATAATAATAAAACACAGATTATGATTGTTAAAATAACATATACTATATCTTAGTTTAATTTATCTCATGAACTCATCCATGTGTTCCCAATTTCATTTATATATTAACACATTCTTAATCTTAGTATTTGAATATTCTTTTATATATATATATATATATATATATATATATATATATATATATATATATATATATATATATTTTCATTCATTTCATATGCCTAGCCAATAAAGAAAACCTTTCTGTTTAGCTCTCATATTTAGTTATATGTTAAACAGATAGAGAAACTTATTTCATAATACTATACACACATAATATAAACTTTCCAACTTAATACTCATTCATAATTTCATGTGCTTGTAGAAATATTTTTGTCTTTATTTTTATTTTTAGTTATTATTAGTTCATATAGATTCATAATATAAAAAATATATATTCCAAACATTGAGTATTGTACTGTATACAAGTGTTCAAATAGTGTTCTAATTAATATATATGTCAGGACAAAAAATATCTAATATATAAATGCTTAGTGGCGTATGTCTGTCTGTGTGTGTGTGAAAAAAACAAAACAAGTTGCAGCGCCACCTGCTGGGCGGAGTTATACACTGACCTACTAAATTCTTAGTGTGTGTGGGAAAAAAAATTCAAAAAGGGCTGAAATTTGGTAGGGCTCAAACTCATCTTCGTGAGGTAATTTTACCTCATGAACACACATGTGTAGAGGCGTGCGTTAGTGTGTGTGTGTGTAAAAAACTATTTTCTCAGAAAGGGCTCATCCAATTGACCTGAAATTTGGTATACTGACATTATTTGACCAAAAAATTAGAATAGTCAAGTCAGTTAACTTCCATCATCCCCCCTTCCCCCCGTGGGAGGGGTAGTAAAGGCTAAATTTACGAGTTGAGGGGTCAAACTCATTTTCGTGAGGTAATTTTACCTCATGAACACACATTAAAAAGGCCGCTTGCGTCGGGAAGTAACGCTCTTCCCCTGAGGAGGCCTGGGCTAGGCCCAAATGCATGACAAGAACCTTTTTAAGACCTTAAGTAGCTTGATTTGACTAGAATGCATGAGTATCATGCACGGGTTAACTTGTATATAAAAATAAACACATAAATAAACATGTATGGGCAGACCTATCCAATACTAAGTATTGTACATTTCACCTCTATCTCTCTCTCTCTCTCTCTCTATATATATATATATATATATATATATATATATATATCTATATATTCAAATTGATAGACAGATAAATGAAAGTATAGGGGAAAGCCTTTCCAACTGTAACGCTCCGGTCCCACAGATAGTACCTGTCTCGTTACCTGCAGTCCATTCATCTGGAAACTGCCATGTCCCAGCATCAGACATTCTCCAGTTCATTAA
The DNA here is from genome assembly GCF_038048845.1 of Mixophyes fleayi. NCBI lineage: Eukaryota > Metazoa > Chordata > Amphibia > Anura > Limnodynastidae > Mixophyes > Mixophyes fleayi. The sequence goes on along the minus strand of NC_134402.1, from coordinate 130,745,797 downwards.
TTCAGCTATATTCAGATCTGTGCAGGTGCAAGCCTGGGTTCCTGGTGAAAACCATCTGTCTGTTAGACTCTGCGCCCGTGGGTGGGCTTAGCCGTGTTCAGCAGAGCCTAGGGATCAATTTCCGGTAAGCCAACCGCGACAGTAAGAACAGGCCAAATGTCTGATTCCCCGGTGGAGCCTTCAACAAGAGACTTGCAACAGCATCTCGTTTCACGTATCGAGCAACAGGATAGCATCCAATGGCAACTGTTACAATGTTTCCAGACTCTGACCGGTCGCCTGGACATTCTACAGGCTGCTCAGCCATCTGTTGCGGTCTATCCTACTCTGCAGAGTCCGTCCTCTTCTCTGAAACTACCTACACCGGCAAAATTTGATGGGGACCCCAAACTCTTTCATGGTTTCATTAACCAATGCTCCATACAGTTTGAACTACAGCCCCAAAATTTTCCTTCCGATAGGTCTAAAATAGCTTACATTATCTCCTTGTTGTCAGGTTAGGCCTTGGCATGGGTCTCTCATGATGATCCTTTACTCAGCAACTACTTAGTCTTCTTATCGACTTTCCGGCGGATCTTTTGCGAGCCCGGACGAGTTTCTTCAGCCTCTGCCAGCATTCTCAGGCTTCGTCAAGGTGCTAACACAGTCGCCCAGTATGTCATTGCATTTCGTACCCTTTCCTCAGAACTGTCCTGGAATAATGACGCCATGGTAGCAGCATTCTGGCAAGGGCTATCGGACAAAATTAAGGACGTACTGGCACCCCAAGAACTTCCTACCACTCTGGATGCGATAATCTCTCTTTGTAATAAAGTGGACCTTCGCTTCCGCGAAAGGTCAGTGGAGAAAAGAACATCCTAACTGCTCATCCTTCAAATCCGCTCTTCGTTCCCACTCAACCTCTCCTACTCCTGAAGAGCCTATGCAGATCGGGAGGACCCGCTTAAAATCCAAAGAGAGGGATAGGAGACGTCTTAACAAGTTATGTATTTATTGTGGCGAGTCGGGCCACTTTCTGAATTCCTGCCCAAAGAGGTCGGGAAATGCCAGGTCCTAGTCTGCTCCGGGGAGGTCAGACTGGGGACATGTAAATTCTTCCCATCCTCCGCTTATTTTCTCACAGTCTCCGTATTATGGGGTTCCTCTGAAGAATTCTCTCAAGCACTAGTAGATTCGGGTGCTGCGGGGAAGTTTATTTCCTGGTCTCTAGTATCTCAGTATTCTATTCCTGTGTTACCCTTCGAGGCACCTGTTACCATCACTGCCATTGATGGGTCTCAACTCCCGGGAAGTATGGTTCGCTACCAAACTAAACCACTTACTCTCCGTATTGGGGTTCTGCATTCCGAAACAATCTCATTCTTTGTTTTGCCGCACTGTACCACTCCCATTATCTTAGGTCTGCCCTGGCTTCGTATACATTCTCCTAGTTTGGATTGGAATACCTCTGAAATTCTGGCCTGGGGATCTCATTGTCGGTCCAACTGCCTAGCTCAAGTCAAGCCAGTTAAGATTCTATCTTTCGCTACCAAAACGTTTCTCCCAGGATTACCTCCTCAGTATCAAGACTTTGCAGATGTATTCAATAAGGTCCAAGCTGAGCTTTTGCCTCCCCACTGCCCTTGGAATTGTCCGATAGAATTGCTCCCAGAGGAAGAGTCTTTCCACTTTCCCAACCTCAAACCTCGAGGTCTCAATGCGGTCACAGTAAAAAAATCTGTATCATATACCTCAAGGGGGCCAAAGTCTTTTCGAAACTAGACCTACGAGGGACCTACAACCTGATCCGCATACGCTCCGGAGACGAATGGAAGACAGCATTTAAATACTCATGACGGTCATTGCGAGTACTTAGTTATGCCCTTCGGACTTTGTAATGCTCCAGCTGTCTTTCAAAGTTTCATTAACAAGATCTTCAGAGACCTGCTCTATTCATCTGTGGTCGTCTACCTGGACGACATCCTCATCTTCTCCCAGGATGTTCATTCACATCACCAACATGTCATTGAGGTTCTGTCTAGGCTCCGGAAGAACCAACTGTATTGTAAGTTAGAGAAGTGCTCCTTTGAAGCTTCCTCCGTGCCATTTTTAGGGTATATCATCTCCAGCTCTGGGCTACAGATGGACCCTGAGAAAGTTCGAGCAATCTTGGATTGGCCACGTCCCACCACCCTCAAAGCGGTGCAACGCTTCTTAGGGTTCTCAAACTACTACAGACAATTTATCCAGGGGTATTCCACCATTGTTGCCCCCATCGCAGCCCTCACGAAAAAGGGGTCAATACCAAGGATTGGACGGAGGATGCCTTGGAGGCATTCACATTTCTGAAACGGGCCTTCTCTTCTGCACCCATCCTCAGACAACCCAATTTCTCGCAACCATTTTTGCTAGAAGTGGACGCCTCTGCTATTAAAGTAGGAACAGTACTCGACCAGAAGTATGCTCCTAACAAACTTCTTCCTTGTGCCTTTTTCTCCCGCAAGTTTCTACCCGCAGAACGGAATTACATTATTGGAGACAGGGAGCTGTTGGCCATGAAGTTGGCTCTGTCAGAGTGGCGTTATCTTTTGGAGGGGGCTCAGCATGTGGTTACCATATTTACTGACCATAAAAATTTGTTATACCTACAGTCCGCTCAGTGCCTCAACCCTCGCCAGGCCCGTTGGTCGCTGTTCTTCTCTCGTTTTAACCTCCGTGTGACCTTCAAGCCAGGTCATATTAACAAGAGAGCAGATGCAGTTTCCAGGGCCTTCAACTCTGACCTGAACTCTGATCTAGCTCTCAGTCGTCCCATCTTGGATCCTAAATGTTTGGTAGGACTCACTACGACCAATTCTCCTCCTCTTGGGAAAACATTTGTCCCTGCTTCTCTTCGGAAAAATTTACTCCGCTGGTGTCATGCCTTCAAATTCTCCGGACACGTAGGGTTTCTCAAGACTTATGAGTTGATATCCCGTTCCTATTGGTGGCCTACTATTCGATCAGACGTCAAAGATTTTGTAGCTGCTTGTAACGTATGTGCCCAACACAAAAGTCCTTGTGCGAGTTGTATGGGTCCATTACAACCCTTGTCCATACCCACCAAGCCCTGGACTCATATCAGTATGGACTTCGTTACTGACCTTCCACACAGTAAAGGATGCAATACCATCTGGGTCTTTGTGGACTGCTTCTCTAAGATGGCCCACTTTGTTCCTCTCACAGGTCTGCCGTCTTCATCAGTCCTCGCTCAACACTTCATAAAAGAAATCTTTTGTCTGCATGGTTGTCCCATGGAAATTGTATCTGACAGACGGGTTCAATTCACCTCTAAATTCTGGCGTGCTTTCTGTAAATCCCTCGGTATACAAATCAGCTTTTCCTCGGTCTATCACCCACAATCCAATGGCCAAACTGAAAGGGTGAATCAGGATCTGGAGACATTCATCAGGTTACTCTCTTCCGCCTCCCAGGACAATTGGGTTGACCTCCTGCCATGGGCCGAGTTTGCACATAACAATCTCTTCCATGAGTCTTCTGCTTCTTCACCATTCTTTACGGTTACTGGGCTTCATCCTCTGTTTCCCAAATTTTCTCCTCTCCCACCCACCTATGTTCCGGCTGTTGAGGATACCATTCATGACTTTTCCACCATATGGACTTAAGTGGTTGCAAATCTTAAAAAGTCTTCCTCTCATTATAAGACATTTGCGGACAAGAGGCGCCGAGCGGTTCCAGCACTCAAGGTGGGAGACAAGGTCTGGCTATCAACTCGGAATATTCGCCTCAAGGTTCCCTTCATGAAGTTTGCTCCTCGCTTCATTGGACCCTATAAAATACTTCGGGTCATCAACCCAGTGTCCTACAAACTTCAGCTGCCCGCTTCCCTTCATAATTCCAACTCCTTCCATATTTCTCTTCTCAAATCCCTCATTATCAACAGGTTCCAGTATCCACCTCCACAGTACCCAAATTTTCTTAGCAACAGGAGTTTGAGATCACACAGATCCTGGATTACAAGATCTCCAGAGGAACCACCAAGTATCTGGTAGATTGGAAGGACTTTGGTCCAGAAGAACGCTCTTGGGTCAACGCTTCTGACGTCAATGCTCCAGCTTTGCTCCGAAGATTCCATGCTCAGTTTCCACGGAAGACTTTGTCTAAGCGTCCAGTGGCCACTTTTAAAGAGGGGGTACTGTAATGCTCCGGTCCCACAGATAGTACCTGTCTCGTTACCTGCAGTCCATTCATATGGAAACTGCCATGTCCCAGCATCAGACATTCTCCAGTTCATTCATTCAGCCATATTCAGATCTGTGCAGGTGCAAGCCTATTGCACTTCAGGACCTCCTTCCTCTTTTTCATTGGCTAAGCACTTCTGGAGCACTTTTTAAACCTCCTGGATTCACCTGTCTGATGCCTGTTTTTCAAGCTCACTTCCTGCAGCCTGTGGTTCTGGCTCCTGTTCTCCTTTTGGTCTGCCTGTGTTCCAGTCTGCTCTTAGTTCGTGGTCTGTGCTAAACCATCCCTGTTCCAGTACCTCTCTTACCATCTCCAGTGTACTTCATCGTGACAGCTCCGGTTCTCTCATCGCCACCACTCAGAGCCGCTATTACACCTGTGACTCCTCAGTTGCTATCACGAGTTACCTCTGCTACTCCAGCCTGCTCTCAGTCTCTGGCCGTATTGAACTATGGCTGCTCCAGTACCTCTATTACCATCTCCAGTGTACATCATCGTGACAGCTTCAGTTCTCTCATCACTACCACTCAGAGCCGCTACTACAACTGTGACTCATCAGCTGTTACCACAGGTTACCTCCATAACTCCAGTCTGCTCTCAGTCTCTGGCTGTGTTGAACTATCGCTGCTCCAGTACCTCCATTACCATCTCCAGTGTACTTCATCGTGACAGCTTAAGTTCTCTCATCCCTACCGCTCAGAGCCAATACTCTCTCTGCGACTCATCAGCTGTTACTACGAGTTACCTCCACAACTCCAGTTTGCTCTCAGCCTGCAGCCGTGTTGAACTATCGCTGTTCCAGTACCTCTATTACCATATCCAGTGTACTCTATTGTGACAGCTCCAGTTCTCTCATCACTACCGTTCAGAGCTGCTATTTCATCTGGGACTCATCAGCTGTTACTACGAGTTACCTCCACCACTCCAGTCAGCCTTCAGCTTCTGGCTGTGTTGAACTATTGCTGCTCCAGTACTTCCATTACCATCTCCAGAGTACTTCATAGTGACAGCCTCTGTCCTCTCGTTGTATACCACAGAGCACCTATTCTCCTACTGACTCATTGGCTGCTGACCATCAGCCTATGTTATTGTTGTGCCTGTATTTATACCACTCATTTGTGGACTCCATTGTCTCCATCCACTTCACCTGGCTCCCCCACATCGTTCTGCTGTACACTCACTCACAGGACCGCGACATGCAGACTTGGTGCAGCCAAGACCATACCTCCTTGCGGGGGTTCCTGGTGAAAACCACCTGTCTGCTAGACTCTGTGCCCGTGGGTGGGCTTAGCCATGTTCAGCAGAGCCTAGGGGTCAATTTCCTGTAAGCCAACCGTGACATCAACACTAAGTACTATACATATCACCTTTGTAAACAAATACTCAAATAAATAAACACATAAATAGACATATAGACTAGAGTGGTTAAGCAGGCGCTCAATGTATATCACCACAAAAAGTGCTTAGAGCTCAAATATAAATAAATACACATACAGTAGGCTGCTCCAAACTCCAAATGCATCGATTGCAGATGCAGATCACCTGAATAAACATAAGAGAAGAAGCGCCAAACATAGTGTAATACCATCAAGTTAAAATCATACAATAATGTGCTCCAAAAGCCGCGTACCAAGTGTAGAAATAAATCAGGCTTATCTGGTTAATAATTCGATTCCAGATCCTCCTCAGGAGATGACAAGTTCATAGGTTCAATGATTTAAAAGCTGCTTCCTCTCAGCAAACAGACAGGGTGGGTCTGATTGTTTTAGACTCGCCCATCCGACTGCCAGAGAAGTGTAATTCGTCAATCCATGGAACATGTTTCCACGCTCCACAATCCAGTGTATGTGTGCTTTACACCACTCTGACGCTTGTCATTGGCCTTGGTGATGTGAGTCTTGCTTGCAGCTGCTCAGCCATGAAAATCCATTTCATGAACTCCCGTCACACAGTTTTTGTGCCTACATTAATGCCAGTGGAAGTTCGGAACTTTTCAGCTATGGCATCAGCAGAGCGTTGGCGACTTTTACGCACCATGCGCCTTAGCGGTCGTTGGCCCCGCTCTGTGATTTTATGTGGTCTTTCGCTTCATGGCTGTTGTTCCTAAACACTTCCACTTTCTAATAATATCATTTACAGTTGACCGTGGAATATCCAGCAGAGATTAAATTTCATGAACCGTCTTATTGCAAAGGTCACTGAGCTCTTCAGAATGACCCATTTTGTAACACAAATATTTACAAATTGAGACTGTATGGCTAGGTGATTGATTTTATACACTTCTGGCAATAGGTCTGATTGAAACACCTCAATTCAATAATTAACATGTGCACACCGACACTGGAGAAGTGGAAATATGCTCTGTGGAGTGACAAATCACGCTCTCTGTTTGGCAGTCAGATGGGTGAGTCTGGGTTTGGCGGATGCCGGGAGAATGTTACTTGCCTTAATGCATTATGCCAGCTGTGAAGTTTGGTTTTGGAGAGATAATAGTATGGGGCTGTTTTTCAGGGTTTGGGCTAGGCCCCTTTGCTCCAGTGAAGGGCAATCTCAATGCTTCAGCATGCCAAGACATTTGGGACAATGCTATGCTTCCAACTTTGTGGCAACAGTTTGGGGAATCCCTTTTCCATTCCTACATGACTGTGCCCCAGTGCACAAAGCAAGGACTACAAAGACATGGTTTGATGAGTTCGGTGTGGAAGAATTTGACTGGCCCGTACAGAGCCCTGACCTCAACCCCATCGAATACCTTTGTGATGAACTAGAACGGAGATTGCGAGCCAGGTCTTCTCACTCTAACATCTTGTGGAAAGCCTTCCAAGAAGAATGGAAGCTGCTATCACTACAAAAGGGGGACCAACTCCATATTAAAGTATATGTATTGGAATACAATGTTATTACTGTCCCTGTAGGTGTAATGGTCAAGCGTCCGAGTATTTTTGTCCATATAGTATATATTAGATTAAATAAAATATAATACATATATATTATCTACTATATAAATGCTTTGTGGCGTCTGTGTGTGTGTAAAAAAAAAAAAAAACAAGTTGCAGCGCCACCTGCTGGGCAGAGTTATACACTGACCTACTAAATTCTTAGTGTGTGGGAAAAAAAGGGCTGAAATTTGGTAGGGCTCAAACTCATTTTCGTGAGGTAATTTTACCTCATGAACACACATGTGTAGAGGCGTGCGTAAGTGTGTGTGTGTGTGTGTGTGTGTGTGTGTGTGTATGTGTGTGGAAAAAACTATTTTCTCAGAAAGGGCTCATCCAATTGACCTGAAATTTGGTATACTGACATTATTTGACAAAAAAATTTGAATAGTCAAGTCAGTTAACTTCCACCATCCCCCCTTCCCCCTGTGGGAGGGGTAGTAAAGGCTAAATTACGAGTTGAGGGGTCAAACTCATTTTCGTGAGGTAATTTTACCTCATGAACACACATTAAAAAGGCCGCTTGCGTCGGGAAGTAACGCTCTTCCCCTGAGGAGGCCTGGGCTAGGCCCAAATGCATGACAAGAACCTTTTTAAGACCTTAAGTAGCTTGATTTGACTAGAATGCATGAGTATCATGCACGGGTTAACTTGTATTAAATAATTATATAATGTATGTGGATTTGCAGTAGGACATAGTTTAATAATATTTATATGTGCTGACTGACAAGATGCAAATAATATTGTATAATATTGTATTATTGTATGCATCCAAGATGGATTGTTTATTTTTAATATTTATTCTTGTTTATGTTTACTGAATTGCAGATTAAAACACATAAGGTGCCTACCCATGCTGCAATATTGTGGACGATCATTATAGGGCATAGCAGAAAAATCCAGAAGGTGACAGTTCTTCAATTCTGAACAGCTGCATGACACAATACAATTCCTTTTGCTCTGTATATTGCACACAATTGTCACTATATTTTTATTCTCTATGAATTATACAGTAACATTTATTAAATAAGTGTGTTTAAAATACAAAAAAGGACATGATAAATAGGGATTCAGGTTTTTTAGTTTTAGGGGAAAAAGCCCTCAATCTGAATCCTAAATGAAGCTTGAATGAGTCTATGCGCGTGGCAGATTAGCACAGGAACTTCATTGGGTTGTTTCTACACCAGTACAGCAGTACTTATTGGAAGCAGGAAAGACTGCCATCTTTGCCTGCAATCCCTTAAATGGTTGCATGGGCTGGTATGAATGAGTCTCTTCCCAAAGCAGGAAGTGGGTCTGCTCCTTTTTATATGAGTGGTGATCAAATAAGCAGATCTGCATTTTTGCACAGTAGTTATCATTTACATCATGGGTACTATCAATGACTGCATGGCCAGATTTTTAGGAGAGGAGGTTGGAGTAACCAGTGTTTGGTACTGTACCTATGATTAAGCCACTGATTTCGCACAGTCATAGGAGCAAACCGCTTTATGGTGAATGTGAGAGAGTACCTTTAATTATTATTGACAGTAGTATAGATGTTAACTGTTCTCTATATTTAAATCAACCATCTTTAAATATTGTGAGAGTAGATTGGTCTCTACAATAAGGTTGGTATTGTATATAATATGTTGCTGTCTCTCCATTCATAGATTATAAAGCTATGAAATAATTTTTTTTAATAGTTATCAATTTAAAAAAATCACTTAGTTTATCTGATTGAAGTTCGTGTGATATCTGAGTGTGATAACTTTAGTAATGTTGGAGAGGGTGAACTTCCTGAGTTGTCCCCCAGTTGTTCTAACTCATGGTTACCTGCCTATTCAGACTCATGTGGAGGAACTGGTAGTTTAAGAGGATAAAATACTGTGGATAAAGAAAGATATTTACCTTAAAGTAACCATAGAACACATGCTGTATCAAGGAGGTGTTACATGTGTATCAAATGACTCCTTTAAAATATGTTCTGTTATGGAATGCATAACTTTGCAGGTAAAACACACTGAGATACTGGGCCAGATTTACATTTAGACAAAGTATGCCTGTGTCTATAGGCAGGGCCACCATCAGGGGGGTACAGGGGGTACCCTTGTACCGGGCCCGAGCTCACCAGGGGGCCCGGCGGCACACACTTAACAGGGGGCCCGCTATCTTCAGCCTGGCTGCCACTGTGACAGCTAGGCTGAAGACGCCAGTGAAGACGCCGGGACTGAAGGACAGCGGGCAGAGCAGTGACTGTACCTTCAGGATTAACTTCCGCAGTGGAACGCATGTGCGTTCCACCAACAGGAAGTTCGACTTTTGGAACGCACATGCGTTCCACTGTGGAAGCTAAGACCTGAAGGTACAGTCCCAAAGACCTGAAGTCTCTCTCTCCCTCCCTCTCCCCTAATACTAATATATATATATATATATATAATATATATTTTATGTAAAAAAAAGTGATTATATGTGTGTGTGTATATAAATATATATATATATATTTTTGTTAAAAACAAAAAGTGATTATGTGTATGTGTGTGAGTATATATATATATATATATATATATATATATATATATATATTAGGGTCCCCCTTAATTTACCTTTCAATTGCCTAAGTCTGACCCCCTTCATGGAAGATAGGACCAGGGAGGGAGCCGGATCGTGACCACAAAAGGTAAGTTGTTTTTTTGGTGTTTTTCTACAGGATTTTTTTTTTCATTGCCTTGGTCCCCATTTCCCCCTGGGGGTGATCGGGGGGCCCTGCCTGCTTCATTGTACTGGGCCCCACAATTTCTGATGGCGGCCCTGTCTATAGGTGGCAGGACCCAAGGGAGTCTAATGTCTCTTTCCTACCGGCCACATACTACTATAGAATATTATTTGTATGATCAAGCATCAGTCTTCGGAGTTCATTATATGAAATGGTTGACGACATTAGACTTCATACACTGTGCTGAATTTAGAGAGGTCAGTGTGAATGAACAGTGATCTGTATGAATAGAGAAAAGAGCAGAACTGCATTTGCTGCCTCAACCTTATTAGAGATATAAATAAGTACTTGTCCAATTTGATTGCTGTGGTTCCAAAGCACAAAAACTATTTTTAACATGTGAGGGGATCACATACATAAAATAAATAAATTTTACAATAATAATCAGATACAGGAAAAAATGAAAAATTAACAAAAATATATCACCATGTGGGATACTCTGCCTTCCAATGGTCAGAATATTACAATGTATTCACTGGGATAGAGTCATACATTATAATATTGCCAACATCAATTCCAGATACACAGGTCATACATTGTTACAATGTTGATTTTGGGATAATAACTAGTGAATTTAGTACAGACAAGGACAATGAGAATTGTGTACTAACCAAATCAATGTTAAAGGTAGAATAAGTGAAAGCTTATGTATATATCTAATGTCCAAGTTAGTATAGCCTTGGTATTGATTGTTTTTGAGTAAATACCAAATTAAATGGTACAATTCTCATTGTCCTAAGACCGCTTTGATGAGTGGAAGCCTTGACATTAGAAATGCCTATGCATATCCTATTACAAAAAGTAGTATCTATGGGAATTTGATGAAGCAGTGATATTAATTCAACAAGTGATGCAGTAGTCCCGTCGGTACAAGGCAGTTGCACACGACTGCATTGGTGGTAGCATGCAATCGCTAGTCTCATCAAATTACAATCGTATCACATACAGGGAAAACAATTTATAAGCCATTCAGATTGATTGATTTGACCGATATTTTTATTTATATTTAACACCCTTCAGATGTATGCTAGGCTTACTGCAAGGGAAAGTGCTGGAGGTTGTCTTAACAACTTGTGTAAAGACAGGTAGCCATTACTGCTATTCACCAATTAGAATACCAGGGGCTGTCTTTACACTGCTTGTTAAACAACCTTGACACTTCCTCGAGCATGAAGAGTGTCTTGGGCTGTATTTTAGTACTGCAAGATTGGGAACTGCATAGGCAGCGCCGCTTTAAATTTAAGCGCCGAAGACGACGAACTCGCGGGGGTTTAAGAAACTGGAGGTTAATACATTTACCCCTTGGTGTCTTCATTGTTATATCCACCAGAGACTTGGGATCTGTTTTGTGGTTGTCACAACAGATTTGGGGTCTTCACTGCGGTAGCTATAAAAAATTTGTTGACTGCCCTGTAGTAACCACCAGAAATATGGGGTCTGCATTGTAGTAACCAATAGATATTTGGGTTCTGCATTGCATAGCCATAACAACTTTCGCTGCATTATATACTGGTCAGCAGTACAGGGTATGCATGGTATAGCAGTTCACTAGACTTGACCCCAGTTTGAAAATGGTCACTAGAATGCTCTCTGTATTGTAAATTGGGCCCCATAATGTGAACTGTATAGTATATTGGTCAACATAATGCTCTCTGTAATATGTATTGGTCACCAGAATGTGCTCTATATTGAGTGTTGTATTTGAATATATCTTTTTGAAATAATTTTTTATACATTTCATTGGCTGGATGTAACATAGAATATAAGACAAAATACCCAGTATTCTTTACCATGTCCATTTTCTCTAAGGTGGTCTGTGTAAACTACAAAAGTCCTCCTGCTTTTTGAACTTCTGAACTGATATCTTTACACCACATAGATTTCCATGCCCATACTAACATTCCATACATATTGGTTTTGCACTGGTGCATCATTATGGTCTGTCCAGAATACATCAATTACGTTGACTCTCGGTACTCTCGAAGAGACAGAAACTCAGAACAGATGCATTGTGCAAAAGTGTATGGACCTGATTCATCAAGGTACGTATCCGCCGATTTTGAGTGTATCATACACAAAATCACTCTGCGCACCCCAGACTTGGGAGTTATGGCTGTGATCGTAGCCCTATCTGCTACATCTTTGAATGCAAAGGACACTTAGTACAGCCTACGATTTCGGAGAGTGAACTGGGTGCGGAATGGGTGTTTTTCCATAGTCAATTTACAGTAAGGGCATGCCAGACTCAAGTAAATGCAGTCATGTCCAAATTCAGCTCTGGCCATCCCAAAGTTACTTGTTTTTCTGCAGTTTTTCTTGCTCCAGCTAAAATGCTAATCTAAGTTCTGATCAGTAGTGATGACAGTCTCATATGCACACTATAACATGTGTTTGCAATCACAAGCAACGGTAAAAAAAATTTGTATGCTCAGTAGACATTAACAACATTCTAATAAATGTATTTCATGGAAAACATTTTTTTAACTTTTTTATCATTAATGCATATGTTAATAAGGATAGGGTGCATAATTCCTACAGTGTAAATGTCAGCGCTTAACCTGCCAACAAGAAAATGTCAGCAGGCTAAATGCTGACACTTGTATTGTGTAGACAGTTATACAATGTCGTCAGTGTGATTAGTGACATCCACAATTTCGCCAATCACAATGTCGACATTAAAGAACCAATGCCAGCGGGTCCAGGTTAGAGCCGGCCTAAATACGTGCGTATAATACTGTAACACCATTTCTGGTGTTGTCGTTCACACCTCCCAGTGACTGAGCGTGTGGCCTAGCACTAGGACTCAGAGGAGACACACTGGGAATGTTGCTTAGTAACATCAGGCTGGCTTCAGCTGAAGAGATCTGTGAGTGGAAAGAAAATGTGACCCAGAGCAGAAGGGAGGAGTTGCTGGGACCTCCCTTGTAATCTGGGGAGCTGGTCCATCGCCTACTGCCACTAGGTACAACTATAGTACAACATCACAGAGAGTATACTAGAATACTAGTGACATGGGACAGATTTTAGGGATAAATTACCCTCCCCCTCCCCCGCAGAGGATGGGAGAGAGATATTACCCACTCAGATCACGGGAGAGATATCATCCCCGCAGTGGAAGGGAGAGAGATATCACCCCTGCAGAGGACAGCAGAGAGATATCACCCCTGCAGAGGATGGGAGTGAGGTATTTCCCCCGCAGAGCACGGGAGAGAGATATCACACCCACATAAGACGGGAGAGAGATGTCAGCTCTGCAGAGAACGGAAGAGAGATATTACCCCCGCAGAGGATGGGAACGAGATATCACCCCCACAGAGAATGGGAGATATACCACCCCCACAGAGGACAGGAGAGAGATAACACCACCGCAGTGGATGGGAGAGAGATATTACCCCTGCAGAGCAGGGGAGGGAGATATCACCCCCTAGAATGAAAGAGAGATATTGCCCCCACAGAGGAGGGGTGAGTGAACACTGCTGTGAGAGAGAGAAGAAGGTGAGCTAGAGAGCCACCAATTTGGATGTAACTGTCCCAATGATATTCTGTCCATGTAGCCCTTAAGAACTGTGCAGGAGGAGATAGGAGATGTATTTAGGAAATTTACATATATATTTTATCAATGCAACAGTTCAAGAAGGTGCTGGAGTGAAAAAGGAGTGTAAATAAAGAGTTTATTCTGCAATATAGAGATGGTCTGGTGCCCAAATTATTGAGACACCTGATTGCACTGAACCACCAAGTAACATCATCTGTCTCCCAACATCTTCACAGAGACTCTGTAAAACTAAACCTGCATGCGCAGGGACCCTCTGGTCATCTACATCTATGCCAGGAGCTAGCTAGGGCCTAAACTGTGCACTTCAACACTACACACAGTGACAGGGGGTTACAATACTAAGTGTGGGTTGTGCTCAGAATGTGTGCCTTGATTAATCAGGCCTGTATATCACAATCACCGTACATCCTACTACCACTTTACACCCACACCTTTAGTTAAATAAAACTTTTCCATTTTCTCCTAAAGTTCTGGTCAGATTAGCCTTCATTTCTTAAATTAATCTTAAACTGAGAAGACATTGGGACTGTCTTTAATAAATATGGCAGTTTTTGTCTCTTTAAATCTTTGCTTTACATTGGCTACAGGTGCACGAAGAAGTTCACTTATTCAACAACATGCAACTGGATAACACAAGATACGGCTAATCAAAGCTGGTGCAGAAATCAAATCTTTTTGCAAAATTGAAAATGGTTCTGCATCCCTCTGCTCATCAGAGAAAGCACCTAAAAATGAACCCTTTCCACCTCTTTATCTCATTTCATTAATATTACAAAACGAAATCCTATTTTTGCACTGCTCTGGAAAACTAGACACACTGGTGAGCCTATCCCATTATTAACAATTAACATCTTCACTGCCACTATCTTCATTTTGCACTTTGTAAATGCAGCCCATTGTCTTTTGCTTTTATTGTACAACAAATTGTTATAACAATTTTAAATGACCTTGTGAATTATGGTGTAATGCTTTCTTGCATGCACATCTTTTTTCAAGAGCATATGCCAAAAGGTTGATTGAAAAAAAGCTACAGTGTAAGCAGTGTTATCCTCCCCCCAGAGTGACACAGTGCTTCGATGAAGATAAGTATGCAGGACAGAACTGAGGAGAGGCGGAGTTAGATCAGGGACTTTTATTGAAGTTAATAAGAGCACAGAACCCTGGGAAGGGAGAGAAAATGCAAGTGAGCCAGTGAGGAGGAAGAATATATCAGCATCATACACAGTTGTCCCGGCAGAAGCAAACACTACAAAGGCACATATTAGGTTTACCACAAAAAATATAGAGGCAGAAACCCTCAGGCTCTGTCATTGTATCCAGCAAAGAAAACGCTTGGCAACTGAATTGATAATTATCTTGCACTCCTGTATAATACAGCAACGTTCTTTATCTGATATCACCTTGTCCCCACTGAGCAGTAGCAGCTGTGGAACGGTCTCACACTGCAAGGACATCGATGACTCCTTTACATACTTATTTCTACTAATTAACCTGCCTTACCTTTTGGAAACTTTATTTGCAAAAGCTTTAAAAAGAGATATCGTCAATACAAGATATAAAAGGTAAGAACACCAGAATGAAATAACATGTGAATAACAAAACATTTGATTATGTTATAATATAATTACAGGGTTTGTAGACTGCATAGTTTTGAGGGTTTTATTATATGGATTGCTCTCACCGCACATTCATGTGGAGTATTACAATAGTTCACAAACTTGTGTTTGCATGCCTCACTTATCCAGTCACCTGAGCTTCTGAAAGCCTACGCGCTGTAGGGGGTCTCAAGTGGGGAACACTGTCTGTAAAGTAACTACTGCGCTTAAATGTACAGCTCCGACTGTCAGTATAAAAATAAATATACAATTAAGAAAAATGTTTACTGTATGGACTTATACACATTTTTTAACCACTTTTTTTTAATTAAAATATTGGCAGCAATTACACAACTTTTCTACTGAGGTCTTTGTGATTTCACTTTCAACGAACAGAACTTCATAGAAAGTACAACGCTCAGTAAGCAGTGCCATGCAATTTCGACAGCATTTCAAAAATGAAACACAGAGTTAATTTATTCATGTTAACTGAATATTAATCAGTAATAATACACGAAAATAAAAACTATACACACAATAATGCATTTTACATTGTATAGTCCATAATCTGTGCCTATTTCGATTCGTATTGCACATCCTTTTAGAGCTCATACAAACTAGTTAACCATGTTTTAGAGCTCATCATACAAACTAGTTAAACACGTTTTACCGGTGGTGTTATTAGATGTGCCCACTCCTCAGTGGATACACCCAGATCATGGATTATCATTGATCTCTCTCGTAACTGTGTACCCTGTACTCAGTACGTTCCATCTGTACTCCGTGAAATCCAGGAAGCTGCTAAAATGTAGCCTGTACTGAAAGTACACTGTGATTTACCATAAAGATCAGTTATCTCTATGATAACTAGAATCTAATTGCGTCCAAAGCACTATAGACGTAGCTAACTGACCCAAAGTTTAAAAGTGATTGTTTTGTCTAGTGTGTAGGAGCCCTGAGAGGTAAGTTGTAATTATTATTATTAGCAAATTGTTGAAAAACATATCAAGCAGTTTAAGATAATGTTATACTTTTCCACATGTAACAATATGACTGACAAACTATACTCATGATGATAGTGTTTTATACTGACAACTGATAGGATATTCTTCAATGTTTATTTTACAATGTAACATGTACATCATGTAGCTTGTATTGACTAAAGATGAACACAGTTCCAGATCTATCTTACAAGGTCTGCTTTTGTTTTGTTATTCCACACTCTACCTGTAAATTCTTCATTTCACACAGCCGGGGTGTGGACAGTTCATACTGCTCTTTGATATGGTTGAGGTATAATAAGTTGGAAGTTTAGGTATACTGTAGCAAAGCTTATGGATAATTCCATGTGGAATGAGGGTAATATTCCACCTAACAATTCTGACCATTTCTTCAACTCTAGACATATTATATATAAAATTATGCATGGCACTTATACTACCACAAAAAAAATTCTAGCTAATGGTTGGTTCAGAATTATTGAGGATGTAAGTTATGTTATAACTGCAAATCTTTGGGAATAATTGGAGTATAGCTCTGAAATAGGTTGGGTGAGAATTTTGATTTGAGGGATTGGAACATTTTGTTACTTTAAGCCCATTATTCTGTTGCTAAATAAAATGAAGGTAACTGGAAAACGTACCTAAATGCACAAAAAACAGAACTACATACAGAATATTTCAAACGGCTGATATCATTTTGTCTTCAAATGCATAATTTTCTTTTCATATTGTGGCACATGGTTATGTGATTGTAATGGTTCAATCTATCCAAAACATTTATTTATAGCTGTTTTGAACCATGGAAAACTGCAGCTCTTCAGAATAATTAAAAATAAAGTCCCAAACATTATTTGTTGAACTCTCGCAAGCAACAGTTAATGTATAAAAGTTTACAAGTCGCCATTTACACATTTATTGCTATGTTTATAATTATGCCCTTGGGTTTCATTTATGTAGGTGAAAGTATTTAGTTAGAGCAGTTCATATAAAATATATTATGTAACAGATTCTATGTCTCAATTTTTTATTAAGTAAGTATTTTTTTTTTTCACCTGCAATAAAATATAGTAGCTGTAAATAATGGCAGCCCTCGGGCAACCTTCGGCTTCCCAGCGAGCTTTTCCCTGTGTTATCACAAAGGTGGCAGCTGACTCCTGTGTTATGGGACCTTCTCTGCACAGTATAGGGCAGTCACACGGCAGACTTGGAGTAGAAGGGAGTGCACTGTGCTCTCACTCCTTCCTCTGTGCAGTCCCTTTGAAGGTTGGTGGACAGCCCTCCACCTCTTTCACGTTGCCTATCAATGACATATAGAGGTTCACCTGCATTGTAGTTTAGCCTATGCACTATTTTGTTCACTATGTGTGTGTATATGTATAGATGTGTGTGTATATGTGTATATATATATATATATATATATATAATTACACATCAGATTAGTATTCAACGAATCGTACATAGTTCTGTACAACATGTCCTTGGTTCTTAGATTCTTATTGTATAAATTTGCAGATGGCCTGATTTATCTATAAACATACCTTCCAACATTTATCTAGGCAAAATTGGAACAAATCAAACCTTGCCACTGATATGTACAAGACGCCCTCATCCCCATAGATCATAATTAATCTAACCACACCCACTTTCCATCAAAGATCCGTTTACTACAGGTTCCACAAATTGGGACTGTCACGCCTATATTTGGACTGTTGGGGGGTATGTGTATACTCTCTTAATATGAGCGCAACTACTATACTACTCCCTTTGCTGATGTGGACAAATTATTAATGGTAGAAAGGTTGTCATTGGAATGGCTAACAATAACATGTAAAAGAAAGTTTCATAACATGATGATTTCATTGTTCGGCTGAAAAATAAACAAAATGTATGTTGTTTTTTAATCAATAAACAATCTCTAGGTTTAGTGTATGTTTAAACAAACGTTTCCTTGTGATAAAACTATAAACACTGAAAAATTGAACACACCTCTCTACCATATTTAGAGTAAACACCACAATGTACTAAATACAGAATTGGGTGATGTGGTTCTAGTAGTCATAAAGAAGATACTTTGGGGAAACTGTGAGCTGATGTATACAAAACACTATGAAGAGGGAATATTAAAATGTTCTAGAGAGATTTCTGTCTGAAATAGGAAGGAATAATAAAAGGTCCGTAACTGGTATACACTTTATCACTGTGGCCAATAAAGTTGTTTAACATAATTTTTTTGTATGCTGATTAGTTATTTCTGCATAATGCAACAGGGATGATAGGGTCTTCATCGAAATTCATGCAATCCCCCATTTGTATAGAGCACAATATACTTGTTTGGATTTTCTTTTAAAAAGGACTTAATTGGTCCAGTAGGTGTAGCAATTATGCTATAACCTCACTTTAATTTGTATGCTTATTACTATCTCTGCAGACATAGTGCAAAAGGACAAGGTCTTCGTGAAAATTCAGACAGTTATTATTATCTTAAATGTATATAGCACACAGTGTATTTAAATTACATTTTTAAGGATAATTACCTCAGCATGTGTGACAACTATGCTACAAAAATCTTATAATATATGCATGTTCAATGCAGGGGTGAACAGAGAAGGTTTTTTTTTTTTTGGGGGGGGGGGGGGGGTTGGTGATTTAGCATAATTACCCCACTCCCCCTCCCTCTCTCTGATTGGTTTGCCAATCAGAAGTGCTTAGCTAGTGCTGGTAATTGTCATTATCAGCATTAACATGTATTTGTACCAGCACTTAGGCTGCTGCAATTAATCCAGCTGTAAAAGTGATATATGCATTTGCGTTCAGGTCTGAATCTGTTCACAATTCTGATAACTCACCGTAACTGGGATTTGTCCAAGTTAGAGCGTGCCTTTCCTCCCCTCCTCCATCATCCCACTTCAGGTGCAGGCAGGCACAATGAGGATGCATACAATCCTGCAATGGCATGAGTACTTGCAGGACTTTTTGGGGGCATGATCAGAGTGAAGTTATTCTACGCAAACAGGCTTATGTTCAACTTTGCATGAGGCCCCATACGTTTGAGAAGGCTGGTTAAATGTAAATTAACATATACCCATATGTTGATGGTCAAGATCCAGTTAAAATGATTATGCAGTAGAACAATAAGATAGATACTTTAGTGGAAAGCGGAGGTGACTAGAAATAATTTAGAGCAGCGCTTCCCAAACCCAGTCCTTGTGTTTTCCAGGTTACTAGTGAGATAATTAGTACAACCTGTGGATCTTTCAAAATGTATCGGTCAGTAATGAATACACCTGTGCTCCGGCAAAGAGATATGGAAAACATGCACTATTAGGGGTCCCTGAGGACTGGGTTTAGAAAATTATGATTTATAGAATTTGATGTATTTGGAAAAATTTATATTATCCTTTTGAAAATGTTGCAAACTCATTCCACCCTAAATTCTTAGTCCAGAAGAATTTATTTCTATTTCAGCAAAGAAATGGACAGAACAATTTTTGCTGCATGGTATAATACTGCTGTACTAGAGTTTTAGTGCGAGGCCATTCCAAAAATTTATCAGCTGAGGAAAATCATTACCAGTCATTCATGTGTTTGGTAACAAAATAATTCATCACGGAATAACTACATTAACGACTGACACTCACTTTATTTTGTGACAGTCTGGGACAGTTACAGGAGGCTATATCTGTGTTATCTCAATTAATTTTTGTGACATCATTAATGTTTTTATTGTGCCCAGCATCACACTTTTGCAACCCTCCCAACATTTAGAATCCTGAAGCAGGACAACATAATCCACGTACCCATTCCACCCAAACCACGCCCACAAATGAGGCCCTGACACTTTTGCAGCCCGCGAATCAGGATGTCGCTCGAAAATTGGGACCATGGAAAGGTATGCTTTTGCATTTTTTAATGGAAGGTGCTGGCGTTATGACCACTATGACCGCTTTAGAACCAAGCTGTTGGAGGTTTTCACCTTTAGAAACCACTTTTGCCGTAAAACTGATGTTGTTTGGAGGCACTCAGATGCCCCCAGGACTTAGGCTCTAGGGTAGTAAAGGCTAATCCGTATAACTGCAGTACAGAATGAAGGTAATCAGAATACTGGAGGCTGGTATCCGGGACAGGCCAGGATTGTGTGTCAAAAGCAAAAAACATGGTCAGGTACAGGCAAATGGTCCGGGCTGGTGGCAATCAACAGGGAGTCCAGGTAACAAAGTGGAGATCGGGTCATTAAGTAGGTAATCAAGGTCCAGGAAACAGGCAAAGGGTCATGCACAGAGAATAAATCCAAGGTTCAGTAAACTGACAGGAGCAGGCAAGCTAACAGAAACTAAACGCTATGGGGGGTATTCAATTGTTAGCGAGACCGCTAAAATACTCGCGCTCCAAAAAATATTACCGTTAATACGGTAAAATTGCGCGTAAATACCGTTAATACGGTAATTTACTCGCTGGATTTCAGCTCGCAGCTTAATTCAGCGAGATATTACCGTATTAGCGGTAATATTTTTGGAGCGCGAGTATTTTAGCGGTCTCGCTAACAATTGAATACCTCTTTATAACCGGAAACGAAAGCTAAGCCCTCCTTGCCTTGTATACATAGATTGGCAAATCTGAGAAGAAGGGACACAGGCCTGACAGTCGGCCTCAGCAGGCTGCTAATTACACTATTAAGGCTGGCATAATCAAAAACACGGACCTGAAACACATACCATAAAAATGTGTGAACTTGACAAAATAGAGAGCTACTAATAACTTGACCCTAAGTAGTGCCAACTACTCATGGTTAAGTTATTGGTATATTAGTATAATTACTTTATTTGCTTGCACGTGCGCCCGACTCCGGCGCTGTCAGCAGGGAGTGTCCTGAACGTTGTCCTGGCAACTGTTGGGCCGGAAGAGGAAATGACGTCCCGGTCATCATGGTGATGGCTGGGACGCTGCTGGAGCAGAGAGTTGCGGCAGGTGAGTGCACTGCCACGGCTCGTGACAGCCTGTAACTACTGTATGTGTGCATTGTGCTTCACACAATTGATGTTTTGAAGTAGAATCCAAAGTGCCCATATAGAAATTTAAATTGGCATTCTATTAATTGATTTGGCCAGTGTCAAGTTTGTAGATAATCTCACTTATCAATTAAAAACACACACAATGTGCTTCCTGCCATGATTATATACATAACATTGCGGTAACCTCTGGCCTGGCAAACCTAATTTCTAAACTTGGAACAACTTCAAATCTCACCAGGTTGACTTCAGGAACCATGCCTTAAGCATTTGAACACCTCCCCCCTTCCTAACCCCCCCCCCCCCCCCCCGCCCCATTAGGGGTGGCCCAAAACCGTAAAAAATACTAAATGAGCTGTGATAAAGGTGTGTGAGTAGTGAAAGGACAGGAAAACATGTGCTTGAATCACTAGAAGGGATAAAGGCTGTGATGAACAAAATGGCTGCTACATTCTCCCTGTATAAGTACGCAACCACTAGGTTCTGCCACTTCTATAAGCCAATGCCATGTTTGCCAAGTTAAACCAAGATAGGTTGGACCTGCATTATTAGCCCTGTCAAGTAATCCTCCATTAAGCTTTGTTGGGCCCCAGGGTGTGCAGAAAAATGCATATGTAAATGTATATATCATACTTCCCAACTGTATTGAGTTTGTCGGGACAGTTACAAATCGCAGACCTTGAAAGAGGTGAGGTTTCACCATAAAGTGGGCCTTTTGGGGCAAATCAGAAAGTGTGGTATGACAATAAATTGTTTATCTATAATTGCAAAAAAAATTATATAGCATGTGCTCTATAGTAAAAAAGAGAAATATATACTTTTGTTGGCATTGCATAAATGTGAATAATTTGTTTAGTAAGTACTTTGTACATCAGTCTCTGTTCATAATCATACTTTATAACAATTGTTTAATTTCAAACACATACAGCACTTCCCCATGCCCACCCATATAGATCAATTATGTCACCTTTATAATGACACCATGTAACATTAGTGTGGCACTTAAAGAAAAATGTTTTACCACTGACTGTAGCTACAATGTGACACTGTGCTGCTTTCTAAATCCATGTTCCATATAGTGAGTCTGTGTGAGAGTTGAAAGATATATAATTCCATATGTCACAATGTAGTCTCGTAATAGTAGCATTATAGTTCCAAAATGCAACCATAGCAACCACATGACCAAAGTACATGCTCTCACGCCACATTGTCACTGCTTCTGCTCAGTGGATCTAACTCTCGTGTGTAAGAACAATATTTTTATAGGTTACCTAGTAATTGGCTAGAGTTCACTGGGTATAGTTAGGTTGTAACCAGTGACGGAGCAGTTCTAAGTTTGTCCTGTGATAGCAGCATACTGTGTGATATATAACCTACTCAGGTGATCATGTGAATTGGTCCCAAACTGTGTGACTCATGTTTGGATTGTGTTAGTTGGAAAACATGCAATAGCTCAGGTATGCAAAAAGAGGTAAGAAAAGGGAGAAGGATTCAGAGCATTCCAATAATGTAAAATAATACTTGGTCCTATCATTGCACTGTCCAGACTGGATATAGAAGATAATTAAACAGTCCCCTTCTGCATTTAATAAACAGTGAACTAAACACATTCTTAATGTATGTTTTACAGTCACTAGTCTAGTTGTGTGTGGGGGTTGATCTGTCACCTTAATTTGTGGTTAATGTCCTTTATGTTATCAAGAATATTTGACTCGCATTAATGTACTCTGTTGACTTTGTACTTGCACTTTTTATATTGATTTTGCCTCTATTTATATTGCTCAGAAATATTATAGTGGCATTAAAAGTAGTGATAATAGTTTGACAAACCAAGAGGAGTTTTTGTAATGAAGTTGATCAGTTGAGTTATACAGCTCAAAGAGTTTTGTTTTTTTTTGTCTATTGGTTTGCAATACTGAAAAAGGCATTTCTTGAACCTTAATGGGCATATTCAATTAGCTTTTAGGTCCACCATTACTATGGGGTGCACACAGAAATCCACTGTTGCGGTATCGAGACTTGTGTAGCCGTGTGCATAGTTGCGGAATGCAAAACTAATTGAGTATGCCTCTATAATTGCAGAATCTTGTCGATTCTTGACTGACTTAGATTTTACTCCAGTGGCAACCATTAATGACATTGCACCTTTTCTGTCTATAATCAATGCTATTATATAAAAGTAGCTGTCAAAAAAGAATGGACCGTTCCAGAATTGTGTATTGTATATTATTTCAGGTTTTTTTTGTAAAGTTGAACATTAGGTATGGCAGATGTTAACAGATAACTTTAGGCTGGACCAATTTTTTTTTTATAACTTAGTAATGCTGATGTCCAATGACACTTTGACTTTTGTTTGTTACTTATGTAAGTTATTTGATAATATTCATTTTAACTATTAGCAGTTAGATCATACTTGCCAACTCTGCCGGAATGTCCGGGAGACTCCCGCATTTCACGTGAGTCACACGGACTCCCGCGAGAGTGTGGCAATCTCCCGCATCTGCCCACTTCCTAGTGAAGTGGACAGAATTAGGTCCAAAACGCCGGGAATCGCGGCATTTGGCCCCGCCCCTACTGTAAAATGACGCATTTGCATCATTACGTCATGGGGCGGGTCAAAAATGACATGAATTTTGGAGCCCCGCCCACTATCGCGCCCACCTCCCCCGGCAGGCTCCCGGAAACCAATTTAAGAAAGTTGATAAGTATGAGTTAGATATATAGAGCCTGATGTAGTGTTGGATGCAGTTTACGTAAGAAAGGAGGCCACTGTTGCATCCAAAAAACTTAAAGCCTGGGCTTCTCCATGCCATAATGTTAACCAGCCCTAGCCCAGGCTGAATTTCCAAGGGGAATCGGCCTCACAAAAAAATGCGTCTCCCCCTGAAGAAAACAGCCTCATGTTGAAAGCATTAGGGCTCATCCCACTTCCTCCGAGTGGTGGGTGTGGAGTAATTTAGTAAATATTTAAATATTTTGTTGCTGGTGCTACTACTGGTCCCAGAATAGCATGACATGCCTCATCTGTTTGGGTTTGCTGGCTTGTGTGTGTATATGTATGTATGTATGTATGTATGTATGTATGTGTATATGTATGTGTGCGTGTGTGTGTATATATATATATATATATATATATATATATATATATATAATGTATTTGTGTATGTATATAGCAACGTGGACTGATATGATAAAATGACACTGCTCTCCATTTCCTCTGAGACACTGCTGTACTTAATAATTTGTGTCTGTTTTTTCACAGACAGCTTGGCTAACTTTCTTGGCAGATTACTAGTAAATCTGCCACTGCACTACAAGCACCAGCCCCCTAGGTTTAACGCAAACACACATCACTATATATGTGTGAAAGGGTACTGCTAGTGCAGCAAGTCTGTGGCTCCCAGATCTACTTTTTCACATAACAATAACAGAGCCTCTTGTGTGCTGCTATGTAAGTCACTGCTGCAAGTTAGGATCACAAAGCCTCCATTCATTGAGATGCATTCAAAGGTAATACATATTGTCTGTTATTATTCATCATGTAAACCAGATTCTTAATTGAAAAGAAAGTTACATTTTAACAACATAAGTGTTTTAGAACTTTGGCAAGTGTATATCCCCAACTGGACAACTGTCCTAATATTATTTCACTTTATCACCAGATGATCCAAATGCAATACAAACTACATGCTTTCTTTTAATATCAGTTTACATGCGTAAAATTATAAAATATAAGATGTAGGCGGAGATTCTATTGCCGATGGATGTTATAATGATGTCCGACTGTGCACGTTGCTGGCCATTATGGTAAGGAATCGCGAAGATTCCAGACTGAATATTGGCGTGATGGACTGTTCTGGAGACACATCGTGTTGAAGCACTACGTTATATACACTAGCCAATGTCCAGGCGGTTGCCAATTCCCAAGGACCAGATGGTGAATCGGGAAGTATTCTAGAAGGTAAAACAAATGGGATAGGGCACCACAATAGTGTAGTATTGTTATACCATCAAACAATACTAATCTTGCATACATGTACCAATGGAAAAGTGTTTCACCGAAATCATATTTATATAAATATACAAATCTCATGATAGAGACAGTGTGATTGTGAACACATTAAAGCAGAGAGTGAAAAAAGCCTTCATGCATATCCCAAAAGCACCAGGCCTCTCCAGCTGTGATTATGCGTACCAGATAGTAGAACTTTATCGCTTATCTCTTTAACCGTTGTATCTTCACATATTCATTGCTGTTTCAGTCATGGACCACAGGTGACTCTAGTAAGTTACTGTGTCTCCTTATTGCTCGGAGTGCAAAACCTGTGTGCAGCTTCCCCTAGTGTTTGTATAAGCACCTTAATGGTAGTGTCACACCCTGTGTTATAAATGTTCCATTGTCTTAAAGTTATAATTGCTGCATTCATAAATAGACTTAAAAAAAAAAAAGAAAATCTAAAGCATCTTGCTGGCTCATCGCTTCTCTGGCCATTCCCAGTGTGTGTGTGTATAGAGAGATGGATATAGATCTTTAGCTCTGAAAATGTGTTGTGACATTTGTTAGGCTATGCACAACAGTTAAAAATATATTCCTTTTTTAATTAGCCAATCTGTATATGTGGTCTCATTAAAAAGGTTTGCCAAACGTCCAGGGATTGACGCCCATCTAAACTGGTTCTTTTCTTATTTCTTGGTCCATCAACATCCAAAAAGCCCTACAATCCTAATAAAAAATGGCCAACACGGTTTGCAAACAGACGTTTTGGGCCTTTATGCATACTTGCCAATTTGTTAGAAGTCTGCATCCGGGAGCTGCCGGGGGGAGGTGGGCGTGCGAGGGGTGGGGTTCAGAAAATCACGTCATGTTGGCCCCGCCCCCGTGATGTAATGATGCAAACACGTAATTTTACAGCGGGTGTGGGGCCAAATGCTGCGATTCCGGAATCGCAGCATTTTAGATCTAATTCTGCCCACTTCACTTACAAGTGGGCAGATGCGGGAGGCTGCCATACTCTCCCGGGAGTCTGGGAGACCCACTCGGAATCTGGGAGTCTCCTGGACATTCCCAGGAGGGTTGGCAAATATGTCTTTTTGTGTTTTCAAACAGGAAATAAAGAGCATACATAAAACAGGGACATACAAGGTAGAAAAAATAAAAGGGCGAGAGGGTCCCAGGGGCAAAGGCAGGATTTGTAGAGAGGAGTTTCCATGCCAAACCGCCAGTGGGCGTGACCAGTCTGCATGGGGCGTGGCTATAATTTTAGAAAGTACTTGACTGCTCTCAAACTCGTCCTATCCCCATCATATACATGGGCAATACTGCGTGCACTACTGTTAGATGCACGCAGCTCAGTGCCGTAACTAGACATTTTAGTGCCCTGGCCGAGACAGGGCACTGGCGCCCCCCATCTAAGTGGGAGTGAAGTTTGTCAAGTGGGTGTGGCCAACCTAATGTGGGGGTGTGGCTAGCACTTTACTGAAAGAATTCTGTCACACATATTTGCAAATTATATGATGTATACATATATACACGGGATTCAAATAAATTAACAACTGGTTCTCTACCCTAATGACCATTTAAAGTATTCGAAAACATATACCGAAAGCTATTCTAATATTTCATGCACTTAATACTCAAATAAGAACAGTAGAAGAGATGCACAAAACTAGATGTTATAACAAAGCGTTTTAAAATGTTAAAGAAAAAATATTAAAGAATGCCTTACCTGACAAAAATCTGTTATTTATTCATATTATGCCAGAGTAATGCCCCCAGTTCATATTAAGTAATGGCTCTCCATCACAAACACTGCCATGTAGCCTTCCTTTGCGCCTCAAAACACTGCGATGCAGCTTCCTTTGCTGCCCCTTGCTCTGTTCCTTCACTTACCTTTTTCTATTGGCTTCTTTCTTCTCTTTTCATCCCTTCTTGTCCCCGACTCCTCTCTGCGCCGCTCCTCACTGACATCACGCCCAACATTCAGTCAAGTCCTGACTGAGTGTGTCAGAACAGTTGGCAGACTGTCTTTCTCCTACCTGTTCTTGCTGCTTTCAGTTTTTGTTGCTGCTTGTCTGAATGTTGGGTCCCTGGTTGCAAGAAGGGCAGGTACATGATATAGAAGTCCCATCAATAAGTGAACACAGTAGGCCTCCCTCACCCATCGCAGACCAATATTAAATCAAAAGCACTCACGTTTAATAATTGGGCCACCCAGCAACCAACCCAGACAGTAAATTAATGTCATTCACCTTTAATAAAAAGATGCATTTGCCCCTAAACAACCCCAACACACAGCAGGAGAGAGATGGCTATGAACAGTGCAGACAGAAACAATCTGCACACAAGCTGCAAAGTGGTTGGTCCTGGGGGCAGGGTCCAGCCACCTCAAACATACAGTGCTCCAGGCTGTGATGAGGGTTTCCAGGCACTAGGAAACCCCCTCTCGGATTGCCTATGGGTCCTGCTCTTTAGAGATTTTACAATCTAGTGGATTAGATTATTTTGGAGCCAGATTGCTTTAAATATATTCTGGATACTTCCTGGAACGAAGAAGACATATGAAGGTAAACAATGAAACTGTTTTTCAACTTATGTATAACATTTTCCATAGCTGAAGAACTGAAGGTATTTACATATTGCAGGTTTCCAGGATCTCAGGATTACGCAGACCTGAGCTGCTTTTCTCACGTTTTTCATAATTTTTTTGACTGTTAGTGTTACTTGGGCTCCAAGTATTGCTGCAGAAACTTCATTCTAAAGTAAGGGGGAAGGAAATTCTTTGCACGTCAATAAGCCTCTCAAAGGACACTGCACTTGAAATGGCTAATAACAGAAGACAATATATTTCAATAAGAAGCACAGAGATATTACATACAGTTTCAAATATAATAACTTAAAGAACAAATTCACTAAAAACTTAAAATGCAGTACTATGTATTTACTATATCACAATTGCCTTACTTAACTGTGATGCACAAAGTCTGTGAGACCATTAAGGGTCTCATACAGCTCTACAGTGTCAACTGCGACATGAAGGGCTCACTGGGGGAATGTAGTGTGTCAGAACCATCCAGCCCCATTAACAGTATATAGTGTTATGTTTATGGGTTGTGCTTCTTTACGTTAGACTTTTGAGGAGAGAAACAAGTGCACAAGGTTTTTGAATACAAGTCAGAGCAGAGCGCATACTTGCCAACTTATGGCAAGTATGATCCGGGAGCCTGCCGGCGAAGGTAGGTGTGCAGGGGGCGGGACTCTGAAAATCGCGTCACACTCTCCCGGGAGACTCAAGCGAAATGCGGGAGTCTCCGGACATTCTGGGAGAGTTGGCAAGTATGGCAGAGAGTGAAAGAGAGAACTCTGGTGAGTTGACCATAGAGAAGTTAATTCTATAGTGCAGGGCCTGGCAGCCTTTTTCTATCAGTGAGCTGGCTAGTATCTAGTTAGATCCAGCTCCAGGTGCGTGCGTGTGTCAACATATAGAATATTTCTGACTTTATGCTGCTAATATCAAGATAATAGTAATGAGACCAAAAATATACATTCATGTTATGCCACACAGTAGTGCCCCAATTCATATTTCGCCACACATAAGCGCCTAAAATTAATATAATGCCATATATAAGTGCCTCCAATCGATATAATGCCTCATTAGGCAACTGTTTGTGTTTGCGACTCACCTCATTAGTCGTCTATTCCTCAGAGGCCTGAGAGGAACTGCTGCGCATGTGCAGCAGTTCATTTTCATTTATGTCCTGCGGTGACAGCTGGCCCGGAGTGCCAGACTACAGAGCGTTGCGTGCCATGCCTGGCACTTGTGCCGTGGGTTGCTTACCACTGGTATAGAGTGTACAATACTTCAGATCTTTCTAAACAAGGTCTTTCAATAGAATCCTGCAGAAAACTAGAAGATGATCAAGCTCGGTTTTTTGAAACCGAGCCCACCCGAACTTAGGGGATCCGAGTAGGCTCGCAAGTCGGCTCGGTATCTCTGTGCATCCTCTGATCTCAATTGAGGCAAAACGTCATTGTTGCGTTGACGAATCTCGCGGGTTTTGAATTAAATAAGTACCTCCCTCCCCAGGAGATCCAGCCCCATTGCTCACACAGAAACAGGGGTACCAGTGTTCTTGTCACTTGACAAAAATTGACTGGAAATTAATGTTATTGAGGGTAATAGAAAAATAGGGATTTTAGAAAATAAATCGGGAACCAAAACATGTGAGAGCAGTTTTACCAAACCCAAAACACGTGGGTCAGTGAACATCTCTACCCTAAACACATAGCATTAATAACATCATTCTTGGATTTAAAACTGTCTCTTGGCAAGCCATTATTTTACAGTGACATGATGTTTATACAAAACAGAGGTACCCTTATTTATTTAGTTTTGATGTACCATCCCTGGTTTTAACACATTCTAAGAGATTAGGTATACACTTCCCTTTAATGTATAGTATCAATATGCACACGTCATTAAATACTTATTGATACAGACTATAGCTGTACGTTCCCATTAGTTAGGCCATTAAATAAATTCAACTCTTTTTTACATGCTTTCATATACAATGCAAGAATCATCCATTCTTGTAAACAGATAATATAAACTGCATTAAATCAATGGAGTATCAATCTTCATTAACTGGAAGCAGCTCTCCTCCCTCTCCCCTCTCCCTTTTCTGTACTAACCTGATCAGCAGCAACGGCTCCTGAGTCCTTCTTCCAGCTCTGTTGGGTGGCAGACCGGCAGCTCCTCCTCCAGGGGGCGCATCTTCTTGTCCCACGTCATTGCCGGCTACAACGTACCCGCAGGCGCGTAGAGCTGCGTCTTGGCTCTGTGTACAGGGCTGGTGCTGGCATGTCTGGCATCCCCTGCAAAAAATAAATTTGCGCCCTCCTAATTTACAATTATTTTGTTCTTTCAATAATGCTTTGCTTCTTTCAACACACATCATATAATAAACTTTAGTAAAGAGAGTAATACAAATAAATACATTAAACAGCAAACATTTCTAGATATTTATTTTTAAGAGTCCTGGATGTAACTCCCCATCCCTCTCCCTCTCCAAATGTCCTAAATTGGTTTCAGTTTGAGGCACACTGTGTCCCAGTAATTTTTTCAAAGCACCCCTAGGCCAAAATAAAAACATAAAAGGTAAAATAGAGGGTGTCGTCTTCATCACACACTACTCCTTCATCAAACTGTGCCCCTTCGTCGTCACCACACTGTGCCCCCTTATGATCACACTGTGCCCTCTGTGCTGCTTTTCTCCCCTCCATCACACTGTGCCATGCTGCTTTTCCCCCTTCATCTAGCGCCCTTTCATTACATCTTGCAGTGCTGCTTTCCTCCCTTCATCACTCTTGCCATCCTGCTTCCCCCCCACCCCTTCATCACTCTGTGCCATCCTGCTTCCCCCCCACCCCTTCATCACTCTGTGCCATCCTGCTTTCCTCCCCATGCCTCCAGTCCTTTACTTGCCTTCCTATTGGCTTTTTTCTTCTCTTCTCTTCATGATTTATTTATATAGCGCCAACATATTTCGTAGCACTTTACAATTGGGGACAAATACAGTAAGAAACACACAAAGAGGTGAGAAGGCCCTGCTCGCAAGCTTACAATCTATGGGACAATGGGAGTTTGATACATGTCTAAATTTTGCATTTTGGTCAAGCCAGACTGCAAAGGTAAAAGTGATTCGTAAGCTAAATTATCTTTTCTCTACTCTTTTCTTGTTTTCTGTGTTCTTGCTTGCTCGCTCCTCTCTGCGCCACTCCTCACTAAATGTCTGGCATAACATGATGAAGTCATGCCCGACATTCAGTGCGAAGGGAGGAGGAGCGCCTCCGCTGCGATTAGGTAATATATTATTTATTTATTTTTTAGTACCTTGATTCGCCTCACCAAAGAGGGCGTCACCATCAGGTGTCAGGGCCCACCGGGGAATACCTTGGTTCCCCGGTGGGCCAGTCTGACCCTGCTGCTCTCCTTTTCTACTAAACCTGCTTGTTTAATTCAAATAAGCTCTGCTGGCATTCTCAGTGCAAGCTTAATTTGCATATACTTAGAAGTATGCGGGGGAGCTAAATTTCAAATAGCCCTGCCTGTTTCATTCAGATGAGCAGGAGTAATATGGTACCCTTGGAGGCTTCACAGATGTGGTGGATTAATCAAACTACATAACATAGGTAAGTAAAACACTGCAGTTATCAGGGCCACCTTCAGAAATCATGGGGCCCAGTACGGGCCCCCCGTGCCACAGGGCTTCCCCCCCATGAGCAACAGCGCAACACAGGCTTACCTGGGGGCCCACTGTCTTGCAGTCTGCTGGTCTCCACTACTGTCTTCAGCCTGGCTGTCACCGTGACAGTCAGGCACCAGAATGCGATCGCAGGGGTGGAGGAATCATTCCCCCTGCGATCATGTGATCTGTCACAGATCATGGTGACAGCCAGGCTGAAGACAGAGTAGCGGAGACCAGCGGACTGCAAGACAGCGGGCCCCAAGGTAAGTATGTGTTGCGCTGTTGTACCAGGCCCCCTGGTGAGCCCCGGGCCCGGTACAACAGTACCCCCCCCCATACCCCACTGATGGTGGCCCTGGCAGTTATTCTTAATAGATTGTAGTTCGTGCTACCCAAGATTTTACATCTCTGCTGGACTTCTTCTTTAAGTGTATATGGAAACTGTAATATATTCATTGCATGTAGATCACCTATTTAAATTTACAGGCAGTTTTCTATAATAGGGTGGCATTCTGCTACTGATAACTCTTCCCTAAAACCAGTGAATTATTATGCAAGTTGATGAAATTATATAAATTTAGCAGCCAGCTTCTAACAGTAGAAAGACAGATCCAGTCACTATAGCTGTAGAGAAACAGTAAAGGATAATGGGGGGCTATTTAATGCATCTGAGTGATGCTTTGCATACCATCCATTCGTAAAATGCATGTAACTTATATCCACCTATTTAGGAAACCGTGTCATATTGTACATTGACAAGGTTTACTGCTTTTTTATTAATTCCAACAACATACCACAGTTTTACTTTCCCCATTTTGAACCTACTTTTACATCATTGATGTGTTAATGTCCCTTTTACTGGAAAATAGTGCCTTCTCAGATATGACACTTCCCATGACTTTTTTTATTTATTTATTATTTTTTTTTTATGGAGAAACTCCTATCAGTCAAATAGATAGACACTAGCTGTTGAAGTCAATGTTGACATTTTCAATGTAGAATGGAAAATAATATATTCTATTTTCTTAAATTGTTTTATTTGTAAATACAATAAAATTAAATATATTTATTAATTTTTTTTATTTATTTTTTATATTTTATTGTTCAAAATAGCCTCTTGTCCTTTTTGCAGCTGGCTGGTTTTCCTGGCTTTATTCCATTGCTTCAAGAAAATAAAAAAACACACAGGAAATCCTTTCAAAAGGGCAAAATTGCATATTTTATAAGGAGGTACTTTAATAATCCTCCACAGAAACGCGTCCAACTAGACAGGAATGTGTATTAAAACGTAAACTTTTATTAATTTTAAATCGTGTGATTAAAAAGGGAAATATTACAACAATGTAGTGTTGTGTGTTTACTCAAGTATTTAGCAGAATGTCAGATATCAATCTGTATATTGAATATTTCAATCTATCTGAACTATTGATAAATGTAGATTGTTAGGGAGTCTTTCAGAGGCAAGATTTACATATACTTTGTCGAAGTCGTATAATTGGATGAGCGAAAGTATATTGGTTAATATTGTTTTGCCGTGCGATTGCGATCCGTACGCCACGTAACACGTGGCATGGTGCGATCGCACGGTAAAATACGCATGCACACACTCGCATTACAACATTTAGTTATTTATATAATTCATATTCATATCGGTTCCGTTACACTGTAATTTATGAGCAGATAGTATTTGGTTTATTAGTTATATATATATATATATATATATATTATATATCATATGTACACCTCAGTGATATTCAAGGTTCAGGTTATAGGAAAGGTATCATATTAAAACCCTATCCATCAGCAGCTGCCCGGTTCCATCGCCGAAGAGATCGCATGTTGCATACTCTAGTTATTGATGTTAGGGAATAAACCTTTGTATGATGCTGGCTATGAAATGCTACTTTACTGAGATGTAACTGGAGCTTTGGCGGGAAGAAAGGAGCTCATCCCCTGGAGAGACGACCCCCACCTTTGGATTCCTTAGATTGAATCAGCCTATGACCTGTTTAGCCTTGACCCATCTGATGTCTGGACCTATAGAAGCAAGCTACGTCATCTCTATTGTTCACTGTAACACTGTACTGTATATATAATAGCTGCACCCCCACCAGCCTCAGACTTCACTGATCACAGTATTCAAGGGTGAATCACTGTCCAGGGGTGGCCGTGGTTAGCGCAGCGAGCGCATGTGATAGCAGCGGTATGTATGTATCTTTTGGTATTGGCTGTACTGTACTGTATCATAATATAATAATGTATTGAATTGTTGACTATTTATATCTGCTAAAATAAATCACTTTGTGCGTTAGAAACACAATACAATCGCTTGGGCAATGCTTATTGGAAAACAATAGAATTACTTTAATAACTTGTTTTAAGTCTGAGTGCAAACTGAGACGGATTATTGGATTCTGCTCATGCGCAGTAGCCAAAAGTGTGTTTTCACAAGATGGGCTTGTGTCCAACCCTACATGAGGCCCAAAGTTGTTTTTCCTTAGTAAATAGCAATCTGCGTAACTTAATAAAGTGATATCTTTGACAATGGGTAAAACGTAGATGTTTTGAGATTCTCTATCCAAAGGAAATCTTTTCAGGTCTAAGAATTGGACCTTTTCTATGTGCAATCTCTATCACTTGGTATAGTCCTAAATAGTTGCTTGTGCGGTTGAAAAAAGTTTTTCCCTGGAGAGCAATATAAGTTAATCAAGAAAGAAAAATGAACACACAAGCTATTCTTCTCAAAGGGGCATTCTCAAAGGACATATTTGCATATGTTGTGAGGGGGTACATTAATAACCCTCATTTCTGTGCATATTTCCTAATCTCATGGTTGTTGAAGAAATACTCTAGTGCAGAGAAAAAGATAGACGAAATCACTAGTTTTCAGGTTCCTATGTCTGTAAATGCTTCCTGTTTGCACCAGTATTCCATAATTATCGTTAATAAGGACGACAAACACTGAGAAGCCAGTCCTGAGGAGCGGCAATAATGGCTGATTAGCCCACTCTGTTTGTCAAACAGCAGCTTAGTAAATCTGACTGTTTTGTATTTTGATTCATGTTAAAAATCAGGATGGCGATTTGTAAAATGTTGCTTTGCAAAACTGGTTTTTAGTCTATAACAAATCCATCGGTTTTCAAAAAATGCTGAAAAGCCGTGGTTTATGCAAACCGTCCTTACGTAAATCTATCCCTTGGAGTCTAAAAAATATTTGTCAAAACAATAAATGTTATGGAACTTTTTCATTTTGGAAACATGTCACAGTAGGAAGGGTAAATGTGCTTGGCTCTGTTTCCTACAAAGCGCGACTATGCAGAATCTCACATTCCTCAATAAATTAAGTGAATGTTTCGAAGGTCAAAATATTGCTTAAATCCAGTAGACAATGAGTAGGGGCAGTGTATTCCTACTGACTTCAATAGAACTAATAGAAGTCAGCAAATATTTATCCTACATACGAAGTTGCATTATAGAGCTAGTGTAGGCATAGGACTTGGCAACAGGAATGTGATTTCTTTTAAACCAATCTTACAATGGCTTAGAGGGACAAAATATTTAGCAAAAGGTGGAGTGTAATGGAAGCAGTATACAGTAATTTGAGATATTGGTTATATTGCTGTTATCATCATTATTTCAAATGCTTTACAAAACTCTGTAGTGCCTGACCGTTGTATAACAAATCACATATTGAAAAAGAACAAGGATCGAAGGAAGAAGGTTCTAACTTGAACCAGATGATAGAGATGGTCCTGCTCGTAAGAGCTTACAATCTAAACAGAGAGGGCAAAGCTGAGACAATACGAGCTAGTGGGACAGGATGGTATTTGGTACTACCCAAAAGAAGCAGTATCCGGTAAAGATAGGAAAGGCTATTTTAAAAATGTACAAATTAGTGTGTGTTCAGAAACTCTCCCACTCTTTTAGCAGACATGATGGCTATCAAAAAAATTATTTAGCGTGTGAGCTGTTTGAGTGATACCTTCTGTAAGGGTTTAAACAGTTCTAATATTAAAACTTTTAAAAGAAGATTGAAATCCCAAAGTACTACAAAAGTTTTTATGCAAGGACACATTACTCTCTGGTATATTGGCCAGACAATAAGTTCTGACTTTCAAGTTCTTTCAAGCAGTTCAAGATAGTATTGTCAGACCTTAATCTTGTGTCCACAAATACACTCTGTGCCGAACCCTGTATCTTCAGTGTACTAAGAGCAAGGCCCTTCTGTAAACCTCTTGAAGAGTCCAGTATCTGAGGTACGCTAGCATCCAATGCATTGTTATACTTGAACCTGCACCAATATATAAATGTTTTCCAAGCTCTGTAGTATGCTATGAAAGTTTTTTTTTTTTTTTTTTTTTTTTTTTTGTTTTTTCTAGCTTGTAGTAGTATTTCAGTCACTTTGTCAGACATAGTTTTACTTATCATATGTAACAAAGAAAAAGATTGAGTAATGAAGCACTCCACTCCTTAGTCCAACAGTTGTATACAGATTAAAACCAATCTTTATTTGTTTCTTATTAAAGGGCACTCAAAAAAACATTTGTAGTAGGAATTGTTGTATAAAAACTTTCGATGACAGAAAAAGTCACTAGTTTGTTATAGCTTTAGCGCCTATCTCATTAATAGGAAGTAGCAGAAATTAACATTTGTTGTTTACACACTTTATTCCACAACAGTATCAAGGAGGACGAATATATTAGACATCACAAGTGTTTCACTATGAATGACCAAATCCCTCCCTAGGGTCTATACATTTTAATTCACTTTATTCTATTTCTGTCACTATCTAAAGTTTTTAAACAATTCCTACTACAATTGTTTTTTGAGTGCCTTTTCAATAAGAAGCAAATAAAGATTGGTTTTAATCTGTATACAACTGTTTGACTAAGGAGTGGAGTGCTTCATTACTCAACCTTTTTCTTTGTTTATATATGTACCTGTGTATGTTGAAAAGAAGCACCTCCCCGGAACTGGACACACAAAATTTGTTATTGTGACTAGTGAGTATAGTCCATAACCTGGTATAGAGCCAAATCTCTTTTATACTACATAATTTTACTTATCAACAGGTAGCACTCAACCTCCACATCATCAAAGAGAGACTGTGAAAAACTGGCCCCAGATGTAGGAAGAGACCATGGTGGTTACACAAGCATGTCCTGTGTTACTGCGAACCACAATTTGCAAGCTGAGAATGGAAGAATTCATTACACTACTTCCCTCTTCATTGTCTTTTAGAGTATATGCAATTGGTGGAACAGGTGTGAACACATACCCCAGTTCAAACTTCCAAGGCAATGTTAGGGCATCAATTCTTTCAGCTTTTGATTCTTTCTGATGGGAGCAAAATATTTTTACTTTGGTATTTTGATACCATCCTATCAATTTGTAGAACCTGAAACTTTTCATTTATTTGTTGAAATATTTTACTGTTCAGTGCCCATTGTCCTAAGTGGATCTGATACCCACTGAGGTAATCTGCTACAATGTTATCCTTTCCTGCTACATGAAGTGCTGAGAGGGACTTTAGATTGTTTTCTGCCCATGATAAGATTACTAGGGGCATATACAATTGTTGGCGGAAACTCCAAAAAATCTCGTGCTCCGCGCACTATTACCCGGCGAGAAAACTACCGTAATAACGGTATTTATGTGCACTATTACCGTTATAAAACGGTAATAGTGTGCGTAAATACCGTTATTACGGTAGTTTTCTCGCTGGGTTTCAGCTCGCAGCTCCCTGAGCAGCGAGCTGAAATCCAGCTTACTATTATCGTAATAAAGGGTAATAGTTTTAACGCCGCGGGGACTTCAAAGAATTGAATATGCCCTGTAATGTCTGTCATCATATGTTTGCTCTTGGTGCCTCTTTGTTTATGAAGGCTACTACCACCACCATATTGTCTTAAAGATCGTAAGATGTCTGTTGCAGTTGAGGCATAAGGTGTTGTATTTCACACCACACTGCTGTTGCTTTCAGGATAGTTGCATGTAATCTCTTTTTCCTTTAGATTCCATACACCATGTATTATGTCTGTATATAGATGAGCTCCCCAGCACTTGTAGCTTGAATCTGTCATTGCCAGAGTCCATTTTGTTTCTGAGAGGGGCTCTCCCCTTTTCTTTAATATTGGATCTTGCCACCAGAGACTTTCTGGTGCTCTGTGTAAGTCCTAGTCTGATTCATGGATTCCAAATTGTGATCCCATTGTTTGAGTTCCTCTATTTGTAGATTCCTCATGTGCCAGCTCACCCATGGGTGGATACTTATGGTTGAGGAGAATAATCTTAACAATCTTCCCTCACATAAGAATTCTGTTGAGATTAAATTATTTAATTCAGTTGTAAAATCTTTCTTGTGATAGACACTTAGGGCTATATTTACTAAGCTGCGGGTTTGAAAAAGTGGGGATGTTGCCTATAGCAACCAATCAGATTCTAGCTGTCATTTTGTAGAAGGTACTAAATAAATGAAAGCTAGAATCTGATTGGTTGCTATAGGCAACATCCCCACTTTTTCAAACCTGCAGCTTAGTAAATCTAGCCCTTCATGTCTTTGCATTTATTTGTAGTCCTAGGAATTATAGCTGTTGAGACAACACCATGTGACTCTTGCTGAAGGGTTTGATCTAAACAAGTTCCTGCAAAAATGCAATTATCATGAATGTCTTGATTTTGACACTGTTTTGACTTGCCTAAGCAGAATAACTTTCTGATTTGGCAAAACTGCAATTCCCTGTTTGTTGAGAACAGCCACCAGGACCATCCCACTTTCATGTTTTGTGAATGGTCTTAGAGAAATCGACCATATGCTGTCTGGTATATTACCCACACAATAAGTTCTGGCTTTCCTGAACTGTTGCCTTGAAGAAAAAGCAGAAACCTATTTTTTTACTAATCATAGATAACTGACGCACATTACTTTCTGTTAGAGATGAGCGCACTCGGATTTCGTGAATCCGAGCCCACCCGAACGTTTCCGATCCGAGCCGGATCCGAGACAGATCCGGGTATTGGCGCCAAATGAAAACCTGAAACCGAGGCTCGGAGTCATAATCCCGCTGTCGGATCTCGCGATACTCTGATCCTATAAATTCCCCGCTAGTCGCCGCCATCTTCACTCGGGCATTGATCAGGGTAGAGGGAGGGTGTGTTAGGTGGTCCTCTGTCCTGGTAGATCTCGTGCTGTGCTGTGCTGTGCTGTGTTCTGCAGTATCAGTCCAGTGGTGCTGTGTCCTGTGCTCTGTCCTTCTAAGGGCATAGTTATTTCCCCATTATTCCCCATTTTCAAAAAAATTTAAAAAAAGTTATAAAAAATAATACAAAAAAATAATTAAAAAAAAAAAATTAATTACAACAAACTTTGCAAAACCAATCCTGCAGTATAAGTCCATTGGTACTGCAATAATACGAAGTTCACACATTCTGCAGTATCTTGTGCTACATATAGGAAGGAACTAAGCCCCCCCCCCCCCCCCCCCCCTACAAAAAATTGAAGAGAGTTATGCTGTCGGCAACAACACGGCAAACAACTCTGCCTTCTAAAGAGACATTATCACAAATCCCCAAGGCGAGTCCAAGGGAGTTGGTGGTTGTCAAGCCTGACCTTCCCATCACTGTACGGGAAGAGGTGGCTCGGGAGGAGGCTATTGATGTAGCTGGCGGTGTGGAGGAACTTGATGATGATGCTGATGTGGTTATTGTAAATGAGGCAGCAGTGGGGGAAACAGCTGATGTCCATGGGATTAAAAAGCCCATTGTCATGCCGGGTCAGAAGACCAAAAAATGCACCTCTTCGGTCTGGAGTTATTTCTATCCCAATCCGGACAACAATTGTATTGCCATATGTAGCTTATGTAAAGCTCAAATAAGCAGGGGTAAGGATCTTGCCCACCTAGGGACATCCTCCCTTATACGTCACCTGAATAACCTTCATAGTTCAGTGGTTAGTTCAGGAACTGGGGCTAGGACCGTCATCGGTACAGGGACACCTAAATCCCGTGGTCCAGTTGGATACACACCAGCAACACCCTCCTCGTCAACTTCCTCCACGATCTCCATCAGATTCAGTCCTGCAGCCCAAGTCAGCAGCCAGACTAAGTCCTCTCCAATACGGGATTCATCCGAGGAATCCTGCAGCGGTACGCCTACTACTGCCACTGCTGCTGGTAGTCGGTCATCTTCCCAGAGGGGAAGTCGTAAGACCAATATGTCTTTCTCCAAACAATTGACCGTCCAACAGTCGTTTGCCATGACCACAAAATACGATAGTAGTCACCCTGTTGCAAAGCGTATAACTGCGGCTGTAACTGCTATGTTGGTGCTAGACGTACGCCCGGTGTCCGCCATCAGTGGAGTGGGATTTAGAGGGTTGATGGAGGTATTGTGTCCCCGGGACCAAATCCCGTCGAGATTCCACTTCACTAGGCAGGCGATGCCAAAAATGTACAGAGAAGTACGATCAAGTGTCCTCAGTGCTCTAAAAAATGCGGTTGTACCCACTGTCCACTTAACCACGGACATGTGGACAAGTGGTTCTGGGCAAACGAAGGACTATATGACTGTGACAGCCCACTGGGTAGATGCATCCCCTTCCGCAGCAACAGCTGCATCAGTAGCAGCATCTACAAAACGGCTGCTCGTGCAAAGGCAGGCAACATTGTGTATTACAGGCTTTAATAAGAGGCACAACGCTGACAACATATTAGAGAAACTGAGGGAAATTATCTCCCAGTGGCTTACCCCACTTAGACTCTCATGGGGATTTGTGGTGTCAGACAATGCCAGTAACATTGTGCGGGCATTAAATATGGGCAATTTCCAGCACGTCCCATGTGTTACCCTCACCATTAATTTGGTGGTGCAGCATTACCTCAAGAGTGACAGGGGTGTGCAGGAGATGCCTGCGGTGGCACGCAAAATTGCTGGACACTTTCGGCATTCAGCCAGTGCCTACCAAAGACTAGAGGCACATCAAAAAACCATGAACCTGCTCTGCCATCACCTCAAACAAGAGGTTGTGACGAGCTGGAACTCCACCCTCTATATGCTGCAGGGGATGGAGGAGCAGCAAAAGGCCATTCAGGCCTACACAGCCATCTGCGACATAGGCAAAGGAGTGGGGATGCGCCTGAGTCAAGCGCAGTGGAGACTGATTTCCGTGTTGTGGAAGGTTCTCCAGCCGTTTGAACTTGCCACACGAGAAGTCCGTTCCGACACTGCCAGCTTGAGTCAGGTCATTCCCCTGATCAGGCTGTTGCAGAAGCAGCTGGAGAAAGTGAGGGAGGAGCTGGTAAACCATTGCGATTCCACCAAGCATGTAGCTCTTGTGGATGTAGCCCTTTGTACGCTTTGCCAGGATCCGAGGGTGGTCACTCTTTTAAAGTCAGAGGAATACATTCTGGCCACCGTTCTCGATCCTCTGTTTAAAGCGTATGTTGTGTCTCTTTTTCCGGCGGACACAAGTCTACAGCGGTGCAAAGACCTGCTGGTCAGGATATTGTCCTCTGAAGAGGACCGTGACATGCCAACAGCTCCACCCTCATTTTCTTCCACATCTGTGGCGGCGAGGAAAAGCTCAGTTTTCCTAAAAGACCTGCTGGCGTGGATGCAGAGAACATCTGGTCCGGACTGAAGGACCTGCCAACCATTGCAGACATGTCTACTGTTGCTGCATTGGATGCTGTCACAATTGAAAAAATGGTGGAGGATTATTTTGCTGACACCATCCAAATAGACATGTCAGACAGTCCATATTGTTACTGGCAGAAAAAAAAAGGCAGTTTGGAAGCCCCTGTACAAACTGGCTCTATTTTACCTGAGTTGTCCCCCCTCCAGTGTGTACTCGGAAAGAGTTTTTAGTGCAGCGGGGAACCTGGTCAGTGAGCGGCGAAGGAGGTTGCTTCCTCACAACGTTGAAAAAATGATGTTTATAAAAATGAATAATCATATCCTCAATGAAGTACAGCACTGCCCTCCAGATAGTACAGAGGGACCTGTGGTTGTGGAGTCCAGCGGGGACGAATTGATAATGTGTGAGGAGGAGGAAGTACACACTGTAGGGGGAGAGGAATCAGAGGTTGAGGATGAGGACGACATCTTTCCTCAGTAGAGCCTGTTTAGTTTGTACAGGGAGAGATGAATAGCTTTTTTGGTGTGGGGGCCCAAACAAACCAATCATTTCAGCCAAAGTTGTTTGGTAGGCCCTGTCGCTGAAATGATTGGTTTGTTAAAGTGTGCATGTCCTATTTCAACAACATAAGGGTGGGTGGGAGGGCCCAAGGACCATTCCATCTTGCAACTCTTTTTTTGGCATTATGTGACCATTCAACAGTCGTTTGACATGTTCAAAAAGTAAAACAAAATGTCTATAAATTCAAAAAATGCCCTGTCATAATTTAAAACAAGAGGTATTGACGTGCTAGAATTACTGTAGTGTTTATATGTTATAAACACTACACTTGGAAGTTGAAGGAGGTATTGTGGCCCCGGTACCAAATTTAGTACCGGGACCACTCCACTATGCAGTCCAGATAAAGGTGTATCAGATATTAAACAATGTTGACTGTTGCTGCAAAATTTTTAAATAATATTGTGGGGAACACTACACTATGCCAGCCATAAACTTTTTTGGTAGAATTCAGACCCGTGGAGGGTTTTTTAATTATATTGTAGGGACCACTCCTCTACGCAGTCCAGGTACAATTTTTGGTGGGATTCAGACCATTTAAGGGTTTTCTTATTATATTGTGGGGACCACTCCACTACGCAGTCCAGGTACATTTTTTTGGTGGGATTCAGACCAGTTGATGGTTTTCTTATTATATTGTGGGGACCACTCCACTACGCAGTCCAGAAAGATACCTCGTTGCAACATTTTGGACTAATAACAATATTGTGAGGTGTTCTAAATACACTGTAAATTAGTGGAAATGATTGTTATTGAATGTTATTGAGGTTAATAATAGGTAGGAGTGAAAATAAGCCCAAAAACTTGATTTTTGAACTTTTTATGCTTTTTTCAAAAAAAATCCGAAACCTTAAATCCGAACCAAAACCTTTCAGCAGGTGTTTTGCGACACAAATCCGAATCCAAAACACGAGACACCAAAAGTCGCCGGTGCACATCCCTACTTTCTGTACCTTTGTCACGGTCACTAGGAGTCTTTGCCCAGGAAATCACCAGATGATGGCTTACCAGAGTAATATAGGTGGTAATAGGTACTCTGGTAGCAGGGTGACAACGGAACAGGAGGAACAGCAGATGGTGAGAGAATGCTCAGGAAAAGTCTATGACTAGCAGCACTGGTAATGAGTATATAACTGTACACGAGGAACTAGATGGACAAGGAAACGTGAGGATAGTCAGTGGTCTGCGTATAGCAAGTTGTACCACTGCTATAGTGAGGAGGAATGTCCAGAGGTAGCGAGGAGGCAGTGAGAGTCAGTGGTCTGCGGATAGCAAGTTGTACCACTGCTATGTGAGAGGATACTGGAAACTGGTGTCACAGGGAACAGGAATCAGTGGTCTGCATATAGCAAGTTGTACCACTGCAATATATATGTGAGGAGAGCACGAGGAGATGAATGCTATGCAGAGTATACACGGGCACACAGGACTTGATCCCACGATGATATCACAATACAATGATAACAGAGCAGCACTGCTAAAGTATACAAAGTCACAATAACAATCCAGGCAAATAGGAAACAAAGTCAATGGTAGCGATAGTCTCAGTGGATGAAGGACTCCGGAGGAGAACACAACTCAGTCCAGCTAGATATGCAATACACAAGCAAATTCAATGAGAAGTATGCATACCGCGGTTCAGGAGAGCAGGCTGTCAGAGAGATGTGCAGAGATACCTGAACGGCTGAAGGCTGGCAGGAGAAGAGACCACTGGAAGGTGGAAGCGGTAATCAAGTTGGTGCAGCGCACGGCAGGTAAACCAGCATGAACGAGGCAATACTCTGGAAGCAGTAGTAAAAGGAACTGGAACATGAAGAACACGGGAGAGTTGAGGCGGTCTGAACTCCAGTAACAGAGATGGTAGCAGCGGAGTGCTGACCCGATGAACACAGGAGAGTTGAGATGAGCTGGAACTCTGTAGAAGCAATGGAGGCAGCGGATAGGAATCAGCTGGCTGCAGACACGATGAACACAGGAGAGTTGAAGTGAGTAGGAACTCTGTAGAAACAACGGAGGCAGCGGATAGGAATCAGCTGGTGCAGACACGATGAACACAGGAGAGTTGAAGTGAGTAGGAACTCTGTAGAAACAACGGAGGCAGCGGATAGGAATCAGCTGGTATAGACACGATGAACACAGGAGAGTTGAAGTGAGTAGGAACTCTATAGAAACCACGGAGGCAGCGGATAGAAATCAGCTGGTGTAGACACGATGAACACAGAGTTGAAGTGGTCTGGAAACCACAATAGAAATAACAGGAATCAGCAGGAGCTGAATACACGAGGAAACACAGGCACACCTTCAGAGGCTCATGGGAATGAGACTCCAAGATCAGGCAACGAGGTATTGACCTCAGGTGCTTTAAATAGGGAGTGTTGCCTGATCAGCCAATTAATGAAAAGCAACAGGTACTGAAGGCTTGAAAGGGCTGCACTTGCGCAGACCCTCAGGATGGCGGACGGCCACGGATTTCTAAACACACGAGAAGTAGCACTCACAGTCCGGTGAGTGACAACCTTTTTGAATCGTCATATTCAGTTTTTTACCAAACTGAAAAACCCCTTCAAAGGGCAGTTAATTTAAGGGCTTTTTTGACTGCTGGTTTGCTGTCCATGGATGTAATCAGAGGATCTT
The DNA here is from genome assembly GCF_038048845.1 of Mixophyes fleayi. Taxonomy (NCBI): domain Eukaryota; kingdom Metazoa; phylum Chordata; class Amphibia; order Anura; family Limnodynastidae; genus Mixophyes; species Mixophyes fleayi. The sequence goes on along the minus strand of NC_134402.1, from coordinate 130,701,656 downwards.
CTAACCACCACTGTGAAAGTTATACTTGTAGCTCAGATTGTGACAGTATTATGTGATACCAGACAGTATATTGTCAATTCATATAAAGTGGATTCTTTTCCTCATAATTTCCATATTTTTTTTTTTTAGCAAGTATTGCCCTCTTACTTTTTATTGAGCATCAGCATATAGATTGTCCATCCAAATTCTGACTTAAAAACTGAAGCCATGGCTACTCCTGCTTTAATTGTAGTACCTGCGGAAACATGACATCTTTAAAATGTTTCTTCAATTTCCTTTCCATAGGATCTTTAATTGAACCTCCATCTTCTAATGGTATAAATAAGCTGTTGCAGAATCCAGATTAGGTACTGAGTTCCATTTACTAGTCTCATCTTTCTAAAAGGGATTCATACTGTCCAATGTTCTCGTATTGGCATGTTCTTTCATGAACTGCTCCAATTCTCTTTGAGCAATTCCTTAACCACTCTGTGTATTATGAACACTATGGGCCTGATTCATATCCGAATGCTAGCAAATAGTGTGTTTAGAAAGAGCATGCAACTTCAGCATAGTTTTGGATGGATTCAAATCCAAATGTAACTCAAGATGCTTTTCGATTTGAATCTGAGTGGAGTTATGCTCTTCCTAAACAGTACTTGCCATATATAGACACACTGAACAGACTGCAGTATACATACTTGTGTGCGTACACTAAAGGGTCATATCAAAATGCATAAATATTTTATTTGCTCAAAATGTAAAATACTATTAAATAGTGATAATAATATTTCAGATTTATTTACAAATATAAAATAATGTTTTAATTATATAAATATTTTAATGCATATTATATGCTAAGTATATCTCAGTTACACACATTTGTTATAGCTACTGACACATATATGTGTAATTTTAAATTTGAAGACTTTGACATCTGTCAGTCAGCATTTACACCTGACCTGTATTGGGTGCAAAAGATATGGCTTGAAACAAGTGCACTTACGACAAAGACAGGACTTTAATTGGCCACATCTGCGTTGAAACGTTCTTAAGGGGGAATTCAATTCCCCCCGAATTAGCACGGCGTTACGATTACCGTTATTACGGTAGTTTTAACCCGGATTTCTGCTCGTAGCTCAGCCGTTGAAACTATCGTAATAACGGTAATTAAGCGCATTATTGCCGTAATAACGGTAATGCGCAGGCAGCGTTACTTTTACCCATAACGCGCCCAATTGAATTCCTACATTACTCAACCTCTCAAGTCAGTTCATAAGTGTCAGTTGCATACATTGTGTCTGTTAATGGGCATGCAAAGAGTTATTTCACGCAATATATGCTATGCATACAGACAGACTTCCAAACATGAATCGGGCCCCATTTGTTTATACTGTTTGTCTCCAAAAAATCAACTTGCAAGGTGAATGATGATAGTGACTCGTGTATCCCTATAGCATTATTTATGTTTGATTAATCTTACCACTATCTAAGGGTTACAAGTCCAAAATCCCTCTTTAGCTTTCCCTTCTTCAGAATCATTTGAGTTTACTGCCCATGACTCTATAGACTCCTCTGAAGACAATTCCTGTATATTATTCCAGTCTATGCATGTGTGGGATCCTTTGCTTCTACCTCCTTGAGTTGACTGAAGCTCTTCCTAATACTTGTCTGGGAGTCTCACTGGATTATTTTCTTTAAGGATACAATACAAACAAAAGACTTTCATGCAATTATTGCATAACTGTTTATCACAAGCTCTACAATCATAATTATGCAATTATCCGTATTTCTTCCCTTCCGCAGGCTCTAAGAAACAAAATAGAATAAGGGCCTAAACTCACTAAACCTAAAAACTCCAACACCCCATACGAATTGTCACTAACATCCCAGCCTGTCTCAGATACAGCAATCTGAACAGTTGATCATGACTCGTGTTACATTAGTTAACAATGAATACACCTTTTCTGCCACCACAAAGGATTTATTCTGATGTCCTTAAGTTCACCAGAACCACTTATTAATGTTTCACACTTAAACCACATACACATGTAGCATGAGCCTCCCTGGGCTTTGTAAGTTCACAAAGAATCACAGGGAACAATGTTTAATCTGAAAAATATTTCCAAGACTTCTTTACAAAAAATAATAAGACATACAAAATGTTGCACAAATGAGTTTCAGAATATAAAATAGGAAATAAAATCAGAGCTACTACTTAGTAGTTAAGGCCTAATCTGTGAGGGAACACAGTTGAGAAGCATGGGACATGTCAGTCTTGATAGACTCTCTCAAAGAAATTAACACTGTACTACTGATACAAGGGATTTTTAAACAATTTCTTGTTGGCTCTTAACCCCCTACCTTAGGAATTTTATTTTCACCTAAGTTAGATGGATGTCCAAAATGACACAGGGCTTTCAAAGTAAATTATGGATGCCTTGAGACCTCACATTTTCACAAGAACTGAGTGGAACTGAGTTTTTCACCTCTGCTCATTTTGGCCTGGCTACGTCTAGCTCCTCTGCATACACAAACTACTCAAAGATCTTATCTGTCTCTGGGCCTGGCTACTTTCAAAAGACCATTGACACTTGCCTAGGTCAGACTCGGGTCAGTTAACAAAATATACATTGAAAGGTTACATAAAATATTCAGTGTTATACATAAATTCAACAGAAAATATCAATCGGTCATTGGATATACTACATTTCGTCACACTAATGCTTACCTAGAAAGAATATCTCTCTGCTTTTTGGGGACAGGTTTTGCCTCCATTCTGCAGACTGTGTCCATGACTCAGTGATGAGGAAATGTGCAGGCCACTTTCTACTTGAGCACTGACCTGGATATGACGTTAGCCGCTTGGATATAGTACTTGCTTTCAAATACAAATTCCACCTAGGTAGTAAAGAACGGTCCCTGGTAAGCCACCCCTTGTCTCTGTTGGCTAATAAGTTTGAAACTGACGTTGTGACTTTCCAGATTATCTGTAGGAAGCAGGTAAATCATATCCTGAATAAAAATCCTAGCTGATCTGCCACTTCCTTACTCAGCTTTGAATAGGCAGGAAAAAAGACAAGTAAAGAAAGCAGGAGTCACATTACATACATTCCAGGGGTGTCAATTCGATTTCTTCCTGTCACTACTCAGCTGATTAAGGATTAACCCATTCTTGTGGACTGCCATGGAGTCTGAAAAGGAAAGATGGGTGTGATGATGCACAACACTAGCTCCAGCTGACAGCTGTCGGAAAACTATTCACAATGACAGATACAACACCTTCTTTCAATTTCTGTAATCAGCACTCTGCTTAGAACAGCAATCTAGCTCACCTCACCTGGACTACTGCACAGAATACTTCGCAATTAGCCACTCACTGATAAGGTCAAATCAATCAGAACAGCATATCTCATCTATTTGTGGCCCTTTGATTCTGCAAAGGTTTGGTAGAACTAAGTTTTTTGTTTTGGATTTCTCTGCTTGTGCTTTGAAGAATTGTTTTGTTTGACTGTGCATCACAATTCTACCTTCTCCAATCCCTTGACTATGGCTTTATCCATCACCTTCTATAACCTTTGACTTTAGTTTGTACCTCACTAGTAGTCCTCTTAGGATGGGATGTAGTTAAATAGTCAACAGTGAAAATGTATACAGTGAAAATCTCTACACCAAAATGTCTTCAGTCATAAGATCTTCACAGTTCTACGGTCGACAGCCATAATGTCTACATGTTCAAAAGGTCGATACAGTTAAAATGTCTACATGTAATACATGGAAAAAAAACATATAAGGGGAAGATGTTAATTTATTTAACACTGTTCCCCTAACCCCTGCTGCCAAAAAAGTGTGGGGTCACTGGGATTTTGATATTACCAGCACTGGCTTTGCCTGGGCTGGTGGCACTACAGCAGGAAAACCCACAGCATGGGGTTCCCCTGCCATAATGCCAAACCAGCCCCAGGCCGGTCAGCACAAGGCTAGATTCCCTAGGGAGATTAGGTCCTTAAAAAAATGCAGGAACTCCCCCCAGGATTTCCCAGCCCTGGAGCAGTGGGAGTGGGTAAATTTAATTTTATAACGTATAAAACCACTTTGTCCCTGGTACACTACACTACAGGTTCCAGTATACCTAGGCTGCCATAAAGTGTTTGGGGATGCTGACATTTGCAGTTCCATGGCTGCCAGGCCATGCTTACACTTAGGAAACCACAAGTGTCAGCATGCCCTGGACCTGCGGAGACCTGTAGTGCACCATTAAAAAATATAAATAAAACAGACACCAGTGTAAAATATTTTAATTGAAATAATAAAACCGTTAAACAGTACCCTCATTCACCCTCTTTATTTCTCAGCCTGATTCGGGGATTTCTTTAATTAATCCAAGGATCCTTGGCAAAATAAAAAACCCTGGTACATGACGCAAGACTGGCAAATGAGGTCTTATGGCAGTAGTTATATTTATAACATCGGGATTTCCCACAGCTTGAACTTAGGGCTTGTGTGAAATTGCCATGTTATAAATTTGACTACTGCCGTAACATCTCCTTTGCGCCAGGAGCTTTTTAGGAGCTATCCTGTTGCATCCTGTATCAGGGGTTTTTATTTTTTATTTTGGGCTTCTCCTGGTACCCCTGGCTGGTGGAGACCAAGACAATAAACAAAATCTTGTGCCCCCTTAGTAATTTAAATACCCAACTGTGTACACGTTGTTGCAATAATAAAGAACAGTATCCCATTATTGCCTTAATAAAGAAGTGTCCCTTTTGATGTCATAATAAATATTCCACACAGCTCTTTTTATTTAAATTGTACTCCTAATTTTTATGTAGTGCAGGGTTCTATCTAAATACCTGCAATATTATCCTTTTCTTGATCCAACGTAATGCTTAGGGAGAGAGAAAAAAAACATTTACAAGCAAACCGGACTTCTACTGAGGAGGCCTAGTAACAAAATGGTGTAACGTCCGGGTGCCTGTCTACTTAATAGTTGGGCAATCGAGCAGTTTTCTCTTCCGTTCTGCCTTAGATCACCGGGTCCAATGCTAAATAGCACTGGGTTTTTAAAGAACGGGAGGGCGTTTTTTCCCCCCCATATATATCTATTTCATTTTGAGAGTTCGGACAGGCAAGATAGCGGAGACCACAACACTGCATCATCAGCACAGATCTCGCACCATGGGGAAAGCTGGTGTTACAGATAAGCTTCCTAAGATATAATATATATATATATATGTGTATATATATGTATGTGTGTGTATATGTATATGTGTGTGTGTGTGTGTGTGTATATATGTGTGTATATATATATGTGTGTATATATGTATATATGTGTGTGTGTGTATATATATATATATATATATATATATATATATATATATATATATATATATATATATACATACATACATACATACATACATACATACATACATACATACATACATACATACATACATACATACATGTATGCTGAATCAATCTTGCTGTCTGCTTGGGAAGTATCAGGATAGCATAAACAGCAATTTTCATCACAAATTCTCCCGCAACCCTATGTCTGGCTAAACAGTAGTTTCCTCACTACTAGCCGGCCACTAACTGGCATCAGTGACCCCACCCACAAAATCAAACAGTGTATTCTCCATCCTAGCACTACAAGCGAAACACATTAAACTAATTACTATACCCATTACTCTGTGTGTGTGTGTGTGTGTGTGTGTGTGTAGAAAGAGTACCCAGTGGGAATTTGACCCTGTTTGCAGCCTGCTCCTGCAGAGTGGCTGAGATTTTACCTGTTTCTCTATAGGAGAGGTGTGGCAAATAAGCCTCTTTGCCACTATATATATATATATATATGCACCTGCTGCCAAATGTCAAATGTTGCAAAAAACAAACAAACTACTAACTTTTTCATAAAAGGTGTCTTGTATTTAACTAGCACATGTAATTTTTGCAATGTTTTTTTTTTTTTTTTTACCAGTGGTATACCTTTTGCAGTAAATTTAATTTGTTATTGACTGTACTGTACCTTGATAATGCACAATCAGTTATTGCAAAGGCTAGAATTGTACAGGATCTTTATCATTGTGTTCACATATTTTTCTTGTCTAACAGCCATGAAATCTTCTGCATCTGTCACTCTGTTTTTGCTGGTTACTCTTGGAATAACAAAGGCTGCCAAAATACTTGTTGTCCCGCCAATAATGTTTGAAAGCCATCTATATATATTCAAAACTATGGCCACCACTCTGCATGACAAGGGCCATCAAATTGTTTTCCTTCTTTCTGAAGGAAGGGACATACAATCATCAAGTCATTACCAAGTTCAGCGCTACCCAGGGATTTTTAATACCTCCACTTCTGATGAATTTCTACAGTCCAAAATGAAGAATATATTCTCAGGAAGGTTCACAGCATTAGAATTGTTTGACATTCTTGACCATTATTCCAGGAATTGTGATATTATGGTGGGTAACCAGGAAGTAATGCAACGGCTAAAGCAGGAAAAGTATGACTTGGTGCTCGTTGATCCAAATGAGATGTGTGGATTTGTCATAGCCAATATTATAGATGCAAAGTATGCTGTTTTTTCTACTGGACTTTGGTACCCTGCTGAAGTGGGTGCCCCTGCACCCTTATCTTATGTCCCAGAATTTAACTCGCTTCTCACAGACCGCATGGACCTTCTGGACAGAATTAAAAATACAATTGTTTATCTTGTCTCACGATTTGGAGTAACTTTTATAGTCCTACCAAAATATGAAAGGATAATGAGGAAGCATAACATTTTGCCAACAAGGTCCATGTATGAATTAGTACAGGGATCCTCTCTGTGGATGCTTTGTACTGATGTTGCACTGGAATTCCCAAGACCTACACTCCCAAATGTCGTCTATGTGGGAGGAATCCTCACCAAGCCTGCCAGCCAGTTACCCCAGGTAGGTCTCTTAGAATTGTAATGTTCACTTTTATTTTTCAGAAAATATGCAATTGTTATATATACAATTTTATCTCTGCTCCATACACATTGGTTGGACTTTGTCCAGTTCTACGTTCCATTATAACAAATTAAATTGCTTTCTTTAGAGCTTTACTTTAGCAACTTGGTACATTACCTGCAAATACGTATATACGAAATACGTTGTTAAAGTGAAGCCAATATGTTGTCTACTTCAAAAAAAGAAAGTAAGAAATTGACTGTTATTTTATATCACTCTTTAGTGACTGTGCTATACTACACTGAATACAATGAAAGTTCTAGAAAATAATTGCTGTATCAGTGACTTGGGTCATGGGATGTTGTTTTATATAAACAGTTACACGGTGGGCCTGAGTCATTAAGGAAAGTAAAGCATAAAAAAGGAGTAACTTTGTATCTGGGCAAAACCATGTTGCATTGGAGGGGGAGGTAAGTGTAAAATTTGGGGACAGATTTATAGTTGGGCTAGCACATGTCCTTGATCAACTTTAAATTTCAGTGTACAAATAAAGCTATGAAGTATTTGTGTGCTAGATGAAAAAACAGCCAGTATTTAACTTATGTGCAAAATAATAAACTAATTTGCAGCCCTTGCATTGTAACATGGTTTGTCCCTTAGGACATTTACTCCTTTTTTTGCTTTACCTTCCTTAATGACTCAGACCCGGTGAGTTTTTACATTTTCTCTGTAAGCAGGACCAAGGAAGAAATTGTATTTGTACAAATACAAGCCTGTCCTCTAGAATGAGTTAAGGTCCCTCCCCTCAATGACATGACTACAGGCTCCTAGGCCCAGGATGTCATTTTTGGCCATGGACCTCCCAGTACCACGTGCACTTTACGAGACAGCACACGCTACATTCCTTGGTTAGCCCCTGACATGTTGAGAGAGGTTTTTGGGAAAATGTGGGACGTTCTTTCACTAGCATCATGGTGGTATTGGATAGTAAAAGTAGATCAATGCATAGTTAAGTTTCCACTGGTTGAATAATTACTTTGTGCACTCCAAGGTAATCTGAATAATTTGAGAGAGCGTTTGGGTCAGAATTTAGTTTTTTCAGAATAGGAGTAATCGGTGCGTGCTTGAAAAATGACGAAAACATATCTGTGGAGAGAGAGATTACAGATTTTATTTAAGTTTGTGATGAGCACAGGACATAGGGATCAACTGATTTGTGAGGGTATAGGATCAAGATGACAAGTAGTAGAGTAGGAAAATAAGAAGAGAGTAGAGTATATACTTCATCTTCATATTGCCAACCCATCCCCAGTTATTTCTCCAATTACAATGTTCTCAACAATATAATGCACCAAGATAGCATGATTTTTTTATTTTTTAGATATACATTGCTTTTCTTTAACATATTGAAATATTTTATGGGAAAGGGGAGGGGTACAGAGAAAAAAGGAGGGCGGGGCATACATAGTTGGGAGCAGACAATACAAAATATACCAAAAAGCTTGTACTGACATCACAGAAGATAGCACACAAGCACATAAAAACTAGTAACAATGCAAAATATACATTTAGGTATATTAAGATAATTTGGCTAAGCTAGGCAGAAAAGGTTCGCAGAAGCTGGTCAGATATAGGAGCAGAGAACCCTGGCCATCCATAATAAACTCATACCAATCAAAGCATTTAACTACTGGGGAGGAGGGTGCCATGGAGTATCTACATTTCAAAACTAAATTGTATTTTAGCAATAATCTTGTGGATAGCATGGGGGGACTTTGGTTTCTACATTTCTGCAATCACTGTCCTGGCAACAATAAGGATATGTCCCCAAATTTACTTATGATATTTTGGAAGGTGGTCTGAATACAAATGAAAAAGTGTAACAAGCAGAAAAAAAAATGTCGGATACCTTAGTGACCTTTCGAGCCAGATTAAAGACCTCTAACCAAATTAAGATATACATTTCTAATACCTAGAGGAGAGAGAATTGTTCCATCTGTAATCATTTATACAAATGACTACATGGTACAACGCATGCACCAGCTCCGAAGAGTCCTCTGCTCTAATCTTTTGAAAGCAGAGAGAGGCTTGGAGGAGCATGGACCAAGGAGAGGTTACCCAGCAATGCCGAGACCCCACCACTACAAGCCTGAAAGCAATTTCACCCCCCCCCCCCCCTCTCCCCCAATAGTTGCATCACTGTGTACAGTCAAGGAAGACATATAACATGGTGAGGATGCTGAATTCATGATTAAAAAAAAAAAAAGTGCCGAACAGTTATCAGAGAGAACAACATCTAGAAACACTTAACAACAGTTTTGTAAGAATACTAGCAAAGTGAGCAAATACTTGAACAGAACAATGTCATAGGAATGCTTTGAGATGCTGAACACTGAAGGAAATTGTAATTAATATAAAGGAGACTGCTGAGATCACCATCCAGCTCACAGAAACAACCGTACCCTGGGGCTTGCACAAGAACTGACATGAAAAAAAAATTCCAATGCCAAAAACCAGCAATAGCAGAGTGGAGCAGCCTCTGGATTTAATAGTCAATTGTGTGTGGCCCAACAAGCATTGATACCCCAGGAAGTAAGTGTCTTCTCATATTCATTGATTATCACCAGTCAAGGTGCGCAGTACACTGTCTACCTTCTGCAGAGCAAGGATGAAGTGCCTGAGATATTCCAAGAATATTTTGCACAAATAAGAAAAAAGTTTGGCTGGTTGCTGAAGAAACTTGAAAATGAATGGAACGATGTTCAAAACCACACTACCATCCAACCCCAAATAGAATGGTGTGCAGAGAGAAAGAACCGTATTTTGTCATATTGGGCGAATGATAGTTTTTGGTACTAATATGCCAAAAACCTATTGGGTTGAAGCAATCATGACAGCCTATTACATCATTTACAAAGCAAGCTATACAAAACACCATATTAAGCGGCAGAATCAATTGGCCGCGATGTCCCTGAGATCATTACAGCTGTGCTTTATTACCGTTTGTACGGTAAAAAATGACGTATACTTTTGCTCGCATGTCTATGGAGCACGAGCAAATGTCAACAGTACTTTCACTAAAAGAATCGTGGCTGTTCCGGACACTACATAGTGATTTTTTTTGTTTTATTTTAGAATCCAATCTACCCCTAACAGTGTAACAACATTTCACAAGTAGCTCAGCCTGAGCAAAAACCTCAAACGAATAAAAACAAAAAAATTGGCAAAGTGGCTTGGAATCTAATGCAGTGATCCAGCTTTGAAGGAGAGAGTACCACCTCTACCTTCAGCTAGAAGTATCAGCATTCCAGCCATACACCTATCCTATAGGCCAAATAGTACCACAATGTAAGCCAGTGCTGTGGAAGAAGATGCACAGAAGAGGATTAAAGCCGATAATGAAGAGATGAAATTTCTCAACCACCTGGAAATTGTTTATTCAAATATCCTATTGCAACAACTACAGTTTTGTATTTGTTTTGCAGTTTTGGTAAGTTGTTAATATTGCAGTACTTATTGTCTGATTTTGTCCTGAACTGGACATTCAACTCTCCAGTGCGTACTTAAGATATTTTACAGTGGGTATTTTGTAATGCACTGTATTGTTCTGCCTGACTTACTTCTGTGGCATTATTTATAAGTTGTCACAAAACCCAGTAAAGTTATCCCTATGTTAAAAAGTGGGGTGTCAGTAGAGTTTTTAATTAGCAAACAACCAAATGTTGAATAATTAAATTCCATTATTGAAATGCACTTAGTAATTTAGTCACCTTTTGGTTTACAGAGCCTTATGTCTAGCAGATGGAGAACTGATAAAAAAAGAATTGCATTATTATCTAGATGATTTCTAACTAAAATGTAAGATATTTCAGCTGATAAACAGTGTACATTGTGTGTATGTGTGGGGGGGGGCAAACCTTAACTTTACATCCTGCAACTTCTCTTTGTAAGTAAGTGTTTGTAGCCATACCATGTTCTATAGTACATACTTGCCAACTCTCCCGGAATGTCCGGGAGACTCCCGCATTTTGTGAGAGTCTCCCGGACTCCTGGGAGAGTGTGGCAATATCCTGGATCTGCCCACTTCACTAGGAAGTGCCCACTTCCTAGTGAAGTGGGCAGAATTAGCTCCCAAACGCCACAATTCCCGGTGAATCGCGGCGTTTGGCCCTGCCCCCCGCTGTCATATGAATTACATCATGGGGGGCGGGTCCAAAAGGACACATATTTTGGAGCCCCGCCCCCATTACGCCGACCTCTCCCGGAAACCAACTTTGTCAAGTTGGTAAGTATGCTATAGTATAGTGAGAAGATTCTGGTTTATTCAGTATACATTACCAAAGAGATGTAACGTGGGTCTTAAGGGTGTCTCTGCGTGGAGTTAATATTTTCTTATCATCCGTTTCATCTAGGTGTTTGGTTTTCCTCCAATGGCCCAAAGATATTGGCCCTGATGTGTCTGCATTAAGTTAGCAATTGTATGTATTTGAGGAATAGTTTAATACTATGGGTATTGAAGCTGTAGGATCTTAGGGCTTTCCAGAAAATAAGTGTTTTCTTATTATTGGTGCACCATGCCTATACTATACTAAATTACTAGTTTAGCTGTGACTCTTGGAAAAAGAGCTCCTTTTCCTTTCTAGTGTTTGTAACATCCTGGATAAAAAAAATAAATCCATACCTGTATATAAATAAAGAATAAAAATAATGTTCAACCATAAGTGCAGGCACCTTGCCTGTACTGATCTGTACTGGCAAGACTAGCTCTGGTGCTGTAGTTAATTAAATAGGCAATGCACAATAAATGTATTTATTTGGTGGGTTTTGCTTGGCCGTTTACTAGGTCTCACTGAACCATACAGATCAAGCAAGTTAAGTCAAATCCTAGAAAACACACATGTTGCAAAGAACTACCAAATGAAAGTCCTACCTGTCTTAATAATAAGATATAAAATTTGATTAGAAATAGAAAGTTGCAATTGGTTAACCACACCTCCCCTGTAGACTAAAAATAGAATATAATCAACATTTTAATTTATTCATGTAATACTAATAAGATGTCTTGCTTCAGGAAACAAGTTACCTTATTTTCATTCACACTCCAGATTAGCAAGGGAGTGGTAACAAAGGTGGATCAAAACATTAGTTATGTGCGTCCAGCGTTTCAGACATCTTGTAAAAGCTTTAAGGATTATCACAGAAGAGCAAATAACTTAATAAGTAACTAGTAACTTTGATAAGTGCTCATTATGGACTTGTGCAGACTGAGTAAAGGTAACACAACAGTTTGCAACAAAGAGAAATACAGAAAGTTGTTATATAATTTCCAACTATCAGAAGTTGCAGATTAGAGGACCACAACTTCCTAGTGTATTTAGTTGTTAGATAACAAGTAAAGCCCTAATTTAAAACCTATATTTAAATGGCAACTAAACCTAGTAAACAAGACTTATATACACAAATATATCAGTAAAAGTTTCAGAAATAAAGATGGGTAACATTTTTCAAACTGTTTCATGGAATATATTCCTTTTTCTGTAGGTGTAATATGACCTTTACTGTCCCCAGTCCTACCTCAACCACATCACAAAGCAGAATAATCTGAGTGTCGTCCCAGATCTAGACATAGACTATAAATCTCACAAAGTCCAAACTTACAAGTACAGTATGAAATGGCTATTCCACAACGCTGGAACGTCCCACCTCTGCAAGACAGTGTGCTCCACTGTGAAAATAGATTTGCTTATTTGAATTCTATTCAGAAGCTTATCCAAATTAAAATGATATAAATCGTGATCATAGAGGTAGGTATTTACTAACACACAGTGAACCCTGTCGGTTAATCTCATTGATCGAGCCAGCCTCTTGGCTGATGAGAGAAAGTAGCATGCATGTACAATAGATGCATAGCAATGAATCAGAAAAACATTACCCATTTGTGAATGTGGCTTCTTTATGTAAGGTAACGTGTTTTATGTTTAGTGACTCTGTAAGAAAATGCTAAAACTAGAGATTTTATTTGTATAATAAATATCACATAAGCTGTCTACCACTTTCAAACTATCTCAGCTAATTGGATTCCTTTAGGCAGTTAATAAAAGTACACATTTTAAAAATGGAGAACAAAGCTCTTTTAGAGATATACCATCCTGTCCTCTCGGCTGTCCTGATTGAGATGGGACAGTCTGACTTTAAGGGAACTGTCTCGCCATCCCAAAGATCGTGAGGTCTGTTCCAACCCGACGATGGCTGCCCTTCTAACTAGTACCGCACACACCTGCTGCTGGTGTGCACTTCATTGAAATGGTATTTTTAGAGGAGGGGAAAAGGGGATTAGGGATAGCCCCGATGTGCCCCTTCTCGTCTGCACAGTGTCCAAAAAGAAAAACTACAAGACCTGTAAGCCTCCAAAAGGCAAAGTAGTACATGCATGTGAAACTCAGACAATGTAATTGACAAGATCTCAAAGATATTCCCCAGAAAAGCTACAAAAGCAAGTTGCTATATTCATTGATACATAATTTTGTGACAAAACAGCATATTTAAAATAATCTTATTATGCATTGTTTTAAGTAAAAGGATTGACTAATACTGTATGTTGTAGCTAGTAAGTATTGGTTCTCAAAGAACCAAGGCCTCATTCGCCCTTCTAGACTTTTCAGTTTTTGCCACTACCTACTTTTACCTAAATTACTGTATCTCATGATAGACTGGAGTTCTGTAGGGTATTCATATTGATACCAGTTGCCCATTTAAAATTCATTACATATATGGACAACAAGGTTTGATGTCTTGTAATACTGGATGAAGATGTTTAAAGTTTTTCATCAATTTAGTATCAATTTAAATGTTTCTGTATGTTCTAGATGCCATATTCAGTGATATTTATTCAAGAAAAGCATATAAACGTGAATTAGGTGAGAATTAAAGATGAACAGAATCACAGTAAAATTTGGAGCAAATTTGGTTTTGTGGTAGAACAGTCTATTTTACTGAGGTTCTAAGTTCTGGCAATAGTCTTTGAGTTTCACTTTGGCTTAGCCATTCCACATTTGAATTTCATCTATAAATATAACTGAGATGATAGTCAATCCATTCTTCTGTGTAGTGTGCTTGAGCTAGAATGCGAAGCAGACTTGTAGTTGAAGCTCAGTTTTTCTTCGTGATTAGTGTGATTGTACTTATTTAGTATCAAAATAGGATGGGCTTCCTGATAACCTACCCATAGATCACCATACTCCAAAAACACACTGGTAGGTTAATTGGCTGCTGACAAAGTTAAGACTAGTGTGTGTCAGGAAATTCTAACTGTAAGCACCAATGGGGCAAAGACCAATGTGAATGACAAATATGCTCTGTACAGCGTTGCAGAATTGGTGGCAGTATATATAAATATAAATATGTGTGATCTCGCTCGCCATGTTACTATGAGGATGTCAAGCTAGAGCCACCAGCAAGCTTTAAGCTACGGGCTATATCTATTTACATCATACTTGCCAACTCTCCCGGAATGTCCGGGAGACTCCGGAATTCTGAGTGGGTCTCCCGGACTCCCGGGAGAGTATGACAGTGTCCCGCATCTGCCCACTTCCTAGTGAAGTGTGCAGAATTAAATCCAGAATGCGACGATTCACTGGGAATCGCGGCATGTGGCCCGCCCCAAAGTAAAATGACATCATCATGTTGGGGGTGGGGCCAAAATGACATGATTTTTGGAGCCCCGCCGCCTGCACGGCCACCTGCCCCCTGCAGCTCCCGGATCATACTTGCCATAAGTTGGCAAGTATGATTTACATTCCACTGTTCCAAATTGCAGACGGAGGCCTATTATTTTCCCCCTCACCCATTGAGGGATAACAGGTAAGGATGCTCAGACCCTTACTGAGCCTGGTGGTAGGCTTGCCAGCCAGGATGGTGGTTATTTTATTATTCACCCAGCCCCACACCACTCCAGGCTGGGAATTGCTCCCTCCATGAAAGGGCCGGGGGGGGGGTTATTGTATGAAATCCCATGTGGGATCAGGTTAGAGGCCGTAGAACTAGTTTGAGGCCTTCTCGATGTGCTGTCCCTACCAATGATCCAAGAGCGGATGCTACTGGTTTTTACAGTACAAGGGATTTTTCATTACTAATTAAATGTACTTTTATTGCACTCTTCAGCTTGAACAGATGGACAGTATATGTTGTAGGTTAGTAAGAGGCACAATCGCACGGTTTCTATAGCAGCAACTGTTTTTAGCCTATTGACTCTCATTGCAGGACTGCCAGCTGTTTAGCAGTTACCAGCAGAGAGATAGGATAGTGGTTGTCATCCTCTGTTTAGTAACAGGATGCCTTTTGTGTATAGATTAGAGTAACATCTATTTCTGTGGTTAGTGTAATTCATTTATCTTTCTGCTAAGATTTATCTCGCATTGTATGACAGTTCTACTAAATTTGAAAATAATGTTACTTATGGACACTGCTTCTGTTACTGAAATGTCTAAATCGTACAGCTTCATATGACAGTTTCTCTTGGGCCGTTGAACACTGGTTATCTTATGCATGCATTATGTATATGTCTTCTTTTGTGTACAAAAATACCTTGTATGATTCATCTTACAGCTAATTGTAGTCCGTCACCCAATAGTCACCTTAAAGTTTAAGATCACTATCAGCTATTAAACAAATAAGCAGATGAAGACAGCCAGGGTATTGCATCAGACAACAGTTATTGATTTATGCAATGTTTGGACTTTTGAACTTGTGTTATCATTACTGACCTATGCGCTCTTGAGAATGGATTTTTTTTTTTTTTTTTTAAAAAGTGAGTGATTTAAGGTGAAACTGTCACTTCACATCTATGAGGCCCCCAGTATATTCTGCTGACTACATCCTGATTCACCCAGGCCATACGTAATCTGCTAGGTTAATTACAATACCTTTTTTTTTTTTTTTAATGTAAGGCTGACCACACACACCCAGTGATATCACTGATGATATTCGCTAAATGGATGCTACCCAAAGTGTGTGTGTTACACAAAAACAATCTAATTTATATTGCTCAGAACATCTATGGACGTGCCCATAACTAAGGTTGGCAGCTATCTGTCTGTGTGTACAGTCATCTTTCAAATGTAAAATTAATATGCCTGTGCGATTTGCCCTGTTGGCCTTAGCCTGAATGGCCATATTTGCCAATTTGACCACTCAAATGTGTGGTCGAATTGATAACATGTGCTGCGGTTCCTTGCTTGGGCCAAACTTCAAGATTGACCTGTATGTGGCATTCCGAAGATTTCTCTCATAATTAGAAGAGCTTAGCCTGGTGAATTACATCAGGGTGTGAAATCTGGATCTGTCTACCAATGGCAGGCAGGTATGCTTTAATATAGATCCTCACTATTAAAAGAACTTAAGATTTATCCAAAAGAGGAATATTTTATAGCTTTATACAACAATGTGTCCTTTTTTAATTAGTATTTTGCCACGCAACCCAGTGCCAGTCAGTACAAGTTGGAGCCTTGCTCAGTAACTGCAGCTGTACATTAAAGTACCAAAGTCTGCATTGAATAGCCAAGTGACAAGTCAAACAGAACAAAGAACACACAGTGCCATGAATCAGTCCCTTCTTGTCTTGAACTGTGACATTCAATCCTCAAATTCCTCTTCGACTTGGCAGTGGGTGAATAGATAAGAAAACTGTTGATAATTTGTTTTCAGCTATAAAGGATACATCTACATATACAATTGTGCACAGTATACAATTTTACAGTTTTAGGAAAAATTTACATTGTTTGCCAAATTTTAGACATTCTTTGTCATTCATTTCAGCTATCATTTTAAAAACATACTACTTTTTTTAATTTTTTATTTTTTTTATCTCCTGTATCTTTTTGCTACTTACAGTATGTGTGGGTTGCATTTCGTTGTGTGTTGAAAGGGTTTCATATTACCAAGAAAGGAGTATCGGGTGCTTTTCTGTGAACACAAGTATAAAAGACAAATTTTATTAACTGCATTAATTCAGATATTTGACCATAAAACATTTACATAACTGATAAGAGTTCATGTGTTTCTCCCAAATTTTATTAAGGATTTAGTTAGTTTTTTTGATAGTAGGTATCACCAGTTAATAATACCCTACAGACAGTGTTAAAAAGTCCAGAGAAGGAGGGCAGGTTATAATGACCAGCTCTCCCCTATACTGATTTCAGTAAACTTAGGGGTACCCTTGTGTGTTGCAGTAGGTCATTTTCCAAATTATAGACCTTGTTGGTTTTTTTGTATTACTGCACATTTTATGCATTTCTTTCAAGACAATGCCAACAAACGAAAAAATGCATCATCCTTTTCAAGTGCGCATTTTATTATAAAACCTTGTGTTGAATACTGCCTTCTGTTTTTTAGCAAGGTGGATTAGCAGCCGTAACCCCTTGATAAGCACGGAGGAAACACACTTTCATCTGAGATAGGACTTTTCACCATTTAATAAATTGAGGTTCATATATGGATTTATCTGTATATGTAGAATATACAGCTCACATACATTTATAGAAAAGCTGAATAACCCTACAAAGGATGCATTTATGGTGCAACACCGTAACCTGGTCAATATGTCAGATGTTACATCTCAACCTGCCTGCGCTGCACCAGTTTATTCTTAAAGGGATGAAAGAGTTGAGGATTTGCACTTGGTAGTTGACTGAGTCTTCATCATGATAAATGAAGACCTGCATAGCGATGAATGCACTTATATGCCAGGGTTGTAGGCTTACATTGCACAGGGATTAAAATTTTCCCTGACTTGTTGTGAATGATCAAATAGGCTCCATGGGGTGTGGCAAAACGAGCTTTTAGAGCATCTAAGAAGAAGTTCTACCTGTTTCGCCTCAGGTAATCGCATGCTTAATCTGTGCAGTGACAGCTCTTTGCGCTTTACTTGCCTCATACTTTCCTTGTCCTTCCTTACTTTTCCTCTTATCGCTTTATGCAGTACTTTATTCTGTCTTCTGCCATTATTTATTTTCTGCCTTTTTCTTTTCCGTCAACAGTTTTCCCCTCTCCATCCTCCCCTTTCATTATTGTTAATTCTTCCCCTGTCATTTTTCTCATATTATACATTCTTCTTCTGCCTCTCAGTACGCCCGCCCTTCATCTGCACCCATTGTTATTCCCCACACGACAGATGCCTTTATGGAAGGCGAACGCGATAACACCCGTTTCTCCCATCTCTCCCTTCCCTGCCCGCAAGACTAGGTGATTGTGGGGCACATTTATCATTATTCACATAAAGTGAAAAGTAGTTTTCAATCCTTATCGCAATGATAAGGATTGAACTACTTCTCACATTTATGTACAGCCGTGCAGAGAAACAGCAGTTCCGAAAAACTGCTGTTTCAGTGATAAAAAAAAACATACTTACCCCCCTCTTCGGAAGCGCTGTCTTCAGGTCTTCTCCTCACTCTTCAAGTGCGCATGTCCAGTTCCAAGAACTGGACATGCGCACACAGATCCCCTCTCTGTCTCTGCAACGATAGTTGCAGAGAGAGAGCTGTGAGTGACAGGGAGGGATCATGTGATCCCTCCACACATGCGCTGTCCAGCTCTGCTCTCCGGAGCAGAGCTGGACATAACGAGGAAGAAAAGAACATGTTACAGTTCTGATGATGTACGTACATTTACATTACAAGTTTCCGAAAAATTTGTTTTTTCGGAACTTGTTAAATGCCGGCCCCAAACAGTCACCATACTGTTGTATGGTGACTGTTAGAAAAAACGAACTGCAGCGAAAATTAATGGTTTTGGAGATTGAACAGTCGAACGGAGCTATCATAAATATCAATTGCAGACTTCCTTTACCTAATTACACGGTAAGTGCGCGATAGTGCAATACCGTCATTTGTTAAATGTGCCCCTGTGTGACATACGTCTGCTTTCTTCCCCCTGGCTGCGCCCACGCTGTGGCCAGTGTAGTGCCGGTGGCAGAAGTATCTTCTGTCCGGCAAACGTCCAAGGCTCCACACTGAAGTCTCAATAAGTGGGAGGTCGTCGCACATCTTGAGGGAAACCTATTTTTTGGTGGCAGGGTATACCCTGAATACCTGTGTCCTAGATGGCAGAGTGCACTCATAAATCCGGAATATTCTGAATATGACATTAACTCTTTCTCTCAATGCACCAAGTTATCAAATGGACAAACCACTCCAAGACTACAGCAAATATTTGGCACTTGTTTGTAATAATAAATTAAAAACTAACAGATACACCAATGTGTATTTATATATCATGTAGCTGTTATATTTTATGTGGATCATTGTATGTATATTTCTCTGCTTACAGGGGAGGAAATCTTTTAATAAATAAATAAACCTCTTAAAGAACCATGAAACAAGAATGACTATTGCTTTGTAAAAATGACTACTAAAATCCAGATATACATGTGAAAATGTCCTGAGTTTTCTGAATTAAAGACATTTGAGATACGGCTTTCATCAAGGGGGAGACACGCTTTCACAGCAGACCTCCTGACTGTAGGCCTAGGGATGATATGCAGTAGCATGGAGCCTTTCTAAGCCTGAAATTAATGATTACGTAGCACAATAGTTTGCAAGTAGTAATAGGGTTACATCCATGCATGCAATAACTTATCTACACATATCCTCACAAAAAGTATTCCGTCTCCGAATAGAGCCATTTCCATTTTAGGTTTACTATTGGCTAACTGTAAGTGGATAGACTAAAGCACAGGATTGCTCTAAAACAGACAGGGCCAGATTCATTAAGGAACTTAGGTGCAGATGCATGCTGTATTTTGCATAGGGTCTCTCTGCGCATGTCCTATATAACAGCGAACTGTTGCAAGACGTGCTCTTTGGGGGGTATTCAATTGTTGCTTTTAACGCGCCAAAACAAAAAAAACCGAGCGCTCGAAAAATATTAGTTTATAGGGTAATATGCGCGTAAATACCGTTAATACGGTAGTTTACTCGCTAAATTTCATCTCGCAGCTCCCTGAGCCGTATTAACGCTAATATTTTTAGAGTGCTCGTTTTTTTTTTGTTTAAGCGCGTTAAAAGCAACAATTGAATACCCACCTTTTCGTTATTATTATTATTAATTTTTATTTATAGGGCGCCACAAGGTGTCTGTGGCGCCGTACAGGGACAAAAACGAATTACAGTACAAGGTGAGACAGCACAGTACAGTAAACATAAAGCACAGTAACTCAGTAAGCTCAATGCACAGCTAGTGAGGGCGGGGGGAGTATCCGCAAATGACGGGGCCTAAAAGGAGGGCGCGGAAGACAGGGAGACCCCCAGAGGGGGGAGGAGGGCCCTCGAGGAGGAGGGCAAAGTAGCTGGAGAGCAGAGTTAGAAGTGGTGGAAACAGGAGGAGAGATGGCCCTGCTCAGAGGAGCGTACAATCTAAGGAGCGTACAATGTTAGTATAAGAATGTCGCATTATAAATTAACTGAATTTCCCTTTATAAAAATATGGCCAGGTGTTGCTATTTGGCTTCCACTGCTGAGGATAAATGATGTTTTCAAATACAGTGGGAGCTGTCATCTCTGCTGGTTTTGTAATTACGAGGAGAGAGATCCTTTTCATTACGGAACCTACTATGTGGACTTGTGACTGAATTTGACACCTATAATTTTCTTTCTAATACAGTTCATTATCAATAATAAATTACCTGAATTGCGTATTTGTAATTCAAGTGTAAACTGGGTGAGTAACCAGGGTGAGGTCGCTTATCGGCATCATTCTCAGTTAGCGGCTGCAAGCTAGAAGGAGGCCTTTGAATGATGCTGAGTGTACAGTGCATATTTCATTGTGTTACAGCATCATTGTGTTAGCAAGTGTACCCTAACTGTTGTCTTTTTACCCATCCTTGGATCAGCTAATCACTCTGCTCCCCCACACTCTTTTAAAATAAAAATGTGAATAGATTGGTCACATTGCCATAGTGTCTGTTAGAGAGAGGAATGGGCCTGTATGGCTTTGTTGTACCATACTTGCCAACTCTCCCGGAATGTCTGGGAGACTCCCGAAATTCGGGTTGGTCTCACGGACTCCCGAGAGAGCTGGCAAATCTCCTGTATCCCGCTACTGACACCTTAAAATGACGCCATTCGCTATGACTTTCCGTCGCATGGGGCGGGGCCAAAATGATGCGTTTGCCCACGCCCGCCCCACCCGCCATCCAGTCACGCCCCTCTCCCGGAAAGAGGTTTGAGAAAGTAGGCAAGTATGTGTTGTACTGAAGCAAAGTATTTTGCCTTTAGTGCAACTGATAATTTACAGAAATAAATGCATGTGCTTTGGAACATTTCCATTGCAAGGATCTGCTGGGAGTCTCTAAAAACAATTAGGATTCTACAAAAAGTTGCCATTTCCCTCCATGATTGTGATTTTTTTTTATTGCACATCAGCAAGTCCTTTTATTTGGTTAGGCATTGCAGATTACCTTATCTATTACACCCCAAATAAAAGCAGGAGGTTTAATTTTAGAAATACAAGAACATAATTGGAGGTTGAGTTTTTTGTGTCCTCATTTATCTCTAAATTGTGAGGTTTAAATAAATCTACCAAGTATTTGTGTTGCACACAAGGGAGGCTGTATTTTCCCTGCGTGCACCAATAAGTGCAATTACACCACTTGCATGTCAACGTGGTTTATCCGGGTGCGGGTTTGCTTCTTTCGCTGTATTACTCTAAATTAGGGATGAGCGCACTCGGATTTATGAAATCCGAGCCCACCCGAACGTTGCCGATCCGAGTCGGATCCGAGACAGATCCGGGTATTGGCGCCAAATTCAAATCTGAAACTGAGGCTCTGACTCATAATCCCGTTGTCGGATCTCGCGATACTCGGATCCTATAAATTCCCCGCTAGTCGCCGCCATCTTCACTCGGGCATTGATCAGGGTAGAGGGAGGGTGTGTTAGGTGGTCCTCTGTCCTGGTAGATCTCGTGCTGTGCTGTTTAGTTCTGTGCTGTGCTGTTTAGTTCTGTGCTGTGCTGTTTAGTTCTGTGCTGTGCTGTGCTGTGCTGTGCTGTGCTGTGCTGTGTTCTGCAGTATCAGTCCAGTGGTGCTGTGTGCTGTGCTCTGTCCTTCTGAGGTCAGTGGTGCTGCTGGGTCCTGTGCTGTGTCCTGTTCAGTCCAGTGGTGCTGTGTCCTGTGCTCTGTGCTTCTAAGGGCATAGTTATTTCCCCATTATTCCCAAGTTTTTAAAAAATAAAAAAAAAGTAAAAAAAAATAAAAAATTTAAAAAAAAAAAAAAAAATTTAATAATTATAACCAAATTTGCAAAACCAATCCAGCAGTATAAGTCCATTGGTACTGCAATATTACAAAGTTCACACATTCTGCAGTATCAGTCCAGTGGTGCTGTGTCCTGTGCTCTGTCCTGCTGAGTTCCGTAGTGCTGCTGGGTCCTGTGCCGTGTCCTGTTCAGTCCAGTGGTGCTGTGTCCTGTGCTCTGTGCTTCTAAGGGCATAGTTATTTCCCCATTATTCCCAAGTTTTTAAAAAATAAAAAAAAATTTAAAAAAAAAAAAAAATATATAATAATTATAACCAAATTTGCAAAACCAATACAGCAGTATAAGTCCATTGGTACTGCAATATTACCAAGTTCACACATTCTGCAGTATCTTGTGCTACATATAATGGAGACCAAAAATTTGGAGGATAAAGTAGGGAAAGATCAAGACCCACTTCCTCCTAATGCTGAAGCTGCTGCCACTAGTCATGACATAGACGATGAAATGCCATCAACGTCGTCTTCCAAGCCCGATGCCCAATCTCGTAGTACCGGGCATGTAAAATCCAAAAAGGCCAAGTTAAGAAAAAGTAGCAAAAAGAGAAACTTAAAATCATCTGAGGAGAAACGTAAAGTTGCCAATATGCCATTTACGACACGGAGTGGCAAGGAAAGGCTTAGGCCCTGGCCCGTGTTCATGACTAGTGGTTCAGCTTCACCCACGGATCTTAGCCCTCCTCCTCCTCCCCCCCCCTACAAAAAATTGAAGAGAGTTATGCTGTCAGCAACAAAACAGCAAACAACTCTGCCTTCTAAAGAGAAATTATCACAAATCCACAAGGCGAGTCCAAGGATGTTGGTGGTTGTCAAGCCTGACCTTCCCATCACTGTACGGGAAGAGGTGGCTCGGGAGGAGGCTATTGATGATGTAGCTGGCGCTGTGGAGGAACTTGATGATGAGGATGGTGATGTGGTTATTGTAAATGAGGCACCAGGGGGGGAAACAGCTGATGTCCATGGGATGAAAAAGCCCATCGTCATGCCTGGTCAGAAGACCAAAAAATGCACCTCTTCGGTCTGGAGTTATTTTTATCGAAATCCAGACAACCAATGTATGGCCATATGTAGCTTATGTAAAGCTCAAATAAGCAGGGGTAAGGATCTTGCCCACCTAGGAACATCCTCCCTTATACGTCACCTGAATAACCTTCATAGTTCAGTGGTTAGTTCAGGAACTGGGGCTAGGACCCTCATCGGTACAGGGACACCTAAATCCCGTGGTCCAGTTGGATACACACCAGCAACACCCTCCTCGTCAACTTCCTCCACAATCTCCATCAGATTCAGTCCTGCAGCCCAAGTCAGCAGCCAGACTGAGTCCTCCTCAATACGGGATTCATCCGAGGAATCCTGCAGCGGTACGCCTACTACTGCCACTGCTGCTGTTGCTGCTGTTAGTCGGTCATCTTCCCAGAGGGGAAGTCGTAAGACCGCTAAGTCTTTCACAAAACAATTGACCGTCCAACAGTCGTTTGCCATGACCACAAAATACGATAGTAGTCACGTTATTGCAAAGCGTATAACTGCGGCTGTAACTGCAATGTTGGTGTTAGACGTGCGCCCGGTGTCCGCCATCAGTGGAGTGGGATTTAGAGGGTTGATGGAGGTATTGTGTCCCCGGTACCAAATCCCGTCGAGATTCCACTTCACTAGGCAGGCGATACCAAAAATGTACAGAGAAGTACGATCAAGTGTCCTCAGTGCTCTAAAAAATGCGGTTGTACCCACTGTCCACTTAACCACGGACATGTGGACAAGTGGTTCTGGGCAAACGAAGGACTATATGACTGTGACAGCCCACTGGGTAGATGCATCCCCTTCCGCAGCAACAGCAATAGCTGCATCAGTAGCAGCAACTACAAAATGGCGGCTCGTGCAAAGGCAGGCAACATTGTGTATTACAGGCTTTAATAAGAGGCACAACGCTGACAACATATTAGAGAAAATGAGGGAAATTATCTCCCAGTGGCTTACCCCACTTAGACTCTCATGGGGATTTGTGGTGTCAGACAATGCCAGTAACATTGTGCGGGCATTAAATATGGGCAATTTCCAGCACATCCCATGTTTTGCCCACACCATTAATTTGGTGGTGCAGCATTACCTCAAGAGTGACAGGGGTGTGCAGGAGATGCTTGCGGTGGCGCGCAAAATTGCTGGACACTTTCGGCATTCAGCCAGTGCCTACCGCAGACTAGAGGCACATCAAAAAAGCATGAACCTGCCCTGCCATCACCTCAAACAAGAGGTTGTGACGCGCTGGAAATCCACCCTCTATATGCTGCAGAGGATGGAGGAGCAGCAAAAGGCCATTCAGGCCTACACAGCCACCTACGACATAGGCAAAGGAGTGGGGATGCGCCTCAGTCAAGCGCAGTGGAGACTGATTTCCGTGTTGTGCAAGGTTCTGCAGCCATTTGAACTTGCCACACGAGAAGTCAGTTCCGACACTGCCAGCTTGAGTCAGGTCATTCCCCTGATCAGGCTGTTGCAGAAGCAGCTGGAGAAAGTGAGGGAGGAGCTGGTAAGCCATTGCGATTACACCAAGCATGTAGCTCTTGTGGATGTAGCCCGTCGTACGCTTTGCCAGGATCCGAGGGTGGTCACTCTTTTAAAGTCAGAGGAATACATTCTGGCCACCGTGCTCGATCCTCGGTTTAAAGCGTATGTTGTGTCTCTGTTTCCGGCGGACACAAGTCTACAGCGGTGCAAAGACCTGCTGGTCAGGAGATTGTCCTCTGAAGAGGGCCGTGACATGCCAACAGCTCCACCCTCATTTTCTTCCACATCTATGGCTGCGAGGAAAAAGCTCAGTTTTCCCAAAAGAGGCACTGGCGGGGATGCTGATAACATCTGGTCCGGACTGAAGGACCTGCCAACCATTGCAGACATGTCTACTCTCGCTGCATTGGATGCTGTCACAATAGAAAAAATTGTGGATGATTACTTTGCTGACACCATCCAAGTAGACATGTCAGACAGTCCATATTGTTACTGGCAGGAAAAAAAGGCAGTTTGGAAGCCCCTGTACAAACTGGCTCTATTTTACCTGAGTTGTCCCCCCTCCAGTGTGTACTCGGAAAGAGTTTTTAGTGTAGCGGGGAACCTGGTCAGTGAGCGGCGAAGGAGGTTGCTTCCTCAGAACGTTGAAAAAATGATGTTCATAAAAATGAATAATCAATTCCTCAATCAAGTACAGCACTGCCCTCCAGATACTACAGAGGGACCTGTGGTTGTGGAGTCCAGCGGGGACGAATTGATAATGTGTGATGAGGAGGAAGTACACACTGTAGGGGGAGAGGAATCAGAGGTTGAGGATGAGGACGACATCTTGCCTCAGTAGAGCCTGTTTAGTCTGTACAGGGAGAGATGAATAGCTTTTTTGGTGTGGGGGCCCAAACAAACCAATCATTTCAGCCAAAGTTGTTTGGTAGGCCCTGTCGCTGAAATGATTGGTTTGTTAAAGTGTGCATGTCCTATTTCAACAACATAAGGGTGGGTGTGAGGGCCCAAGGACAATTCCATCTTGGACCTTTTTTTTTTGCATTATATGACCAATCAACAGTCGTTTGCCATGTTCAAAAAGTAAAACCAAATTTAAAAAAATTCAAGAAATTAAACCAAAAGTAAAATGCCGTGTCATAATTTAAAACCAGAGGTATTGACGTGCTCTAAAACTACTGTATTGTTGTTTATATTTTATAAACACTACACTTGAAAGCTTGAGTCTTTCAATAAAAAAGTAACTGTCCATTGCACGAATATTTGCAACAGGGACAATTTTAGGGTTAAGAAAGTCAACTAATAACACTTCGACGCTGTCTGTCTTTATAAACACTACACTTGGAAGTTGGAGGAGGTATTGTGGCCCCGGCACCAAATTTACTACCGGGGCCACTCCACTGTGCAGTCCATATTTAGGTGTATCAGATATTAAACAACGGTGACAGTTGATGCCCAATTTTTTAATTATATTGTGGCCTCGGTACCAAATTGTGTACCGGGGCCACCACACTACGCAGTCCATACCCTTTTTTGGTGGAATTCTGACACGTGGAGGGTTTTTTAATTATATTGTGGCCTCGGTACCAAATTGTGTACCGGGGCCACCACACTACGCAGTCAAGATAGATAGATGTGTATCATAGATAAAGTACATTCAGTGGTGTGGGGCAAATTGAAAAATATTCAAAATGCACTGACATTATCAAAAACAAGAGGTTGTCACACGCTAAAACTCCAACATGTATATGATGGAGAGGATGGAGGAGCAGCCGTATGTGTAGTGTAATGCAGACCTGTTGAAGGTTTTTTTATATATTTTATTGTGGTGCCCAGTGCCCACTCCTCTAGGCAGTCCAGGTACATTTATTGGTGCGAATCATAAAAGTTCAGGGTTTTTAATATATATTGTGGTGACCCACTCCTCTACGCAGTCCAGGTACATTTATTGGTGCGATTCATAAAAGTTCAGGGTTTTTAATATATTGTGGTGACCCACTCCTCTACGCAGTCCAGGTACATTTATTGGTGCGATTCATAAAAGTTCAGGGTTTTTAATATATATTGTGGTGACCCACTCCTCTACGCAGTCCAGGTACATTTATTGGTGCGAATCATAAAAGTTCAGGGTTTTTAATATATATTGTGGTGACCCACTCCTCTACGCAGTCCAGAAAGATACCTTGTTGCAACGTTTTGGACTAATAACTATATTGTGAGGTGTTCAGAATACACTGTAAATTAGTGGAAATGCTTGTTATTGAATGTTATTGAGGTTAATAATAGCCTAGGAGTGAAAATAAGCCCAAAAACTTGATTTTTAAACTTTTTATGTTTTTTTAAAAAAAAATCCGAATCCAAAACCTTAAATCCGAACCGAGACCTTTCGTCAAGTGTTTTGCGAGACAAATCCGAACCCCAAAAATAACGAAAATCCGGATCCAAAACACAAAACACGAGACCTCAAAAGTCGCCGGTGCACATCCCTACTCTAAATGAGGTCCAATGTAGCCAGACGCATTGCATTTTTGCTTGGAGCTAGTTCAGAAAGATATAAAGCTCCCGAATGCGATGCATGACATTAGTTGGAATGAGGTAGGTGGAAATAATAGATTCCATTTTAGACCATACTTGACAATTACTCCTGAAATTCGGGTCAGACTCACGGACTTCCGGGAGTCCTGGCAAATCTCCCACATCCCGCTACTGCCGTCCCAAAATGACGCAATTCGCGGTGAATCGCATCATTTAGGCCCCTGCCCCACGACAAAATGACATTTCCGACGTGGGGGGCGGGGCCAAAATGACGCGTTTTGCTGCACCTCGCCCCTCCCGTCCTCCCGCCATGTCCCTCTCCCGGAAAGTACTTGCCCAATGTAGGCAAGTATGTTTTAGACCTGTCTGGTGTAATAAGTCCCTAGTAGGAGAGACACCATCATGGGTTGCTGCCGCCTTCCTATGGAAAAGTTGGCCAACATGAGAGCTGATTTTGTCAGTCAGGCACGCAGATAAAGTATCCCTTAGGCAGTTCCAATGTGTGTTAGGGTGCCTTAATTTTTGCTTGCCACATTATCCCTATAAAGTTTTTGTTTTTTGTTGGAAATCGTAGAGGGGGACAGCCAGAGTGACTAATCTGTTATGGGCTTGAGCTGTTCCCCATCATTTTGGCTGTGAAGCTCTAGGCTCTTTGATTATGGGGCCATTACATCGTTTTCTGGTGTGACAATTTAGGGGTTGCCTGGTCCATTAATAAGCAAAGCGCACTTCTTCACTTGTGATTAGGCTTATTAGGTATTTAGTTTTGCACTTCCTCAAACATCATTGGGCTTTGGGCTCAATGATAATCATCCATGATTTGCATGTTGCACAAAACCAAAACATCACAATTTGGTGTGGGGTATGATTGCCTGCAGGCAATTTCATCTGATGAAATTGCCTGCTGGCGATGAAACGCGTCAGCCTGTTCCATAAAAATTTTATTCTTTGCTGTGATTGCTACTTCTATTTATAGACCATCAGTTCTCAGGCTGTGTTGGTATATGCATTTGGCTACTCAGGAGAGGCAATGCAATATATACAGAATCTATGTGAGGTTGCACAAAGTTTCATCGGAATCAGACCAGCAGGTCTGGGAAAGAGAAACCCTGTTAAGTGCATGGAGCCTGTGGAGGATTGGGAACTGGACATAAGTACAGGTGTACCAGGGGGAAATATTTTTGGCAACACTTTACAATCAAGAGCCCAGAGAGCAATCGTAAAAGGTACAGGTCCGACGGCATATCGCTATTTCAGGAATTTGGTAAAGACATTTATACCACTTTCATACTGCCGCCCCTGCAATATCCCGGGTTTTTGAAGCCGGGTTTTTGCAGGGTCTCGGAGCGTCCCAGCTCAGAAACACCATTCATACTGCACCTCCGACCCGGTAATTTCCCGGGTTGACCCCATTCATACTGCACAAGTCTGTGCCCTGGCAATTTGTGGGAGTCATCACGTGAGCAATTTTCATTGGCTGAAAAATGGTGATGTCATTGAAAGGTGACTGGTTAATGCTGGAACACAGCATTTATATGTCTTATAATCTGGGGATGTGATGATTCACGCAATCAATATAATAATGTGTATAGTATTTGGGATCTAAGTACCTTTCTACATCACTCAGCGACTGAACTTATCATTCGGATTCCTGCACAATATTTACAAAAAGGTATGGTAAGAAGGTGTGTACCAAGATATTGTGATTTAAAGGTGCAGGGATAATAACTATTGGTGCTTAGAATTTAATTTTACTCTATGGTAATAAATCGAGGCAGCAACTTGACATGTACATTGAGCTTTCTTCTTTGTGACCCCTCTGTGGCTGAAGAATGAGCATTATACAGCTGCAGGGACTGGCTAAATGACCTTTAATTGTTGATGACCTTTATATACTACTTATATTCCAAATTTAGTGTACTTGTAGCTCTATTCTGGTTGATGTTCTTAATTTTCTCACAATCCAAACCCAATTACTACATTTTATTCTTTCCCCTTTTAATAAAGAATAAAGAAAACTGAGAGGTCACCTTCAGTTCCAAAAAATGTATGTACACAGCACAGTAGAATCACTGTGAGATATGCTGCACACAGATCTGTACTATAAAACATACCCCTCACCATTGCCCCACAGTTCTTCATGATTCACTGACAGGCAGACAGCCAATCATCTTGTTTTCTGTGCAATCCGGGTTGAAAAACCCGGGTTTTTCCATTCATAGTGCAGGCAACCCGGGTCCGACCCGGGAATTACCCCTCCATAAATCCCGGGTTGAAGATCCGGGTTTTTAGACCCGGGATTTTTGACTTGTACCATTCATACTGCACCAAGACCCGGGAAAAACCCAGGATTTTGGTGCAGTATGAATGGGGTATTAGAGAATGTTTGGTGAGAAAAGAGCTTTTTTCATAATGAAAAGAATTAACAATAACATTTAATGTCCACCTGTCCACCCATTCTCTCTCGTGTTACCCCCTCTCTATGTGTAGACTGATGGGTAAATGGTTCTACTGCACATATGCAGTTAGCAAAAGTGCTTTTTGCAATAACATTTTGAGGCGTGCAGTAATACTGTAACAGAAATGAAGGTACATGAAAAACTGGAAGCCAGTCAGCTAGGCTAGAATCTTGTCTCTGCCCCTAGAATCCTGCCATATAAGACAAGGATTTTACCTTGCGTCATTGCAGGATAGACTCTTCCTAACGGCTACAAACCTAGCGACTTTCAAAGCTCATCGGGCTCCTTTTTGTTTTTTTTTATCTTTCCAAGACCGTCCAGTCAGTTTGGGATGATTTAGCAATGAACACTTATTTTCATTGACATTAAATTCCTGATGCATTCAGATAATCAAAGTTGGTGGAAATAACCTCTATATTGTCATTTTATAGTATCTGATAATTGAGTGTAGGATGGCTTTTACTATGGCATACTTGCCAACATTTTCCTCCTTCGCTTCAGGGAGATTCGGGGGGAGGGGGGCGTGCAAGGGCGGGGCTTGAAGAATCGCATCATTTTGGCACCGTCACTAAATGATTTTTGGCCAATTACAGCAGAGGGCGGGGCTAAGATGACGCAATATTTTTGTCATTAAGCCCCGCCCGTCCACCCCGCCCGTCTATTGCGGGGGCGAAAACTGGGAGGTTGCCCTGCTCTCCCGATAGCCAGAGAGGTCTCCCAGAAATGCGGGAGTCTCCCGGACATTCCGTGTGAGTAGGCAACTATGCGTTAAAGAAAAGCAGCTAATGAATCTCTAGAGACTGAAGTGTATTTTACATTTCTTTCTCCATTACTGAAGTCATGTTGTCTTACCTGTCAGTCTTTGATTAAATCTTGGTCTCCATGAAAATGGCCACCTCCATAGGCATCAATACATGGACATAGGGCACAATTTCTGAACTGTCATCCTGCCACAGATGGCAAAGCCAACCACGTCTTGTACTGGCTCAGCATCAGGGAAAATGCCAGACTCTTCAGGGAGTGAGGGAGATCACCCCTATTTCAGGGAGTCTCCCTGACAATCAGGGAAGGTTGGTAAGTATGTTTTATGGCATAAACAAATAACTGGTCAAATTGGTGTCCCAGTTATTCCTGCCACTAAATAAATACTATGTAAGACACTATGTATTTTTCCTTTAATACTAATGCTGCAAACAATTGACATCTATTTAAACTAATCCTCTGTGCATGCTTTATGAATGAGGACAATAACCATTCATCCTCAACAGTGCATGATACTACTTTTTTTATTTTTTATTTTTTGTACTATCTAGCACATTCTGTTGACATGTGTGCACAGTGACATTACAAATATCCGTAAGCAACAAACTGGATTGATGACCACTAATGCATCACAGAATTCAAGGCTTAATGGAGAATTGTTAAAAAAACAGTAATTCTGCAAAGTTGTTTATCTTTCTCTTGCTTATGACAAGTAAAGCTTGTATTTGTTTAATGGCTGTTGTGGCAACTTTTGCAAAGAGATTCAAAGTTCACTGTCAACAGTGGCCTACCATAAACAGATTTCCAAAGTTCAGACCTAGGAAGGACAGCTAGTGACTTGCTGATACAGGAGTTCCTAATGGATGGTGTTGTGCTTTTATATCTTTTTTTATACTTTTATGGACAGTTTTAAAAATGTGCTAAGGCAGAAGTTGGGCAGACACAATCCAGGCAAAAAATGTATCTGTATTTGTTATGCCGCTTTTATGGATTTGTCACAGTGCAGTTAAACACAGATAAATATGTACTTTTAAAAAAATGGTTCCAGTGAACTAAGGTAAATTAAAATGTAAAATATCAGTGTTGCACTATGGTGCAGTGGGAGGCTTGCTAAATTAAATAAATCCTAAATATTGCAATAAACTAGTAGTTCCATCCCTCAAAGACATATCAGTTGGGAATGAGACCTGAAATGGCATTAGGGAAGTGTGGCCATCAGCCCAAACGCAGTTAAAATCACGTGGGTGAGTGATTAGGTGTTTAGCCTATGGGCTGCTTCTATCTGTTAACCAATAAGGCAGAGGAGGGGGGCGGCTTAGTTTTATATAGGTGAAGTTCTCCACCATTTTCCCCTCTCTGCTTCCGGATTCCTCCCGCCCACCCGGCAGTTATTAGGTTTGTGTATATATGGTTTCTTCTAGGTGGGAGAGCAGTGCAGTCGGTAAGTTTGCATATGGTGCTTGGGTTATCTCATCATAGGTCACTACTCCCCCTTTTGGATTGTGTTGTCATCTCGTGTGTTGGGTCCAATGAATGGGACTCTGGGCCAGTATGTTGAATATTTTACTGGCGGTTATAAGGGGGGTGTAGTCTTGCCTTTGGACAGATATTTCGCACTGGACAATAGATAAGGTATGATCCTGGGTTGGTGGTACAATGGTCTGACCTTTCCACCGTTATTGGTTTTGTGTTTGCTGACTGCCCTGCTCTCGTCCGCCTTTCAGCCCCTTTAGTTTAATATTAGCCATTTAATAAATAATATTTTATTCCAACGTTAATCTGATGTCCGTGTCTTTATTGGTTTTGCTACGGTATTATGGTAAACACTAAGAACTTCCACACTGTGCATTTTAGTTGCTACTCTTAATCTTTGCATTACTCTTCTTCAGCCCCATTACACCTGTAAGATAAAAGGAATTAATAACAAAGTACCGGGGACTGGTATAATTATTATCAAGCACCTAATCACACCATATGGGGTTAGGAGGAGTTGGCATATTGATCTTTCAGATCTCCACTACACCAGAAGGACCAAGGAAAAAAAACAAAAAACCTACTTCATAATACCACATCTTGTTGGTGCCAGGTGTCAGATTCACTGCAAACAGAAAAGTGAAGTGGAAAGATGAGATTACATAACAAAACCTGGTTTTTCTTGAGTCGTCACCAGAAAGGAAAAACTGAGGATTTTTTTGTGTGTAGTCAGGTGAGTTTCCTAGAGTCTCATCTCAAAACAAGTATTTTAATGTGATAGACAGAATTAGATTCTTTAATGCATAACTCATCACAAATTAACACTTCCTTCAAGAGCACACTAAAACCGGCTCTCAATCTATAAAGAAAGTTGTCATACAGTGCCTTATATCTGTCAACTTCAAAAATAGTAGGCCTATTAAATTTTTTAGACACCAATTTGTTGTACTATTTTAACTATTATTAATTTAAATATATATATACTGTGACTTGGGCACCCTTCTGGTGATGCACACACGAACAACTTCTTGCTTTGTACTTTGCTTTTTATTGCAAAGTAACTGATAACACACAATTCCACACACTTCTTGTGACCCTAATGCTAAATTTAACAGAGGCCAGCTCCACAGATACCAGCCAACTTATTCGGCATTAGTCACACATAATGCACAAGTCAGGTTTTTATAACACTTCCACCTGGCCTTTATAGAGGAGTTCTCCGCTGCTGTTCTGCTTGATGAATCTCAGTGCAGACACACCCTGTTAGCTGTGGAAAAGAATACTTATAAGCCACTATATATGTAAGTTAAATCGCATTTTTTACTACTGTTATTATTTTGTCACACCATCTGTATCTCTTTAATCTCTATGCACTACTGTACAAATGTGTAATTCTATTTGCACCTTGCCCTGCAGTCAGCTAGTCCCTTTGTCACAATACCTATGTGTTTATTGATACTATAGCTTTATTAACTGCCTGAAGCCAAGAAATAGCACAGGTGCCTGTATCCATGAAAATACATCCTTACGGCTAAAATTGTTACATTTTAGGCTCAATTGGGCAGGGCTATATTTACTTCTGTTCCGTGTAATTGTATGCAATTTATTTGTATTATTCCCTCAATGTACATCACTGTGTAATATGATTGGTGATTTATAAAAAAAAGATAATAACTTACTCTCACAGTACTTTTCAGATGGATATAAACGTTGTGGTGAATACAAAGGTTCATTTAATAAGGTGTAATTATGTCCCTCCCATAGTGTAAATATGTGCCCTCATAGTGCATATGCTCTTTTGTCATGTCATACTTTATAAAATGCACTTTTATTTATTATGAGAAATCACATTTATCTGTGTGTCAAAATGGCAGCATCTGTGGTGTACATCTGACTGCAGAAGCCTGGCAGAAGGTGCATTCCTAGTTATATGTAGACTAGATTCAAGGGAGAAAGAGGGCCCCTTTATGGGGGTATTCCCTGGTTTGTAAGCAGTCACAGTGCATGTTTCAATATTTCACCCTGGAAAAGGACAGCTTTTTTTGGGTGCAGAGAGTTTATGGTGATTATCAAAGGCAATTTTTTCTTTTACCATCTAGGTCATTATACTCCCTTTGATGTCTTGGAGACCCCTTGAGTTTTGTGGAGTCCTCCTGAAAACCCAGAAGAGCAGGCACCATCCTAGACCTCTCCCACTTTACTAGTGAAGTTGGTGCAGGCAGGTCTTGCCACCCCTCCCCCCCCCCCACGCCCCATGTGCGTTACGGTATTCCAGTATGGCGCAACAGGGGGGTCGGTCCACAATGACACAGTTGTGACACCATGCCCCCTCTTGCACTTGTCTCTTTGCCTCCCATCTGAAATCTCCTGGAGGGTGGGTTTGAGTTGTCGGGTATGATGTAGGTGTATTTGATGTGGCTAACACAAATTACACAAATATGTAATAAAAATACTTTTAAACGCATAATATTGACACTTAACAAGCCCAATCCTCCGTCAGTCATGTCCCATTTTAGATATAAATAAGGTTGGAATGAGCAGTGTTTTAGGTGAAATATTGAAAACTGTAAATTTATGAAGTGTGTGGTCCTAAATTCATACTTGTATACTCTTCCGGAATATCAGTGAGACTCCAGAATTTTGGGGAGGCCTTCCGGTCTCCCAGAAGAGCAGGTAATTTCCCAGAACCTAGACTAGACTTAACACTTGTCAGCTAGCCATTCTGGAGGGGAGCACAGAAATGTTGGCAAGTATGCCTAAGGTAGTAGTAGGCTGGACCTTAAAATTACATTTTTACTGTTTCCACTATTCACATATCCAACCTAACTTACAAAGTAGGTGTAGAGTAATTTTATGGGGCAGTCCCCAAAATCAGAATGTGAGCATATATTCTACTATGCATGCACAAGTTCAATAAATAGGAACGTTTGACCATAATGAAATGCATTGCACATTTGCTTTTTTTGCAATTTTGTAAAAGATTGGTACAATACCTTATTT
Source organism: Mixophyes fleayi (assembly GCF_038048845.1). Taxonomy (NCBI): domain Eukaryota; kingdom Metazoa; phylum Chordata; class Amphibia; order Anura; family Limnodynastidae; genus Mixophyes; species Mixophyes fleayi. The sequence goes on along the minus strand of NC_134402.1, from coordinate 130,666,701 downwards.
TACACCCATAAGAATAGGGTGCTGAGATCATGACTTTCGTGATAATGTATGCAAATACCAAAGCCACTGGTTACCCTGGTTCGTCTTAAAATTTGTTTTGACAAATCTTTACACTTGATTGTAATATTAGGTTTTACAATAGATTTGTGTTTTTTGTCCTCTAGTTTAATTTATGAAGGCTTAAACTAGTAAGAATTTACCAATCAAATTTTACTCTCTATCCATGAAGGTTGCTATATGGGAATGCATCATGAAAATATGCTTACAGTCCATGATATGTCTTTCTATGCTAGGTGACTTAGTGGTTAGCACTTCTGCCTCACAGCACTGGGGTCATGAGTTCAATTCCTGACCATGGCCTTATCTGTGTGGAATTTGTTTTTGTTTCCGTGCATTTCCTCTGGGTGCTCTGGTTTCTTCCCACACTTTAGACCCTATTTTGTGTGTGTGTGTGTTAGCGAAGTTAGACTGTAAGCTCCAATGGGCAGGGACTGATGTGAATGAGTTCTCTGTACATCACTGAGAAATTAGTGGCGCTATATAAATAGCTGATGATGATGATGATGATGATGCTAAACCCCCAAAATCTCTTGGCTCCTTTTAGTATCCCTTTTCACACTGAATGTAACATTTCTGAAGAATAATATTAGGAAACGTATGGAGTATCAATAATTATCCTCAGTTACAGATAATATATTGATATATTACCATATAAGAGCCATGATACTAGATGCCAAGGGTAGTAATGTTCAGGGAGCAGCAAATAAAATGGTTGTCATGGCACACAACACCATTGTCTGGTGGTCTTGCATGATATTGGAAGAACAAGTTCACACACAAGTGAAATTATGTGCCTGAGAGCACTACATCCACATTTTTAATAATGAAATGTCTCACTTATTAGCATAAACAGCACCAATTTGATGATGCTCCTCATGAACTAGTATGAATGCTGTGTGCCTCTTTGCCCATCTTTAGCTTGATGTTCAATTTAAAAAAAACAGCATTTTGTTTTTTGCAAACAGCGTTACTTCAGAAAAGATTCTCATTGAAGCTCTACATAATTGGGGCAGTGGCATAACGATAAGAAACTTTTCAAGGGCCAGATGGTGTGATAGAACAATAATTCATTTAAAGTTTACTATATTATTATTATTATTATTATTATTATTATTAATTTTTATTTATAAGGCGCCACAAGGCGTCCGCAGCGCTGTACAGAGACAAACAAATTACAATACAATGGGAGACAGCACAGTACAGTAAACAGTAAGCACAGCAACTCAGTAAGCTCAATGCACAGCTAGAGTGGGCGAGGAAGGGGGAGGGAGGATCCGCAAACGATAGGGGAGGGCGCGGAAGACGGAGACCCCTAGGGGGGAGGAGGGAGCGAGAGTGGACGTGGGGTGGAGGACCCTCGAGGAGGAGGGCTAAGTAGCTGGAGAGCAGAGTTAGAAGTGGTGGAAACAGGAGGAGAGATGGCCCTGCTCAGAGGAGCGTACAATCTAAAGGGAGGGGTGGACAGACTGAGAGACGCAGGGGAGAGAGGGAGAGTAGGGGGACGGAGGCAGAAGATAAGGTAGGAAGTTAAGTGGGAGAAAAAAAGGCTTTAAGAAAAGGGTGGGTTTTTAGGGCCCGTATACTAGAATGTTTTGCTGCTTTACTGACCACCTATTTGAAAATAAAAATGATCCTATATTGCATATTTCATCCATGTTGTCTTAATTACAGCATAGTTGTTCTAATACTTTTTTTCTTTTAGGATTTGCAGACCTGGGTCGATGATGTGGATGAAAATGGCTTTGTATTGGTCTCTTTTGGGGCAGGGGTAAAATATTTGTCTGAAGACATAGCCCAAAAACTCGCTGGTGCCCTGGCTAAATTACGCCAGAAAGTGATTTGGAGGTAAGGTGGTGCATTATGTATCCTTATTACTAACTATGACATTCTTGTTTGCAAGTGTGGTGCAAGCTCAGGGTGCCTTAGATGGTACCCCACACTCAGGCATTGTGCCTCCCACCTAGTGCTTCTTACCTTGCAGTCGGAAGGTGGGAGCAACTGCTTTACTCATACTTGCCAACTCTCTCGGAATGTCCGGGAGACTCCTGCATTTTGCGAGAGTCTCCCGGACTCCCGGGTGAGTGTGGCAATCTCCCGAATTCTGCCCTCTTCACTAGAAAGTGCCCCACTTCCTAGTGAAATGGGCAGAATTAGATCCCAAACGCCGCGATTCCCGGTGAATCGCGGCGTTTGCGCGGTTTGTGTCATGACATCACAGGGGGCGGGGCCAAAATGATGCGATTTAGTCCACCACGCCCACCTCCACTGGCTGGCTCCCGGAAGAGAGCTGAAGAAAGTAGGTAAGTATGCTTTACTGCTCAGGCTGGGGGCATGGTGCTTGGCTGTGACATCATAGCTAAGCACCAAGCTCCGAGCTTAACATTGGCATTGAGGAGCAGCAGCCGACAGCTTTACATCTAACAAGCACTTGTCATTTGACCTGCAACCTCAGTGGATTTGTCAGAGTTGAGGGGGAGAGAAGAGTTAAAAGTCTGTAAATTTAAAGTAGAAGTGGAGCTGCTGCTGTTGCCTTTACATCAGAAAAAAGAATATATATTTTCCAGTGCCATAATGTATTAAGTAAGTGGATTTATTGGATAACTGGTGGTATTTTATTTGTACAGAGACATCAATCACATTTTAAAGAGTGATGGCATATTGAATGCACAGCTTTGCAGACTCTCATTAGCAAAGGGGGAAAACGAACACTTTTATTGGATTATTCGATCCCTGTCAAATATATCAAGAGTACAAATAAATGGTATTTATATGAGTGCCACTGAAACCAATGACTACGCCCACCTGTCATTCCAAAGGTGGATCTTGAGCAAATCCTGCTCTGTCTTGTATTGTCGGCGTCTCGCTGCCCATAGAGCTCCGGTCACGCCCAACCTTAAACTGTGCACTCACACAGTGGATGATTCTGATCAGCGATCTGCTGTTCAGCATCCAGGGCTCCTGGTTCACCTTGACCTTCCACCATAGCAAACCCACCATGGCCTGGAACTAGAAACCTGAATTAATAGATTATGCAAGTCAGTGAGAAAAGCCGGATTCAGGAGCACCTATATAGTTAACAAGTACCAAACAAATTAATTGCACACAAATTTAAAATATACTATAATAAATAAAATGTAATAAATAACTCTCCAAAACCCTTGTTCCGCACTTTATTAAATACAATACTGGCTGAAAAAAAATCTTCTTTAATTCTTTTGCCTTGCTAGATCCCTTCAAGTAAAGAAATGGTACCCCCACAATAAAATCTCTAGGAAAAAAGTTACGTGCGCACACACACAATCTCACTACAAATTACTACAGCTAAATGATCAAAACCTGGAGTCCCCGGATCTCTCCTTCAATGGCAGAGTCCCAAACTGCCAGTGAATGAGTCCCCTCATTTTTTTTCATTTTGGACTATGATGGATCAATAAGAAAAGATGTTATTTAATAAAAGTGAGTGAGGGGCGAGTTTTGAAGACTCTCTGGCAATTAAAGTGTACTATAAAAATGTGTGTGTTTTTTTTTTTTCTTTTACTCTTTTTGTATAGTAGGCAGGGGTCTTAGTGGTACCTCTAAATTAGTAAAGTTGCTGCTCCGGGGGTCCCAATTAACTTGGTTTCCACAGCCAAGGGGGTTCACGATGGTCCCTGTCACTTTCAATATGGCATTTGGGTTAGCTCTGTTTTTTGCACCTCCCATAGAGGCACCTGCACTGTGCTGGACAGCCATGGCCTGGTTTTCTGACTCGTATGCTCATGAATTATTTTGCATTTTGATTTTTTACTTGACATATTGATTGCTTGGTTGAGTGCAAGGGGTTGTTTCATCTGTAGACATCAATAAAACAGTGTTACCTAATTACCTGATTAACAAACAATGGCAAAATGTTTACATGACATTACCAAGCAATAACGTTTTGGGAGGAAAATCTTATATGTGGTTATACTAGCAATAAGAAAAAGATATATACCGACGCACTAGATAATCATATACCCAGTCTATCATTATAATGTTTGTTATCATATGACTGGGTTGGTGCACCCTACACACGTAAAACTGATATTTACAGAGGTAAGTAGAAAGTAGAAAACGTGTATATTAGGGGCACTCTATGATTGTTTATTTATATAAAACATACATTTTATTAGTTCATTTAAAACAATAGTAGAGTCCCAAATTAGTACCTTAGTACCACTAGTAGCGAAATAAAACAAAAATAATAACCAAAATAAATTAATTAAAAAGACAGAACCAACTGCCTAGCCTCACTGTGTAGTAAGTATTACAATTTCCCTAATTATTTTATATCTGGGTAATATTAATCATCATGCTGTCCAAGTATCTGGCATAATAAGCAGATTAACCAAATGAGTATTCACACTATTTCAAAATGCAAGAGAGATAAGCTATACTATTACAAATAGTTCCTATTTGCATATATATGATATTATAAATCTAATGCACATAGATAGTCCTCCCAATACTTTATTTGTAGGGAGAGAGTCTGTTATATAAGATTGAAGTACATAACGTGTAGGACAAAATCAAGACCTCAATATTTTCTTCACCCATTTATAAGATAATTAGGTCTGGATTTGTCTAATATAATAGGAGTTATTAGTATGATTGTATTATCTTTCGTTTTATAAGACTATAAACTCCTTTTTCCGGAGAGTACCAAATTGGCTGCTATCTAATACCACTCCCTATTGATATGAGTCTGGTATCCCTCTCAGGAACTACTTTTGTGTGCCCCTAATATACACGTTTTCTACTTTCTACTTACCTCTGTTATACTAGCAATGTATACATAAATATGTATGGGTTAAAATATAGCTAGCAATTCAGCATAATGTCCCTTTTATCATGCAATAATTTTGTTTTTTTATTTTTTTTTGTGTAGATTTTCAGGCCCCAAACCAAGAAATTTAGGTAACAACACAAAACTAGTGGAATGGCTACCTCAGAATGATTTACTTGGTAAGTAAATGCCATGCCATTATTTCTCATATATTTAAAAAAACAATGCATTTCATTATAAATGATGAAATACGTCTCCGTTCAGACACAGAAAGTACAGGTGACCAGAGAAAACATTTAGTTGGCTGAATTTCAACAAATGCTAGAAAAAATATAGAAGGAATATAAAAATATGAATACATATTTTATTGAAGCGAAATTAGGCTGTGAAATTCCATACACAATGGCAACATTATTAAATAAATGTCAATATGGATTTGAGGCCTTTCTTACAGGAAATGGAATCTGTGACTCTAATAAGTTAACTGCATTAAATGGAATGATTGAGTCAATTAATTTGATTGACATGTATGGCATACAAAGAATGTGTTTCCCCTTGTGTGACTTATTTGTAAATTGCAGTTTTATTTGAGCCGTTTGTGAATGTTTCCCCTTAACATCTCATTCACCAAACTCTGTATAAGCCAGAATATCACAGGAGCGGAAATATCTCAAACCTTTGGTTTTTGATCCATAACCCAACCACATTAACCACATAACTTCTGTGTTTCTTTAATTTAGAAGGTGAATTTAAGTAGTTACATTTGTAAACTCACTGCAATACCTTTTTTTGAGTGAAGGAGATGCTATGCAAGACATAAAAGTTCAGTGTTCCTTGCGCACTCTCCCGGAATTTCAGTTGGGTCTCCCAGACTCCCAAGAAAGCAGGCCATTCGACCACAACATATCCACTTATTAGTGAATTGAGCAGGAGGGGGGGCATCCATGACACAATTCATGACTGCCCTTTAGGTCCCAACCTCATCCCTCGCCCCCCGCAGGGGCAATCGTCTGGTTTCTAGCAGAGGCGGATCCAGACTATTACTATACCCCGGGCGATTTTAGGGGGGGCAATTTAGGCCCCACCCCCTTTCTAATTTCTAAGGCTGCCGGCGGCTGCACCCTATGTGCAGGTCCGCTCGGCAGTGACAGTGTGCTGCCCCGCTGCTCTGATTGTGTTTAAAACACAATCAGAGCAGCCGGGCAGCACACTGTCACTGCTGAACGGACCTGCACAGTGTGCAGCCGTCGGGAGTAAGCCCCTGCTAGGGGGGGCGATCGCCCCGATCGCCCCCCCCCCCTGGATCCGCCACTGGTTTCTAGTGGGGTGTTTCCTACACATGAAGACAATGGGGGGATGAGAAATGCATATGGGAAAACAGGGAGAGGTACACAAACAACATTGGAGACAGGAACACAAAGAGTAAAGAGAGACAGGAGGAAATGAAAGACAGAGGCAGACACATTAGGGGAGGAGTCAACAAACAAGCATGGTGGGGAAGAAAGAGCCAGGGATGGGCTGGGGAAAAAGTGTACTTTTGCCCTTCACAGTGAAGGGGGGTGGTCACGTGCTGTGTATGTAAAGAGCAGTGCACTGCCGCCTTTATGTTTAATAGGTGGCATGTTGTACAGAGGAGGCAGGACCACCATCTGCAGCAGTAATAGGCTGCATGTCTCCTGCCTTCTCCTGGGAGCCCTATGACATCACTGGGGCTGCCAGACTAAAACAAAAAACTAATTTGAGGTCAGTCACTGGCCTCTGCATAGGAGATGAAGGTGGTGAGTCTAGCATAGGGGAAGGTAGGTTGCGGATAAATGGAAACCCCCACTAAGTGCGCGCCTGCCACCCCTTCGTGTGTGGCGATACCAACCTCCCCTCCAGGTTCTCCTGGAGAGGTAACAAAAAAAATCAGTAAGCAAATACTCATACTTGCCACCTTTTTCTATTTATATTTTGAATGATATAATTAATATTTTTTATATATCTTAGTATAGACTAGAATTATTAAATAATTTTTCATGAAATTCATTTATAAATTTTATAGGTCATCCAAAAATTAAGACATTCCTCAGTCACGGAGGATTGAATGGTATATTTGAAGCTATGTACCATGGAGTACCAATAGTAGGAATCCCACTGTTTGGTGACCATTATGATACCATGACCAGAGTACAGGCTAAAGGTATGGGAATCCTTCTGGAGTGGAAAAGAATGACAGAGGATAATCTATACAAGTCCCTTTCAGATGTTATCCATAATCCCAGGTAAGACTTATTTCCAGCATATTTTGAGACTATGCAATGACAATTTTTTTTAAAAGAAAAAGGGGGCATAGTCTTGGGGTAATTTTCGGATTTGAACCCTGGTTTCACATGGTCTCATATTTTTGCTTGTGAATCACAGAGGCAGATGCTGATTATTAGGCATGTCCTGTCCATATACCAGAAGTGCTAACAAGGGGTACCTCACTGCTTGTTAGTTTGAGACATTTTTGGGACTCTCTGCCCATTAAAAACAGTTCTCTTGTACTTGCCTACTATTAGTCTCTTTACTGTAAGTCTTAGGCTTTATTTTCACTTTTCTCTATTTCTTATATTTTACATTAACAATACTTTTTACATAGTAACATAGTTGATGAGGTTGAAAAAGGACACCAGTCCATCAAGTTCAAACTATTTTGGATCTCCTTTCGATCCTGCACTTATATTTGAAATTGATCCAGAGTTTAAGCAACCGCCAATCTGTTTCAATTGTGAAAATCCCCCCAGACTCAATATTGCAGTCCTATTTTTACCCTATATCCACTACTATCCTTCATTTTAATTAACGGTCGTATCCCTGGATACACCTTTACTCTAAAAATTTGTCTAACCCTTTCTTAAACATATTTATTGAATCTGCCATCACAACCTTTTCTGGCAATGAATTCCATATCTTGACTGCCCTTACTGTAAAGAACCCCTTCCTTTGCTGGTTGTGAAACTTCCTCTCCTCTAACCTTAGGGAGTGATCACGTGTCCTGTGTATGGTCCTTGGGGTAAAAAGTTCCCATGAAAGTTCTCTGTATTGACCCCTAATGTATTTGTACATAGTAATCATATCTCCCCTTAGATGCCTCTTTTCTAAAGTAAACATGCCTAAACTGGCTTACCTTTCCTCATAACTTTTTGTCTTAGTATTACTTAAAGTATCCTTTTTAATAAAGTAACTTTTTCCATTTGTTCATTTTTTCAAACCAGTTACCGACAACAAGCACTGAAGTTGTCTAAAATTCACAAGGATCAGCCAGGTCATCCTGTCAGCAGAGCAACTTATTGGATAGATTATATCATTCGCCACAATGGGGCTGAGCATCTTCGTGCTGCTACTTATGATATATCCTCTTATCAGTATTTCTTGATCGATATTGTATTACTTGCCCTCTTTATTGTTGTTTTAACATGGTTTGTGCTTTCAAAAATGATGAAATATCTGCGGAAGAACACAGGATCAGAGCAAAGCACCATCAATGGATTTTGCCATAACGGCATAGCAAATGGCAAACACAAGAAAAATGGTTATATAAAGCATAAAGAGAAAGTGAAATGAATAAGTACAGCCCTGGTTTAAAGGCTGATGTAAATGGAGCCACTGTAACACGGATTCTAACTATTGTCAGTACTACTGGAGTCTTCACTGCATCAGGAAAAAATACCAGTATAGTCGGCCTCAAGTATGAAACAATTATGGCCATTCATTTCAATCATTATTTATTTCAATGCGATTTCCTTGTTTCTCAGTTGGTGTATTTTAGCCTTTCCGAGCACTGAAAGACTTGAAGTAGAATATCTACTAACACTTCTAAACAGTCCCTCTGATTGCCTTGTTGTTAACTAAATTCTAAGAAAACATTCAGCATCCATTTATATTAACACCTTTTAATGATGTTTCATTTTTAGAACAGCATAGTTATGATTGTTCTCACTTCCATTTTTGTACTATGTCCATGTGCAACATACAGTATAACATGAACAAAACATATATTTATATGAATATATTATGTCACATGTGGTCTACATATATATTCATGTACATTGTTTTCATTTTAGTCTGTTATTTCAAAGGAATTACTGTAAGTGCATAAGAAAGCCACTAAATTCATGAGTTATGTTGGGTCATTATTAGTATAAATCTGTGAAAGGTAAGAGGTATCCATAAGCACCCTACTGTACATATTTTGGTGGAAAAAATGTAGATAAAATATAAATTCTTCATTCAAAATGACTACAGTGTCCATAGTCCGTGAGGTTGAGCTGCATTTAGGAACTTGCAGACATCATTTGACATTAAAATGTTGATTTATCTCTATGTGGAAGTACAAATGGAATGCTGGAGGTTTGTTAACTGAAAGAAACTGTGGTTAACATCAATTACTACCTTCTATGTATTCTCTCCTATAGAGAACCGTTAAACCCGGGATGGCTGTGAGAGTCATTTTGAATCACTTGATGCTGCAGCAATATAAAATGTCCTGCTGCTGGTATTTATCAAGCCAGGGCTCAATGGTGAGCCCTGGTGATCCCTCGCCCCCCCTTCACTTTAATAATTAAAACCTCCTTCAGCTATGACCTAATGCTGCCGGCGGATGGAGGATCTGACCTGAGTAACTACTGCGCATGTGCAGCAAAAGTCACACATATACATTTTGTTAGGAGCCCAGCGCTGGATGCAGAAAGGCTTCTCTGGTGATGATGGAATTTTCATTGCTTGTTAAAGTGGGGCACATCACAATTCCCATAGAAGTCTGTTAGGACTGCAGTGACCAATGTTAAACAGGTTACGGCAGGAGAAATCTCTGATGTCTCCTGCTTTAACACCTTGATAAATTAAAAGAAGAGCTGCCATGGCCAAAACAAAAGTTTTCTCCGGATTTCAGGCTTATTGCAGCTTAGTAAATAGACCCCTTAGTTTTGGTCTCCAAATGCAACTCAACTTTTGTGAACGATGTATGATGACAATTGTCATTTGTTTGTAGTCTAATAAGCTCCTACTGCACAGTTAAAAAACTAGAAACATATACGGCCATTATCTCAAAAGTGTAGTAAAGAAAAACACTTAATACAAAATGTTCCAGAAAAAACATTTATTTTAAACCAGCACTACCTACCTGTAGGATCAGTCTTGCTAAGCTTCAGCCTAGCCCAAGGGGTTGCTGCAAGCAGCAAATTTTACCAGAGTTGTGCCATTTCTTTAATACAGGATCAGCATATTAATTCTCTGCCACACTTGGGGAGGGCCTATCAGAAGCTGCAATCTTTTGATTGGGGTTCTTGATTCACCCCAACCTACTGACCGGTGATATTAGAACAACCAGAAGGGTACAAACTGCTGCATGAAGCAGCCCCTGGAGCTCAGACTAGGGTAGTGAGAAGCTTAGTAAAACTTGGTCAATAATTCAGAGATTCTGTTCACATTGATGATGGCGTGTCTGTGTATATATTGATAAACTGAAAACATGTAGCTATTTATTCCAATATGACAATTGTAGCCAGAGCATAGTCTGTGCAATGTGAAGAAAGTGTTGCTAATGTCAATAGTTACTTCAAAATCCACGTGACGTTAATCATGTAATTTATCATCCCAGCTTTGTTTATGAATTTGAACAAGCATACAAAAATATCGTCTAATCTAAATAAGTCTCACTCATAAGATAAATATGTAATATAAGACAACATACGTATATGTATTGATTGACAAAGTACTAGATAAACATGCACATTTAATATATAAGATAAATTAATCATGTGAAAAGCTATGGGGTAATTTATTAGTGTAGTATGTGTAACTTATGTATAATTTAAGTTTAACATTAATCTTGGCACCTCCATTTAATTATGCAACCATTCTGCTGTAACCCGATCCTGAAACCATATATATCAGATATCATGAAAAATATAGCTCAGCAGTATATGCACATCAAGATTTAGTTCTGGATATAACTTCATTAAAGTCATCTAAACCTATTTTACTAAACTAGTTACACTGGTAGATCATATTGCAAAGGCTGGAGTAAAATCTACAGCTATAAATTTGAACCAGGTGGCTATTAGTGTTTATCTGCCTAGTTGCTGTGCGTTACTGTATAATTACACTTTTAAGACATTTTAGTAAATTACCCTTAGGAGTAAATGTGTCAAACCTTCTAAAAGGAAGTGTTGCAGTGTTGCCCATAGCAACCAACCATATTGTAGCTACCATTTTCTAGAAAGTACTGGATACTGTACACGATAGCTAGAATCTTATTGGTTGCTATGAGCAACACCTCCACTTTTACTTTTTAGAAGGTTTGACACATTTGTTCTTTACTGTCTGAAGAATATTACTGTGCTCTATCATATGCGCTATGCTGGTACATTTATGATGGCCACACTAAAAACAGACTATGCTTGGTTTATGATTTAATAATTCCTGACAAGTATTGTAACTGAGACAAAGCATAATATAGGGGAAAGCAAAGAAGCAAAAATATTTTCTTATTGATTTAAAATCAGTGTAGATAATTCCAAAAATATCCCTTTAGAAATCTGTTTACTTGGTATGTAAAATGCACCTTCACTGTTTGTACATAGTAAGCAGTATTTTATTTATTAATACAAATGCAAACTTTATTACTGTTTTTTAAAATGTAATACTGACTTTCTACATTGTAGCACTATCCACCAGGAGCTCCATACTTTAGTTGTTAATTTAATAACCATTTTTATTGTGACATGCATATTAACAAGCAGATTAGTACTCCTGAAGCAATGATTGGTGGAGAATAATGTAGTGTTGTTTAATGGAGTGTATAAATAAATATGATTTTAGTATTGGGAAGATTTGTTTTCAAATGATAATAAAATAAATAATTGAAAGGTTTAAGCCTAATGCATAATAATATTCAAATAAAGGCACCACCAGGGAATGTATGTATACAGTGGTGGAACCTTTATCGGATGAATCCAAGCAGCTGCTGTGGTACCCAGTGATGAGGGAGCCGGCTATGCTGAGCCACCCACTCTTCTGAGCATACACGGAGGGACAAAGCATGCACAGTGAAGGCCCTTATGTGCTTTCAGTTCTATAACACTGAGTGTTATACCATGCGTACATATACTGCATACACAAGTGTGAAGGCCTTTCCAATCAGTAAACATTTTAAAGCAGTTTGCCCCCCCCCCCCCCCTATTTTTACTAGAGAGCATTTATAATCTATATTGTATAGCATTATTTTAATTGAACATAGCACTTGAAGAGGCAATATATGTAACATGTATGTCTCCTATCTCTTAAACCTAGCACAGCACTGGTTCTGACTTTTTCTGTATGGGCAACACATTTTTAGGACAGAATGTTTCCGTTCATTGGCCCAATCATTTTACAGCATGCAACTAAATGAGCGACTGACATGAACATATTCTTAAAACCTGAGGACAGAGAATGCACCGTATTGTTAAAGTAATAGATATATTACTAACATAGGAAGTCTGTTGCATATCCCAGCTGACATTTTATCTTAATTATTTAAAACTAGCAAACAAATATATACTTCATAGGTCTCCCTCCCGTACTGTTGAATGAACAAGTTTATCTGTGCTGGTTATAAAATATGGAGTTTAATAAGGGTGCCATTAAGGCAATGGTAAAAAAAAAAATATTAATATATTGGTGGGGTTCCTGTTGCTGCCATCTTGCTCACTTTGCTGGAACCCACAATAGGACCACTGGTGACTGTCCAGCATTATTATCGACCAGCATGAGCCAATGTTCCCCCTTAGCTCAGTGGTCTGGAAATGAAAGAGTTAAAAATATATTCTCATAAGTACTCCACCCTCAAAGATTACATTGAAACTGGGATCATTTTTACTTACCAGATCAATTACTCTATTATTTCCAGATTGTCCAACATAAAGGCAACATTAGCCTGGACTATTGAATAAAACTCTTAACCTTAATTTGCAGGTAACAATGAAGCAGGAAAGCGCTAAGTGTTAAATCATTTTGTTTTTCATTTTAGGTGTAAACAGTAACTTTGTATACAGAACAATTAAACTGCACATACTGAGGATTTGGTTAATTAAATCTTTTGTGTTTGCTCAGATCTACAACTGAACACTAGATTTGTTGCATCCTTCGTTGAAGTCCCACTAGTAGTTATAATGTAAAGATGAAAATTCTGGACTAAGGTGGGACACTGAAAACCTGTTTAGATTCTGCTACAGCATACAGCATGTGTCCTCCATGTGTGGGTGGACACTATTTAACAAGAGTTCTCATAGTAAAGTCTGTTTTACATAATGTCTCTCTGTCACAGGATATGTGACCTACTGTGTTTAAAGTTTGTGTTTAACCCTGCCTTTATGACACTGAAATAAAATTGCAATTAACTCTCAGTACAAGTTAATGTATTACTTTATTACAGAATCATGCAAGTGTAAGATTTATTATTTTACAAATATAGGCACTAAACACAGGGCCATCTCTTCCATTGGGCACGATGGGCAGGTGCCCGGGGGCCCCACAGGCAAGGGGGCCCCATAGACAGGGCTCTTAAGTGAAATAAATAATCCTACAAAAAAAAAAAAAATCCTGCAAATTATATATATATATATATATATATATCTCTATATATGATACACATATATAGAGGTAGGGGCCCAGCTGCACTGCTTTGCCCGGGGGCCCATAATGTTGCTAAGGTGGCCCTGACTAAATAAAACTTAAACATATTAACAAAACATTTCTATTCTTTTTTTTTTTTTCCCCTAATTTAAACTAAGTACACTCCATGTTTACATTTTTTCAAAAACTATACCAACATTATGTAGGTGAAAAATATCACACAAATTGTAGTTCACATCACATTTTACCCACTTATTAAAATGGCAAATGTATAAAATGACTTACATTTTGAAAAATACCTACATGACTGTCCTAATGTCTACTGTACAACTTGAAGCTAAAACAATTGAAAGTGAAAATTAACATTGTTTCTCAAGTTCAGAATTAAAAGCAAACCTTTTGTTTGTATACTCGCAATAATAAAAATAAAATATTTGTTTAAATTTCAGGATTCTTTGTGTAGTTTGTTAACTGCCTCTTCCTGGTCCGTGAAATTCAGGAGTAAAAATCTGTCTTGTGAAGCCGCATATTAACAGTCCAGTTACTCCATCTTTATATTTAGTCTGCAAAGACAATATGAACACAATACAGTAAAACAAAATAAATGTTACAATATCTCGCCAGAGAGCAGGTGAAAATGTCCTATAGTGGGTTCTCCTAGAAGCTCGGTTCTATAGTTATACAGATTTTCTTAGTATTGCACATTTATTTTCTGTCGGTGTACCATTTACAGGTGGGGCAGGCATTATTGCAGTACGTGACATATTGTAATGGAGAATCATTTGAAGAGTTATCGCTACACTGTGATACAATACCTGAACCATAGGAACACAATGTTAAATCTGATAAGTGCAATCACATTGTTGTTGGTTTAGCACACCTTATTATTCGAGAGCATGCCAAGTATAATGGTGCAATGAAAAAAATATCGTAACCATTGCAAACCAATGACTGACAGCTTGCTATGTGTTCTAGCACATGTATTCTGCTTGCACCAGTACATTAAATATACTCTTCGATTAGCACTCTGCATTGCGTCAAGTAGGGAAGTAAAGTTCTTCTTGTCCTTATGTTCCATTTATTATGTGATTTTAGATTTCTCAAAGTCTGATTCAGTCATTTCAGACTTAGGAGCTGACTTGATAAAAGTACAGTATATACACAGCCATGATCAGTGTTTTCTATATTTTACATGTATAACTTATATTTTAAGTGGTCAAGATATATGCACGTTAGCCCTACTTTCCTTTCTATTTGTCGAATGTAAATATTAAACAGGATGTATCTTATTTCCGTATTGCAGGAATATTCCCTGCTTCCATAAAGGTGTTATTAATTTATAAATATATAGTTTAGCTTGCCTACAAAACCATTGTGTTTGTTCCATCTTCTCCCTAAACCAAGGTTTCCCAAACCCAGTCCTCAGGGCTCGCCAACAGTGCAGGTTTTACGGATCACATGTGACATAATTAGGACCTCCTGTGGATCTGTTACAATGTGTCAGTTGGTAATGATTACACATGTGCTCCAGCAAGGAGATATGGAAAACCTGCTCTGTTGTGGAGCCCTGAGGACTGGGTTTTGGAAACCCTGCCCTAAACCATCTATAGAGGCATACAACTCAATACAACAGTTTGGGGGGTAACCTAGTGGCAGGGATGTGACTCCTGTCAATAAGATCCCGGATCACCAAAACTGACAGAGAGCAGGCAAGAGGGTGGCTATCACAGACCCTACCCCTAAATGGAAGTGCAGGTGGTCAAATAAGCTCTCCATATGTCTCTTCTACAATATGCTAATGTGATTTTTACCTTTCAGCG
This sequence comes from Mixophyes fleayi, assembly GCF_038048845.1. Lineage (NCBI taxonomy): Eukaryota > Metazoa > Chordata > Amphibia > Anura > Limnodynastidae > Mixophyes > Mixophyes fleayi. Next base: position 130,651,377 of record NC_134402.1, on the reverse strand, counting down.
AGAACATTTTCATTAGATCGGTGTAAGAGTACATTCTATTTGGATCATCAATGTGCTGTAGCAACTCCTCTTTACTCAGAGCCTCTTCTCCGAGAACATTCTTTATTTCGTCATAGGTCAGGTATCCATCTGCATCTTTGTCTGTTCCATAAAAAAATACCTGAAAGTCTGAATACATAGACATTTTAAATAAGTAGATTCATTCTTTTGAATGAGTGGCAAAGAATGAACCTCATTCTGAAGCTCATTGGATGCGCATCATAAAACATCTTGATTTTACACCACTGCACCTAAAGAGTTCATCCAGTGTATTTCATGACAACACATTAGAATGCTATTTTATCCTATAATACTTATTAATTTTGATTCATTTAGGGCTTAAAGTAATCATGAGATTGAGAGGACATCAGCAGTGTATTACATGTAGAACTTTGGAGTATTTTAACACTTGTGTGTCTGTGTGTCCTTGACATAGGGAATATAGATTGTAAGCTCCAGTGAGACAGGGACTGATGTGGATGATTAATTATTATGAGAGAGAGAGATATAGAGATAACATTTGTGCTTACAGGGCAGCCCAAAGCTTTAGAGGCTGGAAGTTAAACTATGTCTGAGTTATTGAATTCCAGAGTACATGTTGAGTACAAGTGAAGCCTTTAACCTGTGGAATGGGGAGTTGATAATAGCCAGAGGTCATTCAATGGCAGACTGCATGAAGTTTTAATTATATTCTGGGAGATGCAGACAGCCATTGCAATTACTTGCATTTGTGTGGCAGCACTAGTAAACGTTTTACAGATTAGATACCATTAGTCAACAAATGTGTGTCTCACCTATCACAAATGCCACATATTTTGTTTTATAGATTTTAATGTTGCATGTAATAATAAAAAAAATATATTGGATACATTATTTTAGAGCAGAACTTATTGCAAATGCTGTGTTATGTTGCTTGGAAAAGCAAACTAACACCAGGTTATAAAAATCAGTATGACACCTCTTACCTGCTCGACTTTTCAGGAGAGATGTGGATATGTGATACAGTTCTCCAGGCTCATCCTTCTGCTCTGAAATTGGTTGCACAGTGGTCTTAATCTTCTGAATAATCTCTACAGTGTATGTAACACAAATTTGTTAATTTAGCTTGACGTAATACTTGAAACATATTATAGGTGGATCCACCACTTGATGGATTTCAGATCCTGTTCCACTCAGCATCCAAAAAGCCATGTTTTATTTAAAGTGTACCCATCAGGGTCAGGGGAGGGCTGGCAGATTTTAGCCTTGGGCGCAAGACTCGACTCGGCAGCTTATGTGAAATGAAAAAAAATGCAGGTGGCCCAGTCACCCAGCACAAGGTAGCCCACTATGGGAACGGCCCTGTGGGCAGATGCCCCTCAGCCCAGCCTACCCTTGATCAGGGTGCACAGAATCATAATTATTACAAATAAGTGAGCCACCCTGTGTCTCTAAAACCATTATTGTGTTTTGGTGTTGGTTTTAAAAAACCTGGCTACGGTTTTGTTTTTGCTTTAGGATTTTACCCAATAATGTAAATTTATTGAAAACTGATGAAATTTTTTTTATAAAATCATGTAATTTTGAGATTTGATTATTTACATTTATTTACACTAAATTTATAATCTACAGATGGGTTTCTATTATTTGAGGGATATTATTATTATTATTATTGAAAAAATAATTTTAAACCAAACAACATCACCAATTATAGCCTATCTCTAGCTATAGCTATAGGTAATAGCTATAAAAAATAGCATTACCTAAGTATACATCTTCAAAACCAAGTGGCATCATCATTACAGTATTTAAAGCTAATAACATTATGCCCAAACACTGACTGTATGAAGAACTGTAGAGTGCAATGGAGCAGAGACAGGTAGCCAGCCTCGCAAGATTAATTATGCAAAGGATTTCCTCCCTAGAAACTTTGTGGACTTCTTTAAATTTTTGTTATGAGACCCAAAAATTTCTAATTATGCCTCGATCCCAGACCAACCTTACATAAGGCATAAGCCATAGAAAAAAATGGACCATCAAATACATGATTGTGTATTTCATTCTTTATGTCTTTATTGCAATTAGCTGTCAAACCCTCTTACGTGATTGAAATGCTGGACCTGTTGCAACATGCGGAGCTCTACTCCAGGTTTGTATTCTCTCCATATCTCTGACCACCATTGATAATATATATCTCTTTCTGAGGATTCTCACTACTTGGTCGGATAATACCATGTGACCTGTGCATGGGCTTCTGGGAGTTGTAGTGGCTCTTCTGATATAACATTATGCACAGAGATTTGAGCAAGATTACAACTCACACAAAGTGAGTAGCCTGGGCTCGCAGCTGCCAAATCATGTGATATTTCATCACTTGAAAACAAAATTTTGTCTCGCTTTCAGATCCAGGGAGCACGGGCAATTCTGAGTCAATCTGAGGCTCGACTACAGATAAATAAAACTTGAAAGAGTTGGATTAACCAATATAGGAAGCGCCTATCTCTAATAATGGTCAAAAGTTTGTGGTAAACTAAATCTTCAAAATTCAATTTATATACTGGCCTGATAAGGTCAGTAAAGAAAGCTCCAGTACAGCAACCAGTGCTGTCATGACCAGCTTTCCATGGTCTGCGTGTGGTAAGGACCATCCCAGTATACTGAAAGGCCATGAAGTATAGCAGATAGATAAACTTTAAACTCATTCTGTAGCACTGTATTCCCAAAGGGCATTACTACCACAGGTGCGTACTTTGTTTTGTACAATATGTGGCTTTATATTGTCCTCTGTCAATACACTAGCTGCTCAAGAGAGGATTTGAAGCAAGGAGAGATTTAATTAAAAAGCATATTGACAAAGTGAACATGTATACACTGTATGACGTACAACTTAAAATAGACAACATTGTTTATTAGTATTTACCCATTTTCAACTGCTTCTAATTTGCGCTGTTCTTTCCAGTTCTAAATATAAAAACATTTAATTTTCTACTATACTGGAATAGATGCATTTTTCATTATGCCCTAGAAGAAAGCTGCATTTTGGAACTTCTGAATGGTCAAAATATAACATTGAAGGTAAGTAAGGCCCATAGCAAATAATTGCCTCGAGCAGCAAGTTTTGAAAAGCCAGATTCAGACGGAAATTTAGAGCACTATATAGTAATGTTTTATGACTGATTTAAAATAAAAGGATGCCATTGTAGCTTAAATGATCAGTTAAAGTCTGACGTCAAAATTAAAAACAAAAGAAAAAGAAATAGATATTGTTATGCAAAGTGGCATAATATAAAAAAAAATATTTTCCTTTTGCATAGTTGTACTATATATAGTCATAGAGGGCCTAATTTAGAGTTGGACGTTATTTACACTGAAAACATAAGTGTAGATTGGATCACGTAATTTACACAGTATTTATAGTGGCACGGATCTTTCACGATTCATGGGACTTAGAATACTGGGAAAATTGCACAAACACGTCTCTTTATCTGCCTTATGGGCCAGCGTGCAAGTGTATCATACACAGAGCCCTGTAAAACAGATAATTAAATATAATAAAGAAATGTAAAAAAAAATTGTTCTTTTCTCCCCCAAAACAGCACAAGGGTTGGTTATGCTGTTTGGTAGGGGTGCACACCTTTTTTTAAATTAAATTGTTTTTACTTTGTTTTTTAATACATCAAGGTCTCTTGCACCAGCTGAAAGCACCCGCAAAAGAGACGTCTCCTAGAGACCTATCTGTGGTTGCTTTCAACTCAAAATAGCATGTACAGTGTGTGAGCACATCCTAGGCTCACCCACTACCTCCCCAGTTCCACCTCTCTAAGCACAGAGAGGTGCAACAGGGAGATCTGTCTCAATCCGAGTGTAAACTGAGACAGATCTTTGGTTAAAAGTGCTTTTTGCGTTGACAAGAAGGTCTTGCGTCCGACTCTAAATCAGGCCCAGAATGAGAAGCTCATCATTCCTGATCAAGGCTGTTATCGCACATAGATGGGCAGACTGCATGGTGCAGCCGTCAATGACCTTTTAAAAACCAATTAATTTGGAAATTATTAGTGGTGAGTAGTGGAACCTCAATGCAGTATTTAGGCACTAGACAAGTTATCAGACTTATTGACTAAGGCAGCATAAAATTTATCTCTATATTGCTTTGTTTCCGTCCTTATGCTACAGTTTGCATTACAATAACAAGTTTGATTGCTGTGCTATTTTGTGTAAATTGTGTAAATTGTGAAGTTAGGGCCCTTTTCCACCTCAAGCGGCAGAATTACCCATATCTTGCTGAAGTATAATATCTCAATTTATAGACACCTTTTCAGAATTATGTTTGTCATTTTAAAATGAGATTGAATCTCTTATACACTTTAGTTTTTATGTTCAACATTTCTTCTGTAGTTGAATTCAGATGTAATATCAGACTTACCAGTTTGTACACTTTCCTCCAGTGCTTTTCCTTTCAGATCAATTGTTGCTGTAACAGAAATGTGACATAGTTTTACATTTAGCACCATTATGCAAATTTTAATAACTAAGCTTTGTTTTTCTTTATAAGGTGTTCATTTAACTAATGTGAAGTGACTAGGGGTAAGTTCTGTGGAAGTAAATGCGGACACATTTTGGACAGATCTTGCTTCGGCCTCCTACTCATGTGCCTATATATGTAAATATGTCAATTAAATGGGATGGAAACCCCCATCTGCATTAAAATATTTATAGGCCCCAGGGTCGTATGTGAGCGAATCCCTAGATGCACACGCTGCTTTCAAGTTCCCTGGTCAAGTGTGACAGTTACTGGAATGTCAAGCCTACCTCTGTCTCTCTGGGCCTTAAATGTATTGAAATCATAACCAGGAGCCCTACACCCCAAGTCAAATTCCAAGTTTCAAACACCTATTGGGGTCCATTTTTTTCATATATATATTTCATATAATCAGCTGAAAGACACCTGTCAACACTGTTTAAAGGTCCTCTTTCTCATACAGTGAGTAACTTTATGACACTCTTTAGGCAAGCAGAAGGACTTGAATTATGAGTATGGGGGCATGGATATTGCCAATACAGAGAATGGGGGAAATGAACCTTTGAAAGCAGTTTACTGGAGTTTCATCTGTAGATTGAATTGAATCTGCATATCAGATTGTCTCTAAAGCACAGTCAGGGATTATCTACCCTTAAAGGTAGCCTATGATACACAATCTGTGCAGTCATAAATTTCCGCACACATGTTCACATGCTTTCCGAATGGATATTCTGGCCATCCCAGTCAGCATTTGAAAGGCAGCATTTAAATATTGATCAAGTGGTCTTTTGGGCACATGCATGCTGTGACTGGTAGTCAATTAGGTCTAAAACAACCTAATTGGCCACCAGAATGGCAACATGTATCAAAACCTTAGAGAATGTTGGCACTGGAGAACCTCAATGTGTATTTGGTTTCACTTTGCAGAATTTCCAACGAAGTCTACATAGATTAATCATTGATCCCTATACCACATGTATGTATTTGTATTAGAAAATGGATCATGGCAATTCTGTATGCCGTACAAGCCTTAAAAGCTAAAAAAAATGTTGAAAGATGGGATGCCCTTGTAGAAGCTGATTAGCATATTTGCTTAGTGTCTGAATATAGATATAAATAATACTACTTTTTTAATGCACGGTGGGAATTTTTTACAACAGAGTACCTCAATAATAATGTGTGAGACTCTTTTTGGGACCAGGTTTGAACACACCCAAGTTTCATGGTTTGAAACATGAATTGTGTCAAGCTCTGCACATAGCCCTGCAGGAGAAATCAAAGATTTCTTCTGCCATAACCCATCTAACGTTTCTTAATACAGTTCCCATACATTAATATGGTGACTGTGAAGTTCTGCTATGCATAAAGCTTTGAACTCAAGATGGCATTATCTGTAATTTTGTATGGATCCAGGTGAAGCCTCTCCGGCTTCGCTGGATCCCTCAGCGTGGAAGTGCTATGCACATGTGCTAGACTGCCGGTAAGTAGTAAAAAGAGTTTGTGTTACCAGAATAGCCCCGGCATGGTGAATTACAGCGGTTCTTAATTAGGTATCACTGTGATTTGCGGAAATGCATAATGATCACTGCACAATTTTAATACATAGACCCCTTAGAGCTTCCTGCTTTATTCTCTTATCTTGATTTTTTTCAAGTTAACGGCTCGTTTTAATCCTTATTATGGTATTATTTGACTCTAGGAAATATCACAAATATCAACTTTAAATTTCAGTGTACAAATAAGCTATCAAGTATTTGTGTGCTACATGAAAAAACAGTCAGTATTTAACTTATGTGCAAAACAGAAAACTAATTTGCACCCCTTGCATTGTAACATGGTTTTGTCCAGGAGACTTAAATAAGAAACTTCTTCATTTAAGATCCTTAATGAATCAGGCCCCATATTTGTAAAAATGTGTAATATTAAATATTTGGTGAGAATATTTTGCAGTATGTCCCAGATGTAGGGTGGTGAATAAGATCAAACAAGAGACAGATGGCGAGTGCAAACTAGTTGATAAGAAATTATGATGTAGAGGAAATGTTATGTAGAGAGATATGATGAATGGTTGAAAGACTCCTATGCCTTGTTAAACATGTAATATGTATTCTTATTAGTAGTTGTTAATGTGGACATAAAAGACAGTAATATCATACTGTGCTAAATACATATTGTACTATATCAAATTCTGTAAACAGGTTGTAATTACCCTGTTTTGCAATGAGGAATTAATTTGCATAAAAGCTACATGTTGCGCAGCTATAATTTTAGAGGCACTATGGGACATTTATAAAAACTGATGCAAAGAGAAAAATTGATGGTACATAATTATATATTTAAGTACAAATATATTTTTGAAGAGCAGGTTATAATTGCAAAGATATGCTTGTAAGATATAACTGCTTTATTCCTTTGTACCAGTTGTTACAAATGTCCCAGCCCATCGGATTTAGCTAGAATCTGATTCTCTGCTATGCTAAACACCATAGTTTTTGTGGGAACGAGTTTACTTTAATATCCCAGTGTCTACAGGACTAATAACTTTTTATAGAGATACGACACATTAGTTTTTTCACAATGTGGTCCTCTCATGTTAGAGATTTTAGGCCTAATACATCTTCGGAGCAAGGAACTTGAGGGCAGTTTCCACCGCAATCAAATCGAAGAGGATCTCAAGATACATTCCGATAGAATCTGGCTGTAAGTAAGCTCTGACAAATAGTACTTGCATTATACAGACAGATGGAACAGACTCCAGTAAACACACATGCATATGTTCAATATAAAGTATATGAAAAAATATGTATTCTAAAATAAATGAACAACACTTTACAGTATAATCATTAATAAAAATATGGATTTAAAAAATAAAATAAAAACATTTTTATTAAATTTAATCTTAAAAAAGGATGCTTTTAATGCATACTGTACATACAATGCATTTTTATAGTCTATCTTACTTGCATACACATGTTCTGTGCTAGCTACTGGCATGCATACATGTACTTTTTTAAAACAAAGACTCTATCGAAACAGCCATCACTATCAGTCACCATTTACACCTGCCCTGTAGCTGCTGCAAATTATGCGGATGAATCCAAATGTGCTTAAGAGAAACCCAGGACTTGTATCGGCCGCATCTACATCGGAACTCCCTCAGCATGCCCTTACTGTACATGGCCTACATTAGTCCGCCCCTTCCCTCCCCTGATTCGTCTCTCAGGTCAAAGGTGACATTTGCGTCTAGAAATGAATTGCATGCAATTGCTTTCATCGGTGTAAAGTTAGTTTCAAAGCATGGGCAGAGCTATTTCACACAAGAAACGCTACGCAAATGGACGTACATCCAAACATGAATCAGGCCCTTTCTTTTCACAATTTATACCAAAATTGGTGTGATGGTTTCAGTCAACTGCATTTGCTCTTTGGACTGCGGTTTTTCAGTTGTGTAAAGTAACACTTTATCACTCCTATGTCACTTAATCATCAGTACATCTTTAACCATCACAGATAACATCAGTTTATCCTATCCATTTCCAAACTGGTTTAATGATCGAGTACAACGCCCTTGCTGATGCAACAAATCTGTTAATGTTCCCAAGGCTTTATTATTCAGTCGGAAGCCTCATAAAATGGTTATATTGACTAAATAAGGCCATAGAAAACTGGGCGTACTTTGATGACTAATGTACTAATAAATGTCAACAGCAAGCTGCACCAAACTACACCAAAACAAACTGAAAGGCTTCACTAAAAAGCACTTCATGACCATACAGTAAAGATATATTTTTGTTTGTGTTCTTCTAGTCCAAAATATACATTGACATGAAACATATCTTAAAAAGAGATTTCCAGGCAAAATTGTTGATTTTTTTTAATCAAAACAAAGAGTCCCCACCCCCCAAGCTAGCATGAATGATTAGGTTCTGAGTCTGGGACCGCATATTTCTCGTCGTACTCGTTCCTGCTTCAATCAGATAATGGACCATTCTCCAGGGATGGAAAAACCTGTATAATTCTGAATTAACAAATTGAACGGTGAAGTGTAATGAGAACCTGAATGAATTTTTTGCTGTGCTGTCCAGTCAGACTTTTCAATGCATTTTACTGCTCGCTCTATTCATTCAAAGTCCTCCAAGGTGTCTATACCTAGATAATGGACCATTAACAGAATGTGCAAGAGTGAGTACAGCATGAACTGCTCAGATTCCATACGCACAACCAACAGGTTCATTCAATGAAGGGAGACGAATCTGGCGATAAGACTGATATATTTTGTCGTCAATTACTGATGAAATAAAATTCCCTCATCACCGCAATTTATGAAAAACTATCCCTGTGGAAGCTAGGGAATACTCGTCTGCTCCAGCGATACTGAGCCAGAGCAGTAAGGGTTAACTTACAGCGTGACTAGACTAATCTCTGCATATGTCATATGCATATGAATGGGCAAATTTGAGCTTTCAGTTTCACTAATGTGGATTTTTTTGGGATAAAAGTTACAAAATAAAAAATATATATTTCTATAGCCTTAATTATGTAAATAAAGGATTTTATTAATGATTTTAATCAGCTGTTTTCACCAACGGTTACCCTTTGTTGTATAAAAAAGGATAACGAGCAAAAACCCTATCGTCAGTAAAGACTCCCATTTTTGCCAGCAGTAGGGCTTTTCGCCATTGATAAATCAAACCCACAGTTTCCTGATGTTTTTTTAAATCCAATAAAGTATAGAAAGTAATCAGTACATATTTTCCTTGAAACATCTTGTATTTCAGGTATAAATTTTTCATGTTTGTATTAATAAATCATCTTGGATAATGTTGATGTTATCCATGTCACATTACATAGATTTAAGGAAAAACATATAATATTGTTAGGGCTAAAAGTAGAATATCACTGGATTTTAGCTTCTAATGATATATTTGGGTCTGTTCTCATAACCTAAAATATATAAAAACATTACAGTTGAAAAGGCAACATACTGTGTGATGCAGGGAATTGAGGATCAGTCACTGCCGGAACTTTGATCCCACTCTTTGTTGGTTTCAAGTCTGTATCATTTTCTCCTAAATGTCCTTTCTTTGTTTGGTTTAAAGCATTTTCAATAAAGTAGACATCATCCCTGAGCTGTGATATTTGAGAAAAAACTATATCCAGACCCTGTGAAATGTTGGAAGAAAGAAGTGCAAAAAACAATGAAACACAGAACCAAACTTATAATGTGTGTCATAATTTGCAGCAAAATAAGTATGTACAGTTGGGTGAAATCTAACAAAATATATAGTCCTAGTAAAGCTGCTATTTCACTATCATGTGATGAAAGATACAAAACGTATTAGAGTATCAGAAATATGGTCAAATACTACCACCTTGTGGTAACAGAATGTGTCTACATTGACTGTTAGCATAAACTTGATACATTTGAAACAGCAATATGCAAACTTGATCTACTGTACAGCTGTAAATATTTGTCTGTATCTGTGCTATAAATCAGCAGGTCTAGATGTCTTACTGGGAAATATAAGAAATCATTTTCATGTCTCTGCCATAAGGATTAAGTCCTTTTTTGGTTTTGAGAGACAATGTCTGACAATACTATTTGTATAGCAGAAACATATACAATGGTCTGTTTAAAGAATACTATTACTATAATTTATTTACAGAAGCTTTTACTGTATTAAAACACGACTTTAGTGTCACAACAGAAATTAGAGACAAAGGGCCTGATGTAGAGTCGGTGAGCACTCATTTACATTACTAGGCCCGCAAACTAACTTCCCCATTCCACCTCTCTAAGGGCAGAGAGGTGCAAGAGGCAGATCTGTCTCTGTCTGAGTGCAATCTGAATACAAAAGGTGAAGCTGCTCAAATCAATTTATAGGCCATAACAGGTGCTTGAAAGGGTGGGGTTATCCTGCAAGGAACATACACACAACATCATTTTTTCCCCCAGCACACTGCTATAGCCAGCAACAGATCTGCCATTTCTACTGTAGATAAAAATGCAAAAGTCTTTGTTGCACACATTTGCAAATGTATGTTTAAGCCATCCGCCATGCCAATTTAAAAACACATATGTATGGCCCAAATATATGGGACTCTCATTGTTTAGAGTAGGACCATCCTATTAGCAAAAGCGCCTTGGCGTGGCGGATGGCTTAAACATACATTTGCAAATGTGTGCAAATATTATTCAACAATTTTCCACCTCTCTCCACCTTCTCCCCCCTATCTCTACATTCTCCTGCCCTGAGATGGCAGTACCTCATTTTCACCAAACCTTAGCAACAGCCCTTGATCAAGTGGCTCCAGCGACACTACATACTAAACGTCGACTTCGATGTCAGCCGTGGCACACTACAGCAATGCAAAATCTTCAAAAACTTTCCCGTAAAGCAGAATGTCACTGGCGTAAATCTCGCACCTCTAATGACTTCTTCACATATACTTCTATCTACCGCTCCTATCAAAAAGCTCTGGGCACTGCAAAACAAACATACTTTCAATCTCTTATCTATGCACAGGTTTATAATCCCAAACGCCTTTTTAACACATTTAGATCTATTCTTATTCCTCCCACCCCGAACCCTCCGTCTACTATCAGTGCCCAGGATCTTGCTTCCTATTTCAAGGACAAGATTGATAAGATCAGACTAGAAATGGTATCCTCTTCCTCGACAAGCAATCAGCTCAGTTCCTTCCCACCACCCTCTGACACCCTCTCCTCATTTGACCCCACAAATGAAGAGGAAATTTCTACTCTCTTCTTATATTCCTACTCTACCTCCTGTCCTCTAGATCCTATTCCCTTGCAAATTGGTAGATGCCTGTCGCCTGTGCTCATTTCACCTCTAACTCTCTCTCAAATTACCGTCCCATCTCTCAGCTCCCGAGCCCCTCCAAGCTTCTAGAGAAACTTGCCTACACTCGTTTCACATGCTTCTTTTTCACAAACAACCTGTTGGATCCACTTCAGTCTGGCTTTCGTTCTCAACATTCCACAGAGACTGCGTTGACTAAGGTTGTCAATGATCTGATCACTGCTAAAACTAAACGCCATTACTCTCTCCTAATTCTCCTGGATCTCTCGACTGCATTTGACACCATTAACCTCTCTCTTCTCATACAAATGCTTCAATCACTAGGTCTTCAAGACATTGTTCTATCCTGGTTCTCATCCTACCTTTCTAATTGCTCTTTCACTGTTAATTTCTCTAGGGTCACCTCTGCTCCACTTCCTTTATCAGTTAGAGTACCGCAAGGCTCAGTGCTAGTTCCTCTGTTGTTCCCTATCTATACCGCTTCTCTTGGAAATCAAATAAGTTCCTTTGGATTTCAGTATCATCTCTATGCGGATGATACCCAAATATATCTATCCTCCTCAGATCTCTCGACATCTGTGTTGTCCCGTGTAACTGACTGTCTTTCTGCCATTTCATCTTGGATGTCCTCTCGCCAACTCAAACTTCATCTTTCTAAAACGGAGTTAATAATATTCCCACCCACCAACAAGAGCATACCTGACATTTCTGTCTCTGTTGATAACATGACCATAAATCCCACCCCAGAAGCTCACTGCCTAGGTGTAATCCTTGGCTCACACCTATCCTTTGTTCCCCACATTGACTCTATGTTCTAAATCATGTTACATACATCTAAAAAACATTTCCAGAATTCGCACATATCTCACGCAAGACACTGCAAAAACCTTAATTCATGCACTTATCATCTCCTGCATTGACTATTGCAATTCCCTCCTTACTGGTCTTCCCCAAAACAGACTCAAACCCCTACAATCTATTTTGCACGCAGCGGCAAGATTGATTTTCCTTGCAAATCGTTATTCCCCTGCTGAATCACTCTGTATGTCTACACTGGTTGCCTGTTTTCTACCGAATCCAATATAAAATAATTTTACTAACCTTCAAGGCCATCAACAAAGTTGCATCAACATACATCTCCTCACTTGTCTCAAAATATCTCCCAACTCGGCAACTCCGTTCTGCACAAGATCTTCGTCTCTTATCCACCCTCAATACATCCTCCCATTCGGTTACAGGACTTTTTTCGGGCTGCACCCACTCTATGGAATTCTCTCCCTCGCACAATAAGACTCTCCTCTGGTCTACAAACTTTCAAGCATTCTCTGAAAACCCGCCTCTTCAGACAAACTTTTAATATTCCTCAACCACCCTCTTAACCTCACTACATTACCCTATTACCACCCGTTAAACAATTTCACACAAGACAACTACCCCCTGACCCACATTGTTGTGTGACAGGATCATTTAGCTTATGAGTCACTTTTACATTTGCAGTCTGGCTGCGCCGAAATGCAAAATGTAGACTTAACCTCATGTATCAAACTCCCATTCTCCCATAGATTGTAAGCTTGTGAGCAGGGCCTTTTCACCTCTTTGTCTTTTTTACCCAGTTTGTTTATTAGTTTACTGTGTTTGTCCCCAATTGTAAAGTGCTACGGAATATGTTGGCGTTATATAAATGATGATGATGATCTAGGTCAATCACAGTTTAGTAGGGAAGACAAATCACTATCATCATGTCATGTGACACAGTTACAGTCATCTTATGCTTTACTGTATTTTATTGTCCGGAGCCAACCAACTTGATCTCCCAATCATCTAGTTCTCCATCTCTCAGCATGTTATCTGAAGGCATAAGGGGAGGATTTTACAGTACACAATGCAGACAGAGCTCAGAGGGACATTCCAAAGCCTCTTTATTCATTACATTATATGCCACGTAGTTGCCATATTCACATGACACTGTGCAGAATTATAAATCATTAATTATAGCTTGAAGAAACAAACCAAGGACACATGGTAAATACCAAAATTCTTCTTATAGCCTGCCACAGTGATTTGTGTTAAAAAAAAGCACACCTCATTTTTCCATGGAATTGCTGCTTTAATTCTAAAATCATTGTTTTCAGTTTACATAATTCTGTTACGAGCCGCGGCGGTGTTCACAGCCGCCGCGACTTGCTCTCTGTGCTCCCCAGGGTCCCAGCCTTCACCTGGGTGACGGGGATGTCACTTCCTGGCATGGGCCGACCATTGCAGCAACGGTCGGACGCTAATTCCTCAGCGCTGCGTCCTGGCAATGCAAGGAAGCCGGGCGCGTGCGCAGCACCCCCACCAGCCTGCAGGCTAAGTAATTAAATTTTCTATTTATTAACAGGGGCTGTGGATACTTCCAGAGCTAGGCTCTGATTGGCTGCAATTGGTATTTAAGACAGGGAGGGATTAGCCTCCCTGCCGGTTATAGCGTCCAGTTTCCCTGTCAGCTAACCTGCTCCTGTGCTGTGTTTGGTGAAAGCTTTTTGGATTGATTACTGTGTATGACCCCTGCCTGTACCTTGGACCTTGCCTGCTTGCCTGTGACCCTGACCCTTTTGCCTGTACCTTGGACCCCACTGTGTTGCCTGTAACCCTGACCTTTGGCGTGTTATCTGAACATTCTGCTAGCTAGTGACCTCTGACCTCGGCTTACGTCTGACCATCCGCTGCCATCTACTCTGCCTCCTGACCTGCTGCTACGGTTCTGCATTACAAACTTGCACTACATCTGGAGTTAACTCCTGGGGGCATCTGAGTACCGGTGAGCGTACAAGGCTCTATGGTAAAGGTGGCTGCTAAAGGTGAAGACCTCCGCCAACTAGTTCTGTAAGTTTGTGAACAGACCGTCAGCCTAACATTATAACCGGCCTTTGATTTCTGGAGAGGATTGTTCATGGAAAGTAACGGGACGAACTCCTCTCCAGCCCAAGTCTTAGAAGGGCAGATCTAAACCTTGTCCCAGATGGTCCAGGGACTTTCGCACCGGCTATCTGCTCAAGAGGAAGCTTCTAGGACTTCGCAAGCCCACCAGGGTTCCTTGGCACCTGTTCCGTAACCTAAGTTGAACCTGCTAGACCGCTTTTCCGGGGAAAAATCATTGTTCCGCTATTTCAAGGAAAGCTGTAAGATTTACTTCCGGCTAAAAAACCTGTTCCTCTGGGTCAGAGCAGCAAAGGGTCTGTATTATTATATCCCTTCTCCAAGGTGACCGTCAGTCCTGGGCATTTAGTCTACCTCATGCAAGCCCTTCGCTACTCTCAGTTGACGCATTCTTTAATACTTTAGGCCTACTGTATGATGATCCAGATCGTGTGGCTTCAGCCGAGGCTCACCTTAGGGCCTTGAAACAGGGCCGGCGCTCTGCTGAAGATTTCTGTGTCGCGTTCAGGCGTTGGTCTACAGACAGTGAATGGAACGATCCTGCGGTACGCAGTCAACTTCGCTTAGGTCTGTCGGAACAGATCAAGGACGCATTGGTACAGTATCCCTTGCCAACATCATTGGAAGACTTTATGCAACTCTCAATCAAAATCGATAGGCGGATCAGGGAAAGGAAGGCGGAGAAAGAGGCACCGTCTGCCCCATCATCTGTATTTGCTTCTGCACCATTGGATCCAGAAGAACCTATGTAATTAGGATCTTACCGCCTCTCTGCAGAAGAAAAAGCCAGGAGGTGGACTCAAGGTCTGTGTCTTTACTGTGGCACCAAAGCACATTTTTCTCGTTTCTGCCCTACCAAGCCGGGAAAAGATTTGGCCTAGGAGATAAAGAGGAGGTTCACCTAGGTCTTCAGATTATCTCTTCTAAAAATGCATTGTTGGTTCTCATGCACATCACTTATGGCGCCCATTCTGTTGACATTTCAGGCTTTATTGATAGTGGTGCCGCTGGGAATTTTCTGGACTTTGGATTCGCTAAATCTTCTGGAATTCCTTTTCGGAGTATCAAGACAGTTATTAGTGTATGTTGTCTAGATGGGGATCACTTCCAGGTGGCATGGTTTTGTATGAAACTCCACCATTACACCTAACAGTGGGAACCCTCCATTCAGAATCCTTGACCTTCTACCTGATTAACTGCCCGTCTGTACCGGTGATATTGGGGCATCCCTGGCTGTGGCTTCATAACCCTGTAATTGATTGGGCACAAGGGGAGATTACCCAGTGGAGGTGCTCTTGTTCTCAGACTTGTTTGAAGTTACCTCTTCGGATGTTGCAGCCTGCTTCAGAAGTACTACCTCCGTAATACCGTGAATTCTGGGATGTATTCTCTAAAAAAGCAGCTGACACTTTGCCTCCTCACCGGGACTTCGATTGTGCCATCAAATTAATTCCGGGTGCTAAGTTGCCTAAAGGAAGACTGTACTCACTCTCCAGTCCTGAAACCAGAGCCATGGAGGAATATGTCAAAGAAAACCTTCAGAAAGGCTTCATTAGGCCTTCAAAAGCACCAGTAGGAGCTGGCTGCTTCTTTGTCTCCAAAAAATATGGTGGACTACGTCCCAGCATTGATTTTAGAGGTCTTAACAGGATCACTATTAAAAATACGTACCCAATTCCATTCATCTCGGAATTTGTTCGACCAACTCAAAGGTGCTACCATCTTCACCAAAATTGACCTTCGCGGGGCATACAATCTCATCCGCATTAAAGAAGGAGATGAGTGGAAAATGGCTTTCAATACCCAGTCTGGCCACTATGAGTATTTAGTTATGCCATTCAGTCTCTGCAATGCACCAGCGGTCTTCCAAGATCTTATTAATGAAGTTTTCCGGGAATTCCTTGATAAGTTTGTTGTTGTATACCTGGATGATATACTGGTATACTCTCATTCCTTTTTTGAGCATCGGCTCCACGTCCAACAAGTACTCCATAAATTACGGGACCATAATTTGTTCGCCAAGCTGGAAAAATGCGAGTTTGAAGTCCAGAGTGTATAGTTCTTTGGGTATAGCATATCTTCTACCGGTTTCTCTATGGACCCAAGTAAGGTGCAAGCTATTCTTGATTGGGTGCGACCTGTCAATCTGAAGGCCATACAAAGGTTTTTGGGCTTCGCCAATTACTACCAAAGATTTATTCAAAGTTTTTCCGATTTGGTGGCCCCCATTGTTGCCCTCACCAGAAAAGGGGCAGATCCGGGTAACTGGTCTTCAGAAGCCATCAGTTCCTTTGAGGCTCTAAAAAAGGCATTCAACTCCGCCCCTGTCTTAAGGCATCCTAATCCTGACTTGCCTTTTGTTCTAGAGGTTGATGCCTCTGATGTTGGTGCAGGCGCTGTACTCTCTCAAAAGGATCTTGGTAATCACTGATTATTTCCTTGTGCCTTTTTCTCCCGGAAATTCTCTTCTGCAGAGGCCAACTATGATGTTGGTAATCGAGAACTCTTTGCCATCAAATGGGCTTTTGAAGAATGGCGTCACTAGCTGGAAGGGGCGATCCATGTCATCTCAGTCATAACTGACCATTACCATTACTGACCACAAGAATCTCCAATATGTTGAATCAGCAAAACGGCCAAGGCAAGCCCATTGGTCATTGTTATTTACTCGCTTCCATTTTATAATCAGTTATAGACCAGGTTCTAAGAACACTAAGGCTGATGCATTATCCATAAGTTTTACCTCTCATCATGCACCAGTTACAAAACCACTGCCAATTATACCACCTGCGATCATTCACGCCAGATTAGCCCAGGACTCAACCCTTCCCAGATTCCAAAAATAGGCTCCCGCGGGACACATGCAAACCGCTTATTTCTTCCGGTTCACCTCCAAAAGGCTGTCCTCACTGGACACCCCGGTATCTGTAAAACTACAGAAAATCTCTCACGTTCCGTTTGGTGGCCTACCATGGCTTCTGATGTTCAAGACTATGTTATGTCCTGTGAAGTCTGTGCCAAAACAAAACTCCTAGAAACCGTCCTTCCGGTCAATTTATGCCCTTAGCTGTTCCTTATAGACAGTGGACACATCTGTCAATGATTTTATTGTGGAGCTTCCTTCTTCAGCAGGCTGCAATACTATCTGGGTAGTGGTTGACCGCTTCAGTAAAATGGTCCATTTCATACCTTTAACCACACTCCCTAGTGCACAGACCTTGGCGTCACTTTCTGTCCAACACATCTTCCAGCTCCATGGTTATTGTTGGATATTGTTTCTGACCGCGGTTCCCAGTTTGTTGCTCAATTCTGGAAATCCTTTTGTTGTCTCTTTGGAACAAACATCAGCCTCTCCTCAGCATATCATCCACAATCCAATGGACAAACTGAGAGGGTCAATCAGCCCCTGGAACAATTTTTACGTTTATGCACCACGAAGTTTCACAACAACTGGTCAGCTTTGTTACCCTGGGCGGAGTTTGCATACAACAATTCCTGCCATTCCTCCATTTGTACCTCTCCGTTCTATTGATATCTTGGTTTCCATCCTAGATCTATCTCTTTGGCTATGCTTACCTCTTCTGGGCTTCCTGGCATACACTCTACGGCTGCTGCTCTGAAGAACATGTGGAAAAAAGTTCACGCTGCTTTAAAACGGGCCTCATTTCACTCAAAAAAAATTGTGGACCAACACCGTAGGAGCTGTTCTTTCAAAGTGGGTCAGAAGGTTTGGCTCTCCATCCGTAATATCAGGTTCAGGCAACCGTGTAAAAAGCTTGGTCCTAGATTTATCGGTCCCTTTTCCATCATCAAGCAATTGAATCCAGTGGCCTTTAGATTGAAACTCCCGTGCTCCTTGAAGATTCTGAACACGGTCCATTGCTCCTTTACTTGAACCTGTAATTTTCTCTAGTAAATTTAAGTGTATTCAGCCTCGGAGGTCTCACTCTGTTAATGTGGAAGGACATCAGGAATTTGTGATACAGAAAATACTTGATTCTGCTGCTACGGTTCTGCATTACAAACTTGCACTACGTTTGGAGTTAAGTCCTGGGGGCATCTGAGTATTGGTGAGCGTATAAAGCTCTATGGGAAAGGCGGCTACTAAAGGTGAAGACCTCTGACAACTAGTTCTGTAAGTTTGTGAACAGACCGTCAGCCGAACAAATTCTAAGCCTTAAATCTTTGCTTGATACTGTTTGCATGTCCTAGAATGGTTAAAGTGCAATTCCCCCAGTCCTTACTGGGTTATTGAAACTTTAGTTGTTGAGTAATTTGTGTGAATTTTTTCTGTGCTGTAGGCTGAACCTAGCAAAGAGTCAGTCAGTCAAAACAGCCATTATTATGTTAAAGTTTCTTTGTCAATACATGAGGTTTTGCATATCTGGCAAAACTTTTTATCTAAATTAAATTTGTGAGTGTTATTAGGGTGCAAATTGTCTAATGTTGATTTTGAATGTGTGACTGGATCACTCATAAATAACTTATGGTATAAATTTATTGAAGGGAAATAGCGCAGGGCGCTGATTTATATAAATTGCCAATGCAATTATTTTTAATATTGTCTATATTCTGAGATAGGAAATCATTATTTCTGAGACCAGGGTAGAAACTGTTTTTCCCTGTTTTCACCTTACTAAAGGATATGCCTTATTTCTGATGCATGTATCTGATACAATAGGCCTTTGTGGATGGAGATCTTATGTGTATTGGGATGTATTTAGTATAAAAGTGTCATTGTTTAGGATTTGTAAGGTTGCTAGTGAAAACCTCCAATTAGGCATATGTGCAAAGGAGTCTGATAGCAGAAAGTGCTAACGAAGTTTTATGATGAAGTGTCATGTCTGCTCGGACCAAAGGCCCAGCAGGGGGTCGTTACTGTGTGGCCTTTTGCAGAGTGGATTTCATAGATGAGTGTAAATTTTGTTAGCCTTGTAATGCATGTAAATCTGTGTTTTGGGAAGCAGGATACATCCTGATTCTAAAAATAGACTATCCTAACTGTATAAAAGATGAGCTGTGTGAGCATGTAAGTGTTCTTCTGATTTCAACTTGACCTTATCACTTGTACCACTAACCAGTGTGAGCAAATATACATCTTGCTTCAAAGACCTGCTTGGAAACATCTTCAATATTGCTGTATTCCTGTGACCTTCAGATTAGACTCTAAACTAATCCGTTCTCCGGCTGCCTGAGGTTTGGACCCAAGCTTTTCCAGTACCACCGCTCTGCCTGCTACCCAGCAGCCCCGGTCAGTGTGATAGGCCAGATCCATTCACAGCAACCCTGATCCACAGTAAAAGGTCAGGAGTACCAGCCCAGGTACACCAGTAACGACGTACGCTAGAAGCATCAACTACCCAGAAGAAACCCGGTTCTGGATGCCGGTATAGGAGTCCAGTGGTGGCAGCTCGTATAAGCCCCTCCTACTGCGGCAAGAGGGCACATTTGGGATAACAAAAGGGAACGGTGGCAAAGTAAGCCCAGCCGGTTCCCAGCAACAACAGACAGGGTGGCATAGGCGGTCCATCCTGTCACAGAATGCTTTTCTGAAATGGCAGGTTTGATGCTTATCTTGCAGGTACTTCTCACATGGAAAGATGGCCTTTTAGTTTGGTTGAGAGAGGCATAATTGAAAATTAAACTTTCTTGAATCTTTTTCCCATTCTAGAGGGTAAATGTATCAAGCTGCAAGTTTCCAGTGGTTTGAAAAGTGGAGATGCTGCCTATAGCATCCAATCAGATTCTAGTCATATATTTAGTGCATTATACATAATGAGAGCTAGAATCTGAATGGTTGCTATAGGCAGCATCTCCACTTTTCAAACCTGCCAGAAACTTGCAGCTTGATACATATACCCTTAGGTGTTGGTCAAAGGTTTGGAGCAGTGTGTTCCGAAAAATTATTTTGGATTGCTGTTGTGCAGGTCATAAATAGGCAGACCAAGCCATCATTTTCTGTAGTTAATTTGCTGAGATTATTGCTTTGAACATGATAATATTTGGTTCAAACATCAACCTGCGAAGATTCACATTCTAAGTTTCAAAGAAGAGGAGGAGGCATCTCAGATTGTTGTATCAAGAACAGTGACACGAGGAGAGTCTATCCCAGTGGAATTTTGGAAGGTAGATTGGGATTCTTAGAAGGTTTAGTGGAGGCATCTCTGGTACCAAGCTCACAACAATTTTACCACTCTAGTAGGAATAAGTGGACTTACTTTGGTGGTAAGAATACATTTTTTGTTGCAGTTATCAGTTTGTAACTTACACCAGGGGTAGAGCACTCACATAAAATATTTATTGCCTGACAGGCGTATCTGCATCTGCTTCCAGGTCTACATCGGTCATATTTGCTCCCAAACCCCTTGCATCCACCCATAAGCATCTACAAACGTAAGGAGTCATATATGCAAGATACAAAAAAAAACAGTGCTAAAGGTGATATATATATATATATATATATATATATATATATATATATATATATATATATTACTAATTTAATTTTCACAATCTCAGAAGCAATAAAAGATCTGGCTCAATCAAATATATTGTGAACAGTATAGTCTTTATGTTCTGATTAAAAAAATCCCAAAATCTACAAAAGTCATCAACATATGTATAAATATAGAGGACCTCACAGCATAACTTTCTATGACACAGTAATTGGATAATATTGGTATGCACAAACCTACCAGTGTAAAAGTGGAATCTCTCAAAGTGCAAATAAATATACAACGTTATTGTGTATACATCCGGAACTCAATCCTCACCTATTTAATAATGAGGTAATAATAAGGTTTTTGCACTGTTGATATTGTTACTAATCATCTGTCATCGCAATGATGGAAAATGACTTTTTGGGGAAAATTAATCAACAGGTCATTTCAGGACGGCGCATCTGATAGGCAGCAATCCCGGCGATGACTTTATTTTAATGAAGACTCCTGGATCTGACGAGCAATCTTTACTGCGCAGGCGTGAACCCAGGGTCCCACATGCACAGTTACCATTTGAGGTAGCAGTGCAGGGGAGAGCAGCAACGCTGCCAGAGAGGGATCCGAGGATCCCTCTCCTGTGATGCTCTCCCCATAGGATTGAGGTAAACTTTTTGGAGCTTGATAAAAATTGGGCAGATGGCAGTCCCTATTGACCCTTTGCATATAATGGGGACTGCGGTTAGGCTATTATCTCCTGCGTTAGGCTTATCTTAAATTAACATTTTACCTAAAAATCCCTAAACCATGTAGAAAATGCAGTTTCTGTATGGTTTAGAGCTTCAAAAATAGGCCCCTGAATACCAGTCTCAATTAAATTCATGCATGATGTTAGTAGCAAAGTAACATAATTTAGTAATGCATAGCCCAAATCACTCTTTGTGGTATCCAGGTCTCTGTCCTCTCCTTTTCCATCTATTTGGGTGCTTTTAAATACCTAGAAGCAAAAGGTTTCATCAGACTTGTATTTTTCTTAAATATAATACTTGGTTTTTTCACTGATGACATCAGTCAGGACATTATCGTGTTTTAAAATGCTCTCTATTCTCCACAAAAGATGCTTTAATCTTATTGACTTGTTTAGGGATAAGCAAAACACCTCCTATCGTCATCCATAACATACATTTCTTATAATAATTCTCTAGGATACCCTCGTTTAACAAAATTGTTCAGGACTTTACCAGCTTGTTCTTTAAAACCAGCATTTTGTACAACAATTTCTACGTAATCTCCAAAGCTGTCCTTTTGTGATATTTTTAATCCATGGTCTATGGTGTGCACTAGTGTAAAACTTATTAGAATATACTGGTTTATTGTAGTTAGATGAAAAAATTGTGTCACTACGAACCAAGAGAGTGATATCCAAAAAAGCATAATTGTGTGATAATCAAAGAAATGTGTAAATTTCAAATGATAAGAATTTAGATTAGAAAAAATAATAATTCTAGTTCTAATATGTGACCCCCATTCCAAATAATAAGTCATCAATAAAATGACCATATAGCCCAGGTTTTCCCCATATGGACCATTCCAGATGTAATCCTCTTCAAAACCATGGCCATATACTCTCCACTTCTTCGAGTTGTGTCATTAATTGTGGGTGCTATTGTGACGGTAATTTGTGGGACAGAGGAGCAGATAGCTTCCTTGTCTAAAGTCATATGCCATAAAGGATAGATATATATATATATATATATATATATATATATAGATAGATAGATAGATAGATAGATAGATAGATATGTGATGGTTATGAGATAGCAGATAGGTAGCAGACATTTGTCCATTGCTAGCTCAAATATGTGTGTAGTGACCAGGGTACAAATGAACAATTCACCAGTAATGGTATATTTCCAGTTTCCCTGGTACATTGGGGACTATTTTAATTTTCCGCTCCTGTCTAGAAGTTTTTGTCAGCTACTCTCCTGGTAAATTGTGATGCTGGGGCATAAATATAGCATTCCTCTGCCTAGGAGGTTTCCTCCTGTCTTATATGGTGTGATGTAGGGCTGAAGACTAATGTGCTGTCATTATTCCCCAGCATTCTGCTGCACCAGCGTATTGTTGCTAGTAAATTATTGACTGAGTGGCTGATCATTGGCTGGCTGTTTTGTTTTACTTTTACCATTGGTCCTGTCATTATATCACATCCAACTTTTACTTATTGAATGTAATCTTCATGTGCTTATGTTACTCCTGAAACTGACTGGTATTAGTAGTACTTCTGTTTTTAAAGTGTATTAAAGTGTATTCATTTGTGTAATAGTTTAGTTATTGCAATTAGTAGTATTAGCATGCTTTACTTTGTACCTGCCATTATGTTTTTAAATTGTGGAAGAAAACTGGAGCACCTGGATGAAAACCACACGCACATGAGCAGAACATACAAACTACACACAGATTCATACAAACAGATAGTGCCCTAGTTGGAATGGAACCTAAGTGCAGCCTATAGATTTTTGGTTATAATTCTTTATCTGCTCTTAGTTGGTTTAGAAGAAGGAGGGGATTGAACAACCTGTGGTACCATTGTCATGGGAACATTCACAGCAGCAAGAGATGGGTATATTGATCTTGTACCATACAGTGATGTGTAATTATATTAGTGAAGAGAATGCTACATGTGACAGGGATAGGTTAGATCAGTGATGGGCAAACTACGGCCCGCAGGCCAGATCCGGCCCACTTAGAGGTTCTATCCGGCCCGCCAATATTTTAAAAAATTTAATTAAAATATGCATAAAATTATTAGGGCCGACCCTGTGTGCCAGAACCTTCATTTTTATGCCTTCCCAGCTATTTCCTCCATTACACTTAATCCTCCTTCCTAAAAGGACACTTTGCATGTCAATCACTCAAACACCAGCCCGCCCCCTAATGGCTGAAAGTCATGTGAGAAGAGATGGGCTGGGCCATATACTAAGGCGGATTTCAATTGGCTGCTGTGTTGTCAGTTAGTGGCTCACCAGAAAGACGGATCTGTAACAACCTGCTTAAATAAGTGCTGTGTCTGTCAGATCGCTGCACTTATAGAGGTAACACTGCTATATAACACCCTCATGTCCCATTCAAAAAATTTGTATTATATATTTCGATGTTTGAGTTTTTTAATAAATTATATTGGCCCGCCTAAAGTTTTTCTTTTTTATTTGGCCTGCTCCTGAAAAAGTTTGCCCATCACTGGGTTAGATTGTCAAACGAACAGGGTACCCAAACTGAACAGGGTAATAATGTATGACTCCTGTCAAATTGATGCATGAAGACTATGGTAAAACTCACCTCTATATGTAACACATACATTCAACTTGATTACAGCTCACTGCTGAAGCAAGTGCAGTAACCATATTAATGAGATGAATAGGGACAGGTAAGGAAAAACACTTCTTCTCCCAGACCTGTCTCCACTACTCTCACACAGTCAATAACTGCACTACAGAGTGGTTGTTGATTGGAACACTGGTAGAGGGGGTTAAAAGCACGTTACCTAACAGGAAGTTCTGCTGACCCTAGGATGGATTAATCTGTAACAAGTTTACCCCCTTACCTCATGGGATCAATGACCTTCCCCTTGTCCCCTTAATCTACAATCTAGAAAGTGGTGTTAAAGTCGCTGTAAAAAAAGTACAATTTTCATATATAAATTGGTCTCACTTATTTGTAACTTACTTTATTTTTTAATATTGAATTAACCACTTTAGCCTTAGCATTTGGACATTTTTTATGAATATCTCCCAATATGATTT
The DNA here is from genome assembly GCF_038048845.1 of Mixophyes fleayi. Lineage (NCBI taxonomy): Eukaryota > Metazoa > Chordata > Amphibia > Anura > Limnodynastidae > Mixophyes > Mixophyes fleayi. Next base: position 130,626,857 of record NC_134402.1, on the reverse strand, counting down.
ATATGTGGGTCACTAAGATGGAATTATTATTGCTTTTTCTTGGACTAAAGACTTGAACTTTGAAAAGTTTTAATCATGTTAAGTCATCACTAGTCTAGCACTTGCTAACCACAGCTCGTTTAGAAAAAAAGATCATGGAGATTTTGAATTAGTAACATTATGTACCTCTGCTAGAATAAAAGTCCTTCTTACAATTGGAATTCTAATGAGCAGTATTTATTACAAGACATTATGCTATTTTCTGCTTCTGCAGATCTATTGTAGACTCTATAACATTTTCAGTAAAAAGCATGTCATTTCCATTAAATTAATTGAAAATGCACAGAAAATTGCACTGACCTCCTCCAGGCGATTTTGAAGGCTGTTCAGTGCTGTGGTCTTATTGTTGAACTGTCTTTCCAGTGCTTTTTCGTACTGTGAAAAATGTAATGAAAGGTAATAAAATACAAATTACTGTATAAATTACAATGCTCGTTTGCAAATGAAGTTGACCCTTTAAATCCTTAGAATAAAAACACAGCAATTTTACATTGTGCCTGTTGTTTTATGTTTATGTATTATGTTTCTGTTTGTATAAAAGATGATTTGATGCTTATACAGTGTCCTCTTCAAAGATAAATTGTTAATTTGCTCGTACTAATAGACGGAATACAGATAGGAATAGGAATAAATAGAAATAGAGAGTTTTCAGCCTACACAGAACTAAGTCACATACGTATCTGTTTGTTATCAATGTAAATTAATGTATGTATTTTAAGCCAATTTATGGTGACTACTCATTCTTTCTGAGATTGCTTACAGGCTATGTCAAAAAAGTTTGAAAATTAAATGGACCTGATCAAAAAACCCTGTGCTCCTTTTTCCTTCTGGAGGGCTGTTGGACTCCACACTCAACATATTTTCACCATTGACAGTTAAATAAATCCATGAGCACTATGTTCAGCAATTAGAAATTTTGTTTGTCAATGAAGATATGCATTTATGCACCTTCAAGATGACCTTCACTCTTTTAGAGCTGGTATGAAGGTCGCAATTAATGATAGATTATGTTAGAGACTTTTACATGTATGCAAGATCATACTTTAGGTGCAGTCTTTGGACACTGATCTTGTTGACCATGGATTGATTCTGTCTATAGCATTGACTTTTATGGTATTTAACGGCAAGTAAAGGCAATTGTGTTACGTGTGATAATTTACTTTTGGCATTGTTATTGTATAATAAAAGCCTCAACATTTTTTCTATGTAAACTGCTGCAAGCTTATTTTCAAATTAGCAGTTGATTTAAACATAAAGATCAATCTGTATTGATGCTTTCCCATACTAAAGTGAATATACATTCCCTTACTTATACTGAACTGCATGTACATGTATATTTTCTCATTACTGACCAAATTTGGTTGACATGGACTTTATATATATATATATATATATATATATATATATATATATATATATATATATATATATTTGTGTGTATTGCTTTTTTCCTTGTCTCAAGAATACATGCTATTATGCAAGTAAATACATAAATGCAATATTTAAATTATCTTCCACCATGCTGTATCTTTTATACCTTTATCCCATCAGCTTGTTGATGGGCCAGTAGAGCTTTTATATCCTCTCCTTGACTGGAAACAATCTTCTTCAATGTTTTTATATTCTAAATGAACAACAGGCCCATGTTAAACAAACACTAGTTGCTTAAATATTATTTGGAGCTAAAATTCATTAATTTAAATTGTTTATGATTTGAAATGTTGCCATGAATTTACCAGACATGATCCAATTGCACAAAGAATCATTTAGAATGGGCACATATTGCAGCACATATCCTTTTTACGCTCATGCATCTTATTGTACTATATAATACAATATAAATGATCAATTGTGTTACTGAGAGTTAGGGTGACGATTGCTAGCAACTTGTAGGAAACACAGATTTACATAAGAAGGGACAGCCAACATTTGCAACAGGCCTGGGAGAAACGCTGACAGGAGATAATGTCGGCAATGGTGACATTAGCATTGCTGGCATTAAGGGGGCAATGCAAGGACCCCCCATCTATTGTACAGGGCTAAACAAGATAAAAAAAACCCCATGGGGGTGCTTGCTATAAACACTATTAATCTTGTCATAGGGGGACCACCACATTTTTTTTTAAATCTTTTTTTCTTTTCCTTGCACTAAGTTGAATATTTATCAGTACAAGGTATTTTTACTTACAATTTCTAATGCATGAACCCTTTTTAAAATGTTAGCATCCTTGCTATGATTTTCTGGTTCCATTTTCAGGTCATCACTCTATTAACAAAAAAAAACAAGAAAAAAGAAAGAAAAAATCATAGCCCTAGCAGGATGCATAATAATTATAGCACAATCAGTATAAGCTTTAGTTTTTGGATAGCGTCTGTTTTAAAAATTTAAACCCAGAATAGTCACAAATTTGTCATTTTTTTCAACATTTCATTCTTTTATCCTCATTCGCTCCCTTCCTCCACTTCCATCCCTTTCTTCACTTTCCCTCACTTGCGCAGCACAGTGGCTCAGTGGTTAGAACTTTTGCCTCACAGCAGACATATGTTTTAATTACAATTTTCATGCTCATTTGGCTTAAGATCCCACTACATGTCAAACAGTTGCCCACCAAAAGCACAGTTCGTTTTCATAGCTGACCATTGTTTAGGACCTATACAGCGTAAAGTATTGTAGGAAACCTGAACTTTGATTGTAATTAGCAGTTAAGCAGCACCCTGCTGAAACCACTGAAATTCTAATGCTATTAAAAATATCCATTCTTACCATTTGTGTTCCGTTTTCAAATCTCAGACTGCTTCCATTATCCATATGACCTAAATTATAAAATAAAATGTCATAATGGTATTGCAAAAAAAGATCTAATAAAAAGACATGACTCATAAATAACACGTCTCACAAGAATACTTTAATAATCCTATGTAATAATAAAACAAACAGTAAACAGTAGTGACAACATACACTCTTTCTCTTCCTTCTAATCATTAATCTTATATTAAAGATAAAAATTTCACAAAATGGTGTTATTGGATAAATCAGGAGTGCTTATGAAATAATAAACCCAGGCAAAGAGTTTTATGAAGGTTTCTTAGACTATTCAATAGAAGAAATTGCACATTGTGGGAATACAGTGGGAAAATGGGTATGCTACTAAATAAGTTTAAATTTCCCCTAGAAATTTTAATGGTGCTGTAATACAAGATCTTTCAGATACTGTGAAAATAACGACCAAGAAACAAGGTGAAGTTTCAAGTTATAGATATTGTAGGGCTTAATTCATAAAGAAAAGTAAGGCAAAAAAAGGAGTAATTATTCTCCTGAACAAACCATGTTACAATACAAGGGGTGCAAATTAGTTTATTATTTTGCACATAAGGAAAATACTGGCTGTTTTTTCATGTAGCACAAAAATACATGATAGTTTTATTTTTACACTGAAATTTAAAGTTAATCAAGGACATGCCCTACGCTAACTAGAAATCTGCCATCACATTTTAAATTTAACTCCCCCTCCAGTGCAACATGGTTTTGCCAAGGTGCAAAGTTACTCCTTTTTTTTTGCTTTACTGTCCTTAATGTATCAGGCCCGTAGTATCAATAGCCTGCACTTTTTTCCATCTGAAAGGCCTGGGTGCAGATATGATACTATTAAAACAATTTATTTAATGTAAATCAGTGACAGACAGTTTAGGTGATTGGTAACCATGACAGCATGGCAGAAACGCTGCAGTTTGAGTCAAATTCCAAAATGTGTTCCATCCAGCTCTTTTGGCTATCTGTCGTTTTATTCACGTTTTCTGTGCTTATAAAACATTTGAAGGTTCCAATGTTCCAGTGCCACACTCCTCTCTTCTACTATCCCTTGCCTAATTCAGATAAGCATTGTTTTCAATGCCTCTCCACCATGGATTTACTATGCATGTGAATAGGAAGTTCCAGTACCACTGACAGCCTCTCAATCTATTGGAAAGCAGGCTTGCCTTAATAAGAGAGAGGAGTGCAGAGGTGAATCGTAGGAACACTACCTCTAAGGTATCTAGAACTGGGTATTTTATCATTTCATAGTGAGCTCTACTCAAAACTAAATGTTATGTTTTGGGTGTATTTAATCTTTATTTATTATCTGGAAGTAAATGAATATCATTGTGCTAACAGCATGTTTTTTGAAACTTACTGCTCATTCCAAATGTATTGTTTTGTTTTGTAGCTTGATTCAGCTTAGATGTTTTTTCATCCATATGTTCTGTCAGAACAAAGATACACAGAGCCACTTGTGACAAGACCAGAATGATAATAAAAGTTGTATGACACATCCATAGTGGTTGTGTCCAAGACATGTTACCAGTGAATCTTCTTAAGTATGATTTCCTGAAAGATACAAAAAAAGTTCAGTTAGATGTCAGCTTACAGTAAGATAAAGTAAATGTGTAACACACAGTCTACTACAATAAAAGGTACTATCATCATTTTTTTATATAGCGCCACTAATTCCGCAGCGCTGTACAGAGAACTCACTCACATCAGTCCCTGCCCCATTGGGGTTTACAGTCTAAATTCCCTAACACACACACACACACACACACACACAGACTAGGGTCAATGTGTTAGCAGCCAATTAACCTACCAGTATGTTTTTGGCGTGTGGGAGGAAACCGGAAACCCACGCAAACATAGGAGAACATACAAACTCCTCACAGATAAGACCATGGTCGGGAATTGAACTCATGACCCCAGTACTGTAAAGCAGAAGTGCTAGCCACTTAGCAACCGTGCTGCCCACTGTTACCATTGTCGTAATCACCATGTGTCAGGGTAAAGGCCTTTATAAAATATTAAATGTCAGGATGAGGGCTCAAATGAAATATTGAACTGATAAATAGGAATGTAAATGTTTTCCAATCAGATCAAAGTGTTGGAAAATATTTGATCAGTCAGTCAGTGGGAGATATTTAGGTTAAGACATTCTTTCAGGAAGCTCACTTACTACATATGCAGATCACAATCATGCTTCCCCTTTGATCATGCATGTCCTTTTCCTGCTTAGAGTAGACTGTCTAATTAATGTATTGTAAAAACAAAGTAGCCCTCTAGGTGAGAACATTGTAGGTGAATACAAATTGTGAAGGCTCTCTATGCAGGCATACAAGAAATAATAACTTCAAAGAGCATGCCTTCATATTTCATATTTTGGAATTGTATTTAGGGGCAAACACAGCCCAAGAGTTGTGAAGTATAAATACCAACTATACAGGAAAACCACAGCAGTCACATATATTTCAGAATGAAATTTGATATTGTTGTAATTCCATCATATTTGATATGTAAATGTGCAGGGGGTTATGACAGGTTTATTGAAGCTGGGATTATGTCTCTGGGATATGTCCAAGAAAGATTTTGGAAGGTATTTTGGACTATTTATGGACAAACTGTAAATGACAATCAGGGGACATTTCCTACTCCTCTAAATGCCCGCCCTGTTCAACCCACTTAAATTGCCCTCTTAAACAAAGGGTGAATGGCAGCTCTTCAATCTAATTGAAGGACTGTCCATTTCATTCTGCTTTGCTCCAGGCATACAGATTATGTTACATAAATTGTATTCTCTGTAATTTCATCCCATTTGTTTTTATAACTGCATTTACTTTTCTTTTATGTAATTTGTTCTGTGATCTTTTTCTTTATTTGTATCCATATGACCTGTACCTTTGTATATTAAATCTAAAAGTTAATACATTTTGTCCTTGATACTCTAACAAATCCATTAGTCTTTTTTGTAGAATGTTGCTTATACATCTTAGATCTTTGGGACCACCTCTTCAGCAAGTCACTGGTAGTCCCCTATATGCCAGGGTTGTTCAAGGTGAGGGTTCCAGTTCTACCACCACCACTGCATTTTCAGTTCACCCATGGGTCTTGTTCCCTGGAGGCACAGGCACCTCGGGCTCCAAACACCACCAGCCTTCCGGCATCAGACCAAGGAGACATGTACATTAAGGGCATCCCAAAACAACCGTACTAGGTCAGATACTACTCTTGAGCTTAGCCAAAAGGATAAATCGAGATTGACATTTTAATCTCAAACTGGACATTAGTATGTACATATACAAGGTAACTGGATGTAGATATGTAGATATACATAGTAACTGATAAAAATATCAGAGTTCCATTGTTTGATTCAAAAGGCAGCCTTACGGCACAGATCTGCCTTACTCATAACACAAACAAACACTTATAAGTAAATCAAAGTGTTTGAAAACTCTGCTCTTGACATGCGATGATGTGATGTCTTGGGCCTGTCTTTGTGAATGTGCATTAGGATTGATAGGAAAAAGCATGGATTTGCGTCTATCCATCTAATGGCATCTGATTGTTACTGTGTCTTCACTCTCCACCATGCATGCTGTGTAATGTTCCAAATTTAGTGTGCGCGTAGTATTTCAACACTTTTGTCTCTTACACCTTACACTTCATACACTGCAGTTTTGTTGTTGTTTAATTTATTTAATTTAAATAATTTCTTATCCTTATACACCCCATACCCCTTCCTACATAAACCCTACATATTACATTTCACAACACACCACCAGTGCTTTTGGGCCATGTCCCCTGAATGTAAATTTGTATCACTAGCTTAGGGACTCACCTACAGGAGATGCCTTGACGTCCGGCAGGTTAGCTTAACCCCAATATAGCTATATTGTGCACAAAATTCTCCTTTATGTTTATGCTGACACATTGATTTTTAAATTCTGTTTGTTTCTGACCGCCGGACAACATTTTTCTTTTATTTGCACTTGCACATTGGTCCTATTTGTCCTTGGCTGCCGTTTCAAATGATTTTATACACTTGTACACATTTCATTAGTTTAAAGAAGCGCCCTTTTTTCCTTTCACTATTTTCTAGTTTTTTGGGAGTTGACCACTCCCTACAAAGGTGCTGCAGGCTTTATAAGATGGAGGTTCAGGGGAAGGTTTTAAATGGAACACCCTGAATGTAAATTTGTATCACTAGCTTAGGGACTCACCTACAGGAGATGCCTTGACGTCCGGCAGGTGAGCTTAACCCCAATATAGCTATATTGTGCACAAAATTCTCCTTTATGTTTATGCTGACACAGTGATTTTTAAATTCTGTTTGTTTCTGAGCGCCGGACAACATTTTTCTTTTATTTGCACTTGCACATTGGTCCTATTTGTCCTTGGCTGCCGTTTCAAATGATTTTATACACTTGTACACATTTCATTAATTTAAAGAAGCGCCCTTTTTCCTTTCACTATTTTCTAGTTTTTTGGGAGTTGACCACTCCCTACAAAGGTGCTGCAGGCTTTATAAGATGGAGGTTCAGGGGAAGGTTTTAAATAGAGATGAGCGCACTCGGATTTATGAAATCCGAGCCCACCCGAACGTTGCCGATCCGAGTCGGATCCGAGACAGATCCGGGTATTGGCGCCAAATTCAAATCTGAAACTGAGGCTCTGACTCATAATCCCGTTGTCGGATCTCGCGATACTCGGATCCTATAAATTCCACGCTAGTCGCCGCCATCTTCACTCAGGCATTGATCAGGGTAGAGGGAGGGTGTGTTAGGTGGTCCTCTGTCCTGCTATATCTCGTGCTGTTCAGTTCAGATCAGTGCTGTCCTGTGCTGTGCTGTGCTCAGTCCAGTGGTGCTGTGTCCTGTGCTCTGTCCTTCTGAGGTCAGTGGTGCTGCTGGATCCTGTGCTGTGTCCTGTTCAGTCCAGTGGTGCTGTGTCCTGTGTTCTGTGCTTCTAAGGGCATAGTTATTTTCCCAATATTCCCAAGTGTTTAAAAAAATACAAAAAACTAATTTAATTTTTTTTTAATTACAACAAAATTTGCACAACCAATCCTGCAGTATAAGCCCATTGGTACTGCAATATTACCAAGTTCACACATTCAGCAGTAAAAGTCCAGTGGTACTGCAATATTACAAAGTTCACACATTCTGCAGTATCAGTCCAGTGGTGTTGTGTGCTGTGCTCTGTCAATTTTGAGTTCAGTGGTGCTGCTGGGTCCTGTGCTGTGTACTGTTCAGTCCAGTGGTGCTGTGTCCTGTGCTCTGTGCTTCTAAGAGCATAGTTATTTCCCCATTATTCCCAAGTGTTTAAAAAATTAAAAAAAAGTTATAAAAAAAAATACAAAAAAATAATTTAAAAAAAAATTAATTACGGGGGCGTGGCTTGGACGCCATCTCGGGAAGTCGTATGGTGTGTGAGCTCCCGCAAACCAGTGGCCAAATCTATATTTTCCGGGCTTCCAGCTGCCCTAATCACCCCCTTGGTGGCTTCTACCTGGTCCTTATACCCCCGGGACACTTCTGAACCATTTCCGGGCCTAAGTTGTCTGTGAGCAGCTAGCGGTGGAATTACTGGCCAGCATCAGCGTGCCGCAGTTCCCGGGGTCACTGCATCCCTCCGGAATAACACTCACCCTGATAGCCTCCTCCGGTGCCCGCCTGCCTTGCCGCCGATTCTCCCGCTGATCTTTGAGAGCGAGGGAGCTCTGCCGGGAGCCGCGCTGTATACCCCTGCAAGCCTGGCACCAATTGGCTGTGTGCAAAGGTGGGAGCCCAGCTGATCCACTCCTGAAAGGTCCCTGGTGGGTGCTCTCTCGTAGGCGGCCCCCCCTGGAGTCCTCCATCAGCAGTGGCGGACCGGATGTTTGGGCCACCATTATCACCTTCTCTTCCGACTAGTTGGGAGCAGAGCCTTCTGGAAGGTGAAGGGAAGGAGGAGCACGTGTATGGCGCCCATGTTCAGGTCAGAATACCACAATCCATTTTATTAAGGGGTTTCCTCTCACCCTAGTCAGTTCTGATTCCCTGAACACACTCTGTCTGCTCCGCTTACAAAAGTTATCAGACCAGGGTTCCTACAGCCTCTGTATCGCTGACATCATTGTTCCCCTTATAGTGAATCTTTGGCGCCATCTTGTGGTGAAAATTTCAAACTACAAGTGTTATTATTATATAGCAAATCCTTGAGAATCTACTTGTAGATAAACCAGCATTACTGAATGCAAGCCGGTCACCCATTATCTCAAGCAGAATACCCTGCTGGAATCCCTTAGACCTTTCCTACAACTGAACCTCCTGACATCCCTTCACGTAGAGTTCAGACAGGAACTTATCTATCTCTACAAGCTTCCACATGCCAATGTAGCCCTGATTATGGCCGGCTAGCGATCGCCCCCCTGGGGAGGGGACTCGGGGGTCTCCTGATCAGTACCACCCATATGGGTTTCCACTTGTACTCGGGGATGTCGATGTGTATGTAATCATTGTATAAATGGGGAGAGACAAAAAAACTCCTGCTCAAAAAGCACCAAAGAAATCTAGAGATTCTACACCTCGTGGTGCTTTTCAACAATTCTTCGCTTCCAACGCCTCTACAACACCCCCACAAACAGCATCTCAAACACCTTCACGGGATCCTGCAGATTCACCTCAATCTACTTCGTCGGCATCTTCTATCATCATGTCAGAGAAAGGAGACTTAGGGGAGATTTTAGCCCATCTGAAATCTCTTCCAACTAAAACGGACTTTCAAGCCCTAGAGTCTCGGATACAAGAGGCCTTGCAATCACAAATTGCTTCAATCAAGTCGGATCTTTCTCAGATGTCTGAAAAGATTGTTTCCATAGAGGACCACTCAGAAACGGTTGATACACGAATTGACAACCTCCAGAGTATGGTCACTCAACAATTCGGTGAATTTCGCAGAAGATTAGACGACCTCGACAATAGAGGCCGTCGCAACAATCTGAAAATAAGAGGTGTCCCAGAAGATATCCCCCCTCTTGGGATTACGGATGCTCTCACCAAAATATTCAATGAGCTTTTGGAAGCAGACCCAGATAATCAAATTATCTTTGACAGGGCTCACAGAGCGTTACGCCCTAAGAGTTCTCAGCCTGACAACCCACGTGATATCATCTGCAGGTTGCATTACTTTTCAGTCAAAGAAGCAATCCTCAGGAAGGCAAGAGGAGTGTCTGGTATAGACTTCAACGGTCACGAAATTCAAATATTTCAGGACTTGTCCTGGTATACATTGCAACAAAGACGGGCTTTAAAACCCCTTACTGATGAACTCAAACAGCGCTCCATCCGGTTCCGATGGGGATTCTCGTTGAGTATCCAGGTTAACCACGAAGGGAAAACGGTGACCCTCCATAGCCACTCGGATGTTGGATCTTTCTGTGAAAATCTGAATCTGCCTAAAATTCAGATTCCTGATTGGGACAATCTAGTGATGGCGCAAATCCCCCTCCCTGCCTCCAATGGAGGAGGTTGGCAGAAGGTCTCAAGGAACAACAGAAGATCTCGCCCAATGGTTCCAGTTGGTTCTCAGAGTGGGACCTGACATCGAAGTTTTGTTTGTTTTGTTACCTTGTCTACTTACCACTGCTACTTGTCTCAGTTTTGGATCATTGATCCTGATTAGGATTGTATAGTTACATACCTCCCACATATGTTGTCAGTTGCTTCTCTATTATTAGCAATGTTCAATAATAGATTTATGTTAAACTTTTCTCTCCCCATTGATCTTACTTACAATTATTTACACTAGTACCAATAATACTATTGATATCTGAATGGTTCGAACTGGGGTTATCCCAGGCGAGCCATTCCATATACATCCCCTTTGAGTTTATTTTGATATTTTGATATTAATCTATAATTACAAGTATAGTCTCATTTCTCATTTCTGGTCGGAAGACTCCCGACGTCCCCTGCTAACCCTTGATTTTTCCGTCCTGTTAGATTTGTCCAGGGGTCTCGTTGCCCCCTGGTCTGTGTGACGGTTGTTTACAATGTCATTTTCCATGTTTCGACTATTAATGATATGTTTTTTGTATGTATTCTGTTTTCTTTCTCTCTTGTTTTTCTCCCCCTCCCTTTTGTGCTTTCCCTTCCTTCCCCCCTCCGGGAGCTTCTCTAGTGTCTACAAGTTGGTTGGAGTGAATCCTTCCTCATGGTTTATACCCGGATTTTCCAGATGTCATAGTCGGGATCTTGGCCGCCGATCTCCTCTTCAATGGATAAGTTGAAATTTATTTCTACTAATGTTAGAGGTCTAAATATCCCCCAGAAACGTTCACGCCTTTTGCATACATTACATATAGATAAAGTAGATGTCGCATTTGTCCAGGAAACCCACTTTAAAAAAAGCCATGCCCCCACACTCGCCAACCACTACTACCCCACAGTTTTTTTTAGCAATTACTCGTTATCCAAATCTAGGGGTGTCGCAATTCTTTTCGCAAAACACCTACGCCTTTCCGATATATCCACTACGGAGATAGTAGAAGGTAGAGTCCTGCTTATTAAAGTTAAGATTTTTGACCAACAATTTTCTCTAGTAAATATATACGCTCCCAATACTTCTCAGGTTGCGTTCTTTACCAAAATTCTGACAAAGATTGAAGACCATTTAGAAGGTGTGGTTGTCCTAGGCGGTGATCTGAATTGGTCCTTTCTCCCCCAAATTGACTCCTCGACTGGTGCTCCTAGGACCTCTCTTCGAGATGCCCGTAAGGTTAGGAGGGAGTTTCACGATCACCAGCTGGCCGACGTGTGGAGAATATTTCATCCTGCAGATAGAGATTACACCTTTTTCTCATACCCTCACTCCTCTTACTCTCGCATAGACTATCTATTTATAGACCACAGAAGTCTGGACCTGGTAGACGACTCCTGGATAGGACAAATAACGGACTCTGACCATGCCCCGATATATTTGTCTATCAAATTGGTTTCCCCTCCCCCCAGACAGTGGTCTTGAAGACTCAACGAATTGCTGATGCAGGACCCATACTGTAAATCACAATTGAATGATGCTATTGGGGAGTATTTGGATATTAACGATAATGGAGAGACGGCCAAGTTGTCAGTTTGGGAAGCTCACAAATGTGTTTTGAGGGGGAAGTGTATTCAATTAGGCTCATTTCTCAAGAAGCAGAAGGATGAGGTTCGCAAAGCACTCTTATCAGATATCAAGAATTTAGAAACTAAACACAAAAATACTTTGTCCCCTGAGACCTTGGTGGAACTCCATAATAAGCGGTCAACTTTAAATTCTCTACTAAACGATCGCATGAAAAAGGCCTGGCGGTGCTGTAGAAACAAATTTTATCAATGGGGGGATAAGCCGAGCCGCTTTCTTGCTAGAGCCCTTCGTTCCCAACGTAACCGCTCCTACATACATAGCATACAAGACTCTGGAGGCACCACTAGGCACACAGATAAGTCCATCGCTGAAGCTTTCCGTTCCTACTATGCAAAGCTATATCACATTCGATCCCAGGTATCTGATAATGATAATGCCCGGGCTGAGGAAGCTATAGGAGACTATCTACGGGGTATTGATTTTCCAAAAATCTCCCAAGAGGCAAAAGATCTTTTAGATTCTCCCTTTTCTCTTTCAGAACTAAGGGGAGCTATAAAATCTTCCCCCCTTGGAAAAAGTCCTGGCCCTGATGGGTTCTCCATATCATATTACAAAACATTTTTGGATAAGCTATGTCCCATTCTGCTAGATGCTTTCAATGAAGTGTCGGACACAAAGGGTTTTTCACCACAGTCGCTGGAAGCGCATATTACAGTTATCCCTAAAGAGGGTAAGGTTCCAGCTCTATGCCCTAGTTACCGTCCAATCTCCCTTCTAAACGTAGACATTAAACTTTATGCGAAGATCTTTTCAAACAGGTTAAAGAATCTCCTCCCGGAATTAATTACAAACGACCAAGTAGGATTTGTACCAGGCAGAGAAGCAAAGGAGAATACTACTAAAATTATTAATCTAATACATTACGCCTCTTCTGTTAACCTGCCCACAATTCTCTTGTCAACCGACGCAGAGAAGGCATTCGATAGAGTGGACTGGGGCTTCATGAAGGAGGTACTTCTCCATATGGGACTTGGCCCCTCTTGTTTACAATTTTTTTTGGCCCTGTATAGATTCCCTTCCGCTAAAGTTAGAGCAAATGGCATTTTATCCGACTCCTTTACCATCTATAACGGCACTCGTCAAGGTTGCCCATTATCTCCTCTGATATTTGTACTCTGTATGGAAGCCTTGGCCAGAGCGATTCGATCTAACCCAAACATCACGGGTTTGCAGATTGGTAAAGAAAACTACCGATTGGCCCTATTTGCAGATGACTTGCTTGCGATCATCACAAACCCCATTATATCATTACCTAACCTGATGTTAGAATTCTCTAAATTCGGTACTCTCTCCAACTTCAAAATAAATTTCTCTAAGTCGAATGCTCTTAACATTTCAGCCTCAGAACAATCAATAAGGGGCCTCAAATCAGCATTTCCATTTAAATGGCAGTCTTCACATTTTTGTTATCTTGGGGTTTCTATCGCAAGGTCCAATGACCAGCTATTCCAATTGAATTTCCCCCCTCTTATAAATAAAATTAAAAAAGACTTGGCAACCTGGTCGTCCTCCAAATTCTCATGGTTTGGCAAAATGAACATCATAAAAATGAATGCTCTTCCCAAAGTACTCTACCTGATGCAAGCACTTCCGATTATAATCCCTCAGAGATTCCTTGACAGTCTCCAGTGCTTGATACGCGACTTTGTCTGGGGAGGTAGGAGACCCCGATTTAAGCATGCTCTTCTTTATAGGCGGAAGCATCAAGGAGGGGCGCAATTGCCAATGCTCCAGGGTTATCTTCAGGCAGTTTTCCTTAGCAGGATAGTGGATTGGACCAGAGGGGGTGACCTCAAACAATGGGTGGTTATTGAAAATTAATTTAACACAATTCCGCTAAATGTGGTACCTTGGTTATCTAAGATACCCAGAATCCTCCACCCAACCATCGGTCCAACCTTAAAGGTTTGGAAGAAAATCCGTTTTGGAAAAAGCATCTCAACCTTTCCTTCACCTATCACCCACTTCGTGTTCAATCCAGACTTCCCACCGGGCCAATCGGGTTCTGACTTCAGAAGGTGGTCTCGGGCGGGAATCAAGGGCCTCGGCCAGCTGGTGACGAGTGGTAGACCTCTCTCTTTTGCGGACCTACAGTCAGCTTTTTCGCTTCCCTCCTCTGAACATTGGAAATATGTTCAAATCTTTCATTACATTAGTTCTATTGGAGGAACCAGAACTCTTAACAGACCTCCAACTCCATTTGTAAAACCTATGCTTGTCCAAATCTGTTCCAGTCCATATTATATCTGAAATTTACAAAATTTTGATGGAGGACCAGTTCAGTTCTCCGCCTCCTTTTGTTAGATTATGGGAACGGGACCTAGCGCCACATATAACCCCAGCATCCTGGCAAAAAAATTTCACAAATACACACTCCTGTTCACTAAGCATCTCAGTAATAGAAACTCACTATAAGCTCTTGACCAGGTGGTACAGATGCCCTACTCTGTTACATAAATTTAATCCCCAGTTATCTTCTTCCTGCTGGAGATGCTCCTGTTCCCAGGGTTCTTTAATCCACATTTGGTGGGAATGTCCACTTATTTCCCCATTCTGGAACGAGGTCATTAGATTATCCAGTATTATCGTGGGACATGAGGTTCCCAGGGATCCTGGATTCTGGCTACTTTCATACTCTTCTACTAAATCCTCAAAATATAAAAAATCTCTACTAAAACATCTCAACAATGCGGCCAGGGCAGTTGTACCGACGCGCTGGAAATCCCGAACACCCCCTCTGATTATGGACTGGTTCAATAGAATTGACTATTATATGTCCATGGAAGACATCATCCTCTCAGCTAATGACAAATCCACAGAATTCTTGGCCACATGGTTTTCCTGGATTGAGTTTAAAAATTCAGAGGATTTCAAGATAGTTTGTTCTTTGCCTGTCTGCGCTTGTTAGCTCCCCTCCCCTCTCTTCACCTTCCTTATGTGTCCTCTATCCCCCCCCCTATCTCCCCTTTCCTTTCTTGTTGTCCGTCTTTGTCTCCCCTTCCCTTGGGGAGTGTTTATTCTTTCTGAGTCTGTGCCTTATTACCAATTTAAAACTTTTGCGTAGTAAGTTATGTCAATGCTCCGGGCTATTGATGGTCCATTTGTTACAAGTGTTTTGTACTGACAGTATTTTTTCCTAATGGATCATTCTTTTGGTCAAGTTTGTATTAACTCTTGCTCACTCGCAATGAAAATAAAGAATTTAAAAAAAAAAAAAAAATTAATTACAACAAAATTTGCAAAACCAATCCTGCCGTATAAGCCCATTGGTACTGCAATATTACCAAGTTCACTGATTCAGCAGTATAAGTCCAGTGGTACTGCTATTACAAAGTTCCCTGATTCAGCAGTATAAGTCCAGTGGTACTGCTATTACAAAGTTCACTGATTCAGCAGTATAAGTCCAGTGCTACTCTCCTGTGCCGCATATAATTTTTAAAGGCTTTGCCGAGTGTGTGTGGCTTAGGGGTACGCTCTTTTGTGCTACATATAATGGAAAACCAAAATTTGGAGGATAAAGTAGGGAAAGATCAAGACCCACTTCCTCCTAATGCTGAAGCTGCTGCCACTAGTCATGACATAGACGATGAAATGCCATCAACGTCGTCTGGCAGGCCCGATGCCCAATCTCATAGTACCGGGCATGTAAAATCCAAAAAGCCCAAGTTCTCAAAAAATAGCAAAAAGAGAAACTTAAAATCAGCTGAGGAGAAACGTAAAGTTGGCAATATGCCATTTACGACACGTAGTGGCAAGGAACGGCTTAGGCCCTGGCCCGTGTTCATGACTAGTAGTCCAGCTTCACCCAAGGATCTAAGCCCTCCTCCTCCCCCCCTACAAAAAATTTAAGAGAGTTATGCTGTCAGCAACAACAACAAAACAGCAAAGAACTCTAAACAGATGACATCACAAATCCCCAAGGCGAGTCCAAGGGTGTTGTTGGTTGTGAACCCTGACCTTCCCATCACTGTACGGGAAGACTCCATCCAGCATTTGCAGCATGCCCTCTGCATATGCTGGAAGGATCACCCACAGTCCAGTTACAGATTTGGCTAATGAAGGTGTGAATGTTGACCACCAGGAGGAGGATATTGATGTAGCTGGCGCTGAGGAGAATGTTGATGATTATGATGCAGACAGATACCAAATTGCCTTTCTCAATTTCTATTTATATTCTAGATTATATAACGGCTGAATAGTTTACTGTTTTGCTCCTAGTGGAGAGGGGATCTGATGCAGACAGATACCAAACTGCCTTTGTCCATCTCTTTGTATATTTGAATTTCTAGTTCTACAGTCTATGCAGGCTGCTTTATTTATATTCAACTACAAGTGTAGGGCGGGGGGGCATAGATAGCCACCAAAGTAACGTGGTCCATTTAATTACACTTTCTAGCTCCACAGTCTGTGCAGCCTGTTTTTTTTATCTTCAAAGTATTTATATTTACAAGCCTTGCAATCTAAATTAACTAGAGGTAGTGACGTGGTAGAACTCCAAAAGGCAGTTTGGAAGCCCCTGTACAAACTGGCTCTATTTTTTAACTGAGTTGTCCCCCCTCCAGTGTGTACTCGGAAAGAGTTTTTAGTGCAGCTGGGAACCTGGTCAGTGAGCGGCGGAGGAGGTTGCTTCCTCACAACGTTGAAAAAATTATGTTTATAAAAATGAATAATCAATTCCTCAATGAAGTACAGCACTGCCCTCCAGACAGTACAGAGGGACCTGTGGTTGTGGAGTCCAGCGGGGACGAATTGATAATGTGTGAGGAGGAGGAAGCACACACTGTAGGGGGAGAGGAATCAGAGGTTGAGGATGAGGACGACATCTTTCCTCAGTAGAGCCTGTTTAGTTTGTACAGGGAGAGATGAATTGTTTTATTGGTGTGGGGGCCCAAACAAACCAATCATTTCAGCCAAAGTTGTTTGGTAGGCCCTGTCGCTGAAATGATTGGTTTGTTAAAGTGTGCATGTCCTATTTCAACAACATAAGGGTGGGTGTGAGGGCCCAAGGACAATTCCATCTTGGAACTTTTTTTTTATGCATTATATGACCAATCAACAGTCGTTTGCCATGTTCAAAAAGTAAAACCAAATTTAAACAAATTCAAGAAATTAAACCAAAAGTAAAATGCCCTGTCATAATTAAAACAAGAGGTATTGGCGTGCTCTAAAACTACTGTATTGTTGTTTATATTTTATAAACACTACACTTGAAAGCTTGAGTCTTTCAATGAAAAAGTAACTCTCCATTGCACGAATATTTGCAACAGGGACAATTTTAGGGTTAAGAAAGTCAACTAATAACACTTAGACACTGTCTGTCTTTATAAACACTACACTTGGAAGTTGGAGGAGGTATTGTGGCCCCGGCACCAAATTTACTACCGGGGCCACTCCACCGTGCAGTCCATATTTAGGTGTATCAGATATTAAACAACGGTGACAGGTGATGCCCAATTTTTTAATTATATTGTTGGCGCTGTAAAAAATTGTGTTCCGGGCACACCACACTACGCAGTCCATACCCTTTTTTTGGTGGAATTCTGACCCGTGGAGGGTTTTTTAATTATATTGTGGCCTCGGTACCAAATTGTGTACCGGGGCCACCACACTACGCAGTCAAGAAAGATAGATGCGTATCACTAGCTTAGGGACTCACCTACAGGAGATGCCTTGACGTCCGGCAGGTGAGCTTAACCCCAATATAGCTATATTGTGCACAAAATTCTCCTTTATGTTTATGCTGACACAGTGATTTTTAAATTCTGTTTGTCTCTGAGCGCCGGACAACATTTTTCTTTTATTTGCACTTGCACATTGGTCCTATTTGTCTTTGGCTGCCGTTTCAAATGATTTTATACACTTGTACACATTTCATTAATTTAAAGAAGCGCCCTTTTTCCTTTCACTATTTTCTAGTTTTTTGGGAGTTGACCACTCCCTACAAAGGTGCTGCAGGCTTTATAAGATGGAGGTTCAGGGGAAGGTTTTTAAATGGAACACCCTGAATGTAAATTTGTATCACTAGCTTAGGGACTCACCTACAGGAGATGCCTTGACGTCCGGCAGGTTAGCTTAACCCCAATATAGCTATATTGTGCACAAAATTCTCCTTTATGTTTATGCTGACACAGTGATTTTTAAATTCTGTTTGTTTCTGACCGCCGGACAACATTTTTCTTTTATTTGCACTTGCACATTGGTCCTATTTGTCCTTGGCTGCCGTTTCAAATGATTTTATACACTTGTACACATTTCATTAATTTAAAGAAGCGCCCTTTTTCCTTTCACTATTTTCTAGTTTTTTGGGAGTTGACCACTCCCTACAAAGGTGCTGCAGGCTTTATAAGATGGAGGTTCAGGGGAAGGTTTTAAATGGAACACCCTGAATGTAAATTTGTATCACTAGCTTAGGGACTCACCTACAGGAGATGCCTTGACGTCCGGCAGGTGAGCTTAACCCTGATAAGTCACACAAGCTGTTGGATCCCTTCGTTAGCAGTTGGCCATGTTGAGTCGGAAGTGTCAGTAAGCAATGGAACCATTTTTCACAGAAAAGACATTAACAGCTTAACTCGGGGTAGAAACACAGACTTAAGTACATTATATTTTATTATCTAACAAATGTTCTCCATTGAATTCAATTGCAATTCCAAGAGCCGCTCACCACGTAGCACCTGCTGCAGCCCAATAACCTGGTAACAGTCTGGTGGTAAGCCTTACCCTGAAACCAGCCTCACTGGGGTCGCACCACAGCGGAAACCTGACTGGGCATAAAACGGGGAGCTCATTCATCCATTCGGTGATCATTTTTATACTTCGGGATAGTCCTTTTGGGCTAGTCCTTGTTTGCGAAGGTGAAATATAAATGCTGCAATGTAAGTAAGCTTTAAAAAATAGAAGTGTTAATAGTTTATATTTTATAGTGTATATGTATATACAGTTCCACAGTTAATCAATGAAAATAAGTTGCTATGCATTAGTGCAAATTTTACACTCATAAGTAATCAGGGGAGGGCTGGCAAATATTAGCCCGGGGGGCAAGACTCGACTCAGCAGCCTATTAGGAACATTGCAAAGGGAAAACATTGTAGGTGGCCCTATGACCCAGCCCCAGATGCCCTCTGCCCCTCTGCCCCCAGCCCAGCCTGCCCCTGAATGTAATGTTAGCAAATAAGCCCTACTACACATGTACTGTATTCATTATAGTGCTTTTCTCCAATGAATATTGTGATCGCTATGTATACAGCAGTGCTAAATTTATAAACAGCAAAGAGTAACGCTACACCAATAAAAAAATGATAAATTCTGTACAAACAAAGAAAAAAACTCATTAATTTAAACAGAAATTAACCTAAGCATCAAATTAAATGATGGTTTCTTCAGAGTAGTTTGATTTTTTTTGGCCCAAAAGGGGTAGAATAAAACTTCTCAAAATATTATTATTAACAGCAACTTACTGTAATTAATTGAAATCAGAAGACTTATGCTGCTATTTTCCCTTCAACCATTTAGCCAATGAAAGGTGCATGAAGTACCTGGCCCTATATCTTTACACCAGGAAATTAAACAATAGGACACATCACCTGATGCAAATCATTTCTTTATCTTTTCATTCACTGTCAGAAGCATTTGCTTTAAACACTTATCTTAAGAAGCAGCTGCTCATCTGAAAGATAAACTCCCATGAAAAGTAATTGGGAACAGAAAGTTTAGAGGATAACATTTTTCATTTCTCAAGAAAGCTGCATTATCAGAAACATAGAATATTGGATTATTTGACCTCTAGCACTTATCAATAAAAACACTAACTCTCTTGGGGAATGGAGAGTTTGTGGAAGATACGAGGGAGAATATTGTAGAAGCCAGCTATTACTGGTAAAAGAAAGTACGTTCTCTTTAAAGGGTATAAATAAACTGGATAAAGATAAAATATATCATGAATTAAATGGTAAAAGTTTTTGAGACTACAATTGGTTAAAATAAAATTATCTTAGAACTCATTTAGGCCATCTATAACCATATAAATGCACAAGGCTGAAAGATGGGTGTCTTTTGGGGACCCACTATTAAGCTTACCAGCACCCCTGTAGCAGGGTGATGGCAGCAAGGATAATCTATACCCTAGTGCTAGGAGTCTGTAAATACTAGGGGTGTGCACCGGGCACTTTTAGTGTTTTGGGTTTTGGGTTCTGATTAGCTTGAGGTTTTGTGTTCTGATTTGTTTTGCCAAAACACCTGACAAAAGGTTTTGGTTCTGATTTAGGGTTTTGGGTTCTGATTTATTTTTAAAAAAGCATAAAAAGCACTAAAATCCAGTTTTTTTGTTTTTTTACACTCCTACGCTATTATTAACCTCAATAACATTCAATAATAATCATTTCCACTAATTTCCAGTCTATTCTGAACACCTCACACCTCACAATTTTGTTTTTAGTCCAAAACGTTGCACCGAGGTAGCTTTCTGGACTGCGTAGTGGAGTGGCCCCGGTACCCAATTTGGTACCGGGGCCACAATACCTCTTCCAACTGGTCTCAATTCCACTGCACATATGGCTGCTCCTCCATCCTCTGCAGCATATAAAGGGTGGAGTTCTAGCGTGTCAATACCTTTTGTTTTCGATCATGACAGTGCATTTTAATTATTTTTGGATTTGGCCCCAACTTTGAATGTAGTTTAATATCTGATACGCAGCTATCTGGACTGCGTAGTGGAGTGGCCCCGGTACCCAATTTGGTACCGGGGCCACAATACCTCCTCTAACTGGTCTGAATTCCACTGCACAGATGTCTACTCCTACCTCCTCCAACTGGTCTAAATTCCACTGCACAGATGGCGGACACCGGATGGACGTCTAACACCAACATAGCTGTTAAGGCCGCAGTTCCTCTTTTTTGGGACTGCACAAACAATTAACGTAGTAATAGAAATGGCAGTTCTTCTTTTTTGGAACTACAGAAACAAAGAACGTAGTAATAGAAATGGCAGTTCCTCTTTTTTGGAACTACAAAAACAAAGAACGTAGTAATAGAAATGGCAGTTCCTCTTTTTTGGAACTACAGAAACAAAGAAAGTAGCAATAGAAATGGCAGTTCCTCTTTTTTGGAACTACAGAAACAAAGAACGTAGTAATAGAAATGGCAGTTCCTCTTTTTTGGAACTACAGAAACAAAGAAAGTAGCAATAGAAATGGCAGTTCCTCTTTTTTGGAACTACAAAAACAAAGAACGTAGTAATAGAAATGACAGTTCCTCTTTTTTGGAACTACAGAAACAAAGAACGTAGTAATAGAAATGGCAGTTCCTCTTTTTTGGAACTACAAAAACAAAGAACGTAGTAATAGAAATGGCAGTTCCTCTTTTTTGGAACTACAGAAACAAAGAACATAGTAATGGAAATGGCAGTTCCTCTTTTTTGGAACTACAAAAACAAAGAACGTAGTAATAGAAATGGCAGTTCCTCTTTTTTGAAACTACAGAAACAGTGATTTTTTAGATTTATCTAATTAGTAATAATTAAGAATGAATTATATACAGTTCATCACTGAAGGAGGTGCACCCTTGCATAATGTAATTATGTATCATCAGAGAGAAGAAAGAGTATGCGTAATGGGGCACTCAAAGGGTTAGAGTAGTAATGTTATCTGAAAAATAAATATATAATCTTTAATATTCTTTATTAGTATAATTTTAAAAACGCACCTAACAATAAGTGTGCACATATAAACTTTTATTAACATTTACATATGAGCGAAATATTAAAAAGTGCATGTAGAATGAAAACCAGAAATAGGAATGGAGTAAAAAAGCAGTATAACTGCTCAAACTGTGCTGCTGTAGGTATCGTCAATAAGAATTAATATATCTTATAATTACAAATCGTCAATAATATAAGCGCTCTATATAGTCCATAATGGTCTCTCCAAATGGGAAATATAATAAAATGAACCAATCTCATGTACCCATTCGTAATAAGGAGAGATCCCAAGATGGAGTGCCTGTCTGCAACAATCTAATTAGCCGTAGGTAATATGTCAGTAGTCCGGGAAGTTTGTGAGCTATTGAAATTTTACACAATTTCCCAACTATAATGAATACCAGAATAGTGCCAATTACAATACTGTGTGATATGTTATGCAGCTCTTATTATTATGAGATGGTGCTGATAAACGTCATAAACTGAGTAAGTTATACCAAGAATTATATAATTTCGTTTATTCAGAAATGATGAGTCTCTCTATTAGAGTGTAATGCCCCTTAAAACTCCTTTAAATAAAATAGTACGTATTCTAGGAGACCCTGTTTATATATTTAACTTGGTTCTGCAAAAGAATGCATGATGATCACTGGACAGAGATCTGTAATAGAGCAGCGATTAAAGTGGCCTGATTAAAGGTCATGTAAGATCTTAAAGCACTTACAATTATATAGAGACTGTATGCTCATTAAAGACGCTGCCTAACGTGTATAAAAGTAGGCACTTATATAGCGCTTGCTTCACTGGGTGATGTGAGCAAGCGGAGTGTGTTAATATGGAGAGACCCTATCTAAACATTAATATGATAGAACAAATTGCAGCGCTGTATACGCTGTGTGTAGGTAAGGTAGGGATCTCAAATACCATGACACTCTTTTTAGCCTAATCCCTGACAATATAATATCACGGAAAGCCTATTTGCTTATCAAGGGCAATGCCTAGCTTCCACTAAATCAGACAGAGTATGCAGCGCTTGGTCTGCTGCCTACATCAAAATGAAATGCCCAGTGAATTTAAAGCAAGTGACAGAGTACAGTATGGTAACGGCAACTTTAGCGATTGTATCAGACAAGCAGGACAAAGAGCTTAGTGTATAAATAGAGGAACAGCTGAAGAACAGAAACGACTAACGCGCTTTTCGATAATCGGCTTTATGAAAGACAACCAACTAGTCTATATTCCACTGCACAGATGGCGGACACCAGACGCACGGCTAACACCAACATAGCTGTGCCGGTGACATGGCCTGCAGAAATATCTCTGATGGAGATAGAACTAGGCCCCAAAGAGCACATAATGCCAACAAAAGAGTTGCAAGATGGAATTGTCCTTGGGCCCTGCCACCCACCCTGATGTTGTTGAAATAGGACATGCACACTTTAACAAACCAATCATTTCAGCGACAAGGCCTACCAAACTACTGTGGCTTAAATGATTGGTTTGTTTGGGCCCCCACACAAAAAAAGCTATTCATCTCTCCCTGTACAAACTAAACTGGCTCTACTGAGGCAAGATGTCGTCCTCATCCTCATCCTCTGATTCCAGGCCCCCTTCAGTGTGTACTTCCTCATCCTCACACATTATCAATTCGTCCCCGCTGGACTCCACAACCACAGGTCCCTCTATATTATCTGGAGGGCAGTGCTGTACTTGATTGAGGAATTGATAATTCATTTTTATGAACATCATTTTTTCAACGTTGTGAGGAAGCAACCTCCTTCGCCGCTCACTGACCAGGTTCCCCGCTGCACTAAAAACTCTTTCCGAGTACACACTGGAGGGGGGACAACTCAGGTAAAATAGAGCCAGTTTGTACAGGGGCTTCCAAACTGCCTTTTTTTCCTGCCAGTAACAATATGGACTGTCTGACATGTCTATTTGGATGGTGTCAGCAAAATAATCCTCCACCATTTTTTCAATTGTGACAGCATCCAATGCAGCGACAGTAGACATGTCTGCAATGGTTGGCAGATCCTTCAGTCCGGACCAGATGTTCTCAGCATCTGTGCCAGCGGGTCTTTTAGGAAAACTGAGCTTTTTCCTCGCAGCCACAGGTGTGGAAGAAAATGAAGGAGGAGCTGGTGGCATGTCACGGTCCTCTTCAGAGGACAATCTCCTGACCAGCAGGTCTTTGCACCGCTGTAGACTTGTGTCCGCCAGAAACAGAGACACAACATATGCTTTAAACCGAGGATCCAGCACGGTGGCCAGAGTGTATTCCTCTGACTTTAAAAGAGTGGCCACCCTTGGATCCTGGCAAAGCGTACAAAGGGCTTCATCCAAAAGAGCTACATGCTTTGTTGAATCGTAATGGTTTACCAGCTCCTCCCTCACTTTCTCCAGCTGCTTCTGCAACAGTCTGATTAGGGGAATCACCTGACTCAAGCTAGCAGTGTCGGAACTGACTTCTCGTGTGGCAAGTTCAAACGGCTGCAGAACCTTGCTCAACATGGAAATCAGTCTCCAGTGCGCTTGACTCAGGCGCATCCCCACTCCTTTTCCTATGTTGTAGGTGGCTGTGTAGGCTTCAATGGCCTTTTGCTGCTCCTCCATCCTCTGCAGCATATAGAGGGCGGAGTTCCAGCGCGTCACAACCTCTTGTTTGAGGTGATGGCAGGGCAGGTTCAAACTTTTTTGATGTTGCTCGAGTCTGCGGTAGGCACTGGCAGAATGCCGAAAGTGTCCAGCAATTTTGCGGGCCACCGAAAGCATCTCCTGCACACCCCTGTCACTCTTCAGGTAATGCTGCACCACCAAATTAACGGTGTGGGCAAAACATGGGACGTGCTGGAAATTGCCCATATGTAATGCCCGCGCAATGTTACTGGCGTTGTCTGACACCACAAACCCCCAGGAGAGTCTAAGTGGGGTAAGCCACTGTGAGATGATTTCCCTCAGTTTCTCTAAGAGGTTGTCAGCGTTTTGCCTCTTATTAAAACCTGTGATACACAATGTTGCCTGCCTTGGCACGAGCAGCCGTTTGGGAGATGCTGCTACTGATGCAGCTGCTGCTGTTGCTGCGGAAGGCGATGCATCTACCCAGTGGGCTGTCACAGTCATATAGTCCTTCGTTTGCCCTGAACCACTTGTCCACATGTCCGTGGTTAAGTGGACAGTGGGTACAACCGCATTTTTCAGAGCACTGAGGACACTTGTTCGTACTTCTCTGTACATTTTTGTTATCGCCTGCCTAGTGAAGTGGAATCTCAACGGGATTTGGTACCGGGGACACAATACCTCCATCAACCGTCTAAATCCTACTCCACTGATGGCGGACACCGGACGCACGTCTAACACCAACATTGCTGTTATTGACGCAGTTATCCGCTTTGCCATAGGATGACTAGTGTCGTACTTGATGCTCATGGCAAACGACTGTTGGACGGTCAATTGTTTGGAGAAAGACATAGTGGTCTTACGACTTCCCCTCTGGGAAGATGACCGACTACCAGCAGCAACAGCAGCAGTGGCAGTAGTAGGCGTTCCGCTGCAGGAGTCCTCGGATGAATCCCGGATTGAAGAGGACTCAGTCTGGCTGGTGACATGGCCTGCAGGACTAAATCTGATGGAGATCGTGGAGAAAGTTGACGAGGAGAGTGTTGGTGGTGTGTATCCAACAGGACCAAGGGATTTAGGTGTCCCTGGACTGCTGACGGTCCTAGACCCAGTTCCTGAACTAATCACTGAACTATGAAGGTTATTCAGGTGACGTATAAGGGAGGATGTCCCTAGGTGGCCAAGATCCTTATCCCTGCTTATTTGAGCTTTACATAAGCTACATATGGCCATACATTTGTTATCTGGATTGGGATAAAAATAACTCCAGACCGAAGAGGTGCATTTCTTGGTCTTCTGACCAGGCATGACGATGGGCTTTTTCATCCCATGGACATCAACTTTTTCCCTCCCTGGTGGCTCATTTAAAATAACCACATCAGCATCCTCCTCGTCAAGTTCCTCCTCAGTGCCAGCTACATCAATAGCCTCCTTGACACCTTGATTATCCAAATCTGGATCTATACTGTGGGTGATCCTTCCAGCATATGCAGAGGGTGTGCTGCAAATGGTGGATGGAGTCACCTCTTCCGTACAGTGATGGGAAGGTCAGGCTTCACAACCACCAACACCCTTGGACTCACCTTGGGGATTTGTGATGTCATCTGTTTAGAAGGCAGAGTTGTTTGCTGTGTTGTTGCTGACAGCCTAACTCTTTTAAATTTTTTGGAGGGGGGGGGAGGAGGGCTTAGATACTTGGGTGAAGCTGAACCACTAGTCCTGAACACGGGCCAGGGCCTAAGCCGTTTCTTGCCACTCTGTGTCGTAAATGGCATATTGGCAAGTTTACGTTTCTCCTCAGATGTTTTCAATTTTCTTTTTTTGCTAATTTTAGTGAACTTTGGGTTTTTGGATTTTACATGCCCTCTAGGAGATTGGGCATCGCCCTTGCCAGACAACGTTGATGGCATTTCATCGTCTATGTCATGACTAGTGGCAGCAGCTTCAGCATTAGGAGGAAGTGGGTGTTGATCTTTCCCTACTTTATCCTCCAAATTTTTGTACTCCATTATATGCAGCACAAGAGAGCTTACCCCTAAACCACACACACTCGGCAAAGCCTTTACAAATTATCTGCAGCACAGGAGAGTACCAATGGACTGGAGTTATACAGCAGTACCTAGTATTTTTGAACTAATTTTTTTATATATTTTTTCAATTATTTTTGGATCATTTTTTTATAATTTTCTTTACATTTTTTTTAAATTATTTTGTTATAAGTTTTTTTATAATTTTTTATTTATTTTTTAAGAACTTTTGGATAATTTTGAAATAACAATGCCCTTAGCAGAACAGAGCACAGGACACAGGCAGCACCACTGGACTCAGCAGGACAGAGCACAGGACACAGCACCACTGGACTCAGCAGGACAGAGCACTGGACAAAGCACCACTGGACTCAGCAGAACAGAACACTGGACAAAGTACAAAGCTACACTAAACTGAAAACCAGGACAGGAGCTCCCTAACTACAACCTCTCTCACGAGTTATCGCAGCCAGAATGAAGATGGCGGCCGCTAGCGCTGAATTTATGACATGGATGTCATAGCCTCGGTTTGGCTTCATTTCCCGCCCGGAAGTTCCCGAACAGTGCTCGGATCCCGTCGGATCCGCACTGTTCGGGTAGGCTCGGATTTCGGAAATCCGAGCCCGCTCATCTCTAGTAAATACAGAAACTCATGATGTTGCAGGAGCCCAAGGAATGTAAATACTAATTTCAGTGGTGACATGCTACCTCCAGATTCTCCCCTCCTCTCCACCATTCAAGCACCACGATTTCATTATTAATCCACAATTATGTCCAATAAAATTACATGTATAAATTACAATTAGAACACCCTAATTTTTACTTGTGCTACAAAAAAGCATGGTACAACATTTATTTATTTGTTTGTATCTTCATTGTGTATGCTAAATGCATATATATATGTATATTAAAGTATTCGTTGTGTTTTTCCTAGGGGTGTACTTAGAGAAAAGGAGATTATTGTAATGGATTGATACATTCTCACAATCTTTCTTCTTTTTTCATTCTTTAGTCTCGCAAACCACACAATCATCAGCCTCAGGGGGACCAGCAGATTTTTGGAAAGAACATTATCAACAAAATCTCTTTGACTCTAACTAAACAATGCATGTATATAAATCCTAAAAAACATGGCAAAAGCATAATGCTTATGTGATATTTGGATGGTTTAAGGTCTGTAGTGGTATTGTCATTCAAGTGTACTTTTTGATAAGGCATTCTGGTAAGAAACTTATGTTTCCAGAAAAAAAAGTGTATGAACATAATTATAAGTTCAGAAACAAGCTTAAGTAAAAGCTAATGTTAGACTTAAACATCCCAGAAAGCTTTTTATTTTTAAAGTTCCATATTGTTAAAATATGTATATTTTATCTTTAATGTTCATGCTGTACATATTGAAATAAAATAATTACTTCCTGTTGCAGGAAGCTACTTTCTTCTATTATATCTGCAAAAATGTACTTGGTAGAACATCAAAGTAAATATCTTTGTATCTCAGAATTATGCAATGAGAGGTCAAAAGTAGATTTAAATAGGCCAATAAAGAAAAATGTAAAACAATATAATGGATAAATATATCTGCTCTGCGGAGGAGACAAATTCACTATGCTTTGCAGAAATTCACTATAATTCTGCAGAAAATTTAATATAACTTTCAGCTCATTTGTTCGGTTAATCAGTCACAAAACAAAACATATTGCCACTAGAAAATAAAAGGAAAAAACAATCCCAAGAGGGCATAAACTTACCCAGATTAGACCTCATTCAGAAGCTGTAATTATTATTATCTTTTATTTATAAAGCGCCAAAACTAATTACTTAGCTGTGTACTTTGAGGCGATCATAATACATCTGTTGGTGTGGATATAAATTCAAGGATCCAGACACTATTCTAGTTTCAGGTAGTTGATGACTACAGGTGCAGCGCTAACTCATAGCTCTTGGTAATTGGTGATTAGAGGCACTGTACTACTTGTGAATGTGAGTGTGGGTAGAGAATATAACATTTTTAAAAAGTGCTCCTAGAAATATTCATCTCATTCTGTATTTGACTTAAAATTTTGCATGTTTCGCCATCAGAATTTTGACTTTAGGTCCCAGTCCTACACCAATTGCACAGTAGAATGAATTGATGATCATTCCATTTCAATTCATAAACCAGATATTCAGCAAAATGCAAATTTACAGATAAAGTGCTGGTGTTATGGGCTTGATTTCAACCAGCGTCCTATATATGCAGAGTTTGTATGCTCTCCCCAGTTTTATGTGGGTTTCTCCCTCACTTCAAAGACCACAAAACTGAAATTGTGCAACATTTTGCCACAACTTTGCTGATCATGGCAGCTATCTGGATCTGTCCATTGGCAGAAAGGCAGTAGTATCAAGGGTGTTCCTAAATAATGTACTACTTCTATGTGTCACCTAAATCACACCTCTATGTCTTGCATCCTCTCACTGTCAGTAAGGTTCTCATGGGTGTACTAACAGTACTCAAATAAGACATAAAGGGCCTGAGTCATTAAGGCAAAAAAGGAGTAAATATTCTCTGGGACAAACCATGTTACAATACAAGGGGTGCAAAATATTTTATTATTTTGCACATCAGTTAAATACTGTCTGTTTTTTCATCTAACACACAAACACCTAATCGCTTTATTTGCACTGAAGCTTAAAGTTGATCTAGGACATGCCTTACCCCAACTATAAATCTGTCCTCACATTTGAAATCTACCTCCCCCTCCAATGCAACATGGTTTTGACCAGGTGCAAATGTTACTCCTTTTTCATGCTTTGCTCTCCTTAATGACTCAATGGCCCAAATAGTTTCCTGTAAAGATGATGGCAGTGTAATATGTAAGATTGCAGCTTCTGCAGTAACTGGACTATCAGTGATCGCTCCTGTTTCCAGTGCTGTGCCTACTGACCCACTGGATTAGGCTTCCAGGCACACAAACTATAATGTTTGCCAATTTTTCTTCTTTACTTTCCATACACTGTGATTGGCTTGATTTTCAAGTGGGAATTACTTGGCAAATCATGATCAACTCCCCTAGGCTTTGATATCAATGCATTTAGTGCTAATGAAGAAATACTAGGCGAATGCACTGCTCCTAGATAGCACAGGAGATTGGAACATTGCCAAAGTTCCATGAAAGAGTAAAGAAGGGGACCCTGATTGGCAGCATTAGCTACAAATCACCAAGATTATTCCTAAAAACGCTACCCCTTCTCCATTATATTCCCAGGGCAGCAATATATAAATAAATAAATAAATATATATATATATATGTGTTCATTGTGGCAGGATAACAAATCCCACTCCTCTCCCCTGGTATATATCCCCTCCCCTGGGATCTTGTTCCCTGACACACATCCCTCTCCCAAGTTTTAAATAAAAAATTCCCTCATGAAGCCATAAAAGAGGTATATTTACTAAACTGCGGGTTTGAAAAAGTGGAGATGTTGCCTATAGCAACCAATCTTATTCTAATTTATTTAGTACATTCTACAAAATGAGAGCTAGAATCTGATTGGTTGCTATAGGCAACATCTTCACTTTTTCAAACTTTCAGTTTAGTAAATATACCCTTTTTATAATAGTCACTGTCAAATTATACAAAGGGTAAGATTAGAAACATTATAAATATAAGTATAAGAAATCTAGCAGTTCTGTATACGATAGATATAGAAACAGTTAAATGCTTTTTCTTCCATAATGGCCACATCAAATAGATGGTTACTTCATGTATACCTTTCAGAAACTTTTATTTCTAATGAATTTCTTTCAGAAAGTGCTTTTGATTTTTTCATGTGTATTACTCAACTCAGTGTGTATGAAGAACAAAACAAATAATCTTGTGAATCAAAATTAAAAAGTCGTACTCTATGGCTTTTGGTTTATTGAGTGCCACTTGCATGGAGATTAATGATCAAGTACATTTTCTGAAATTGCATTGAAAACCTGCAGGCTCTAAAAGTTAGAACTGATTACTGGGGCTTATCACCAGGCAAATGCACTCATCCTTAAAGCACTGCATATACTGTTTGTAATCATAATGCAGATGTATTGAATACATCTTACAGCATTAAGTTCTAAATTTCATACTATTCTTGGATTGTTAAAATATTCTGAAGGTTCTAAAAAGACAAAATTAATAAACCCCAAAAATTTTAATTTCTGAGGGGACATATGAAGGCTGACATTCCATTGGAATGACTCTAAAAGGTAACATTTAATACCGTATCTAGCACCTCTCCAATCCATTACAGGCAGCTCAAACTGCATCCCACATCTTTATGACAGTGGGGGTCATTTTAGTTTCACATTATTACATTTCCAGATATTTGTAATGGGGCATGGGTGAATAAATGTATTCCCCATTTTGAGCAAGGATGACACCTTAAGGGGCATGTAGAGCATGTTTCAAAAGTATGACTCATGATCCCCCACTAAGCTATGCTTCTGTCACAATCAGAGGTCAGGTGAATCCTTAGCTTAGTCTCGCTTAGCGCCACCTACAGGGAGGAACAGAGTCTAACAACATGGGAAAGTGTTCACCATTGACCCCAGCAAGGGGATATGGGCTTAGCTGCTCCGGTGCCACAGGTCGTGGCCCTCGAAGTAGGTGCAAGGCGAAATCTAGAGGAAAAGTAAAGACCAAGTAACAGCAACAGGAAGATAACACAATTAGCGGGAACAGCACTGGTGTCCGGGTATAGTGACAGCAGGAGGACGGATCCGTTGAGAGATACAGAAATGCAGTTAGCACAAGGGAGACCAGACTATGCAGGAAACAAGGGGACTGGAGTGAGGAAGGGTGCAATGGTCTGCAGTAGTAGTATCCTGAGGTCCGAATAAGCTGGCAGTACGGGTCAGGACTGGTAGAGATGTATGGAACGGACTAGCGAGTCCTGAAGGTGCTTGGGAACACCGTAGAAAAAGTCGGAGAATAAAATGAACCAGGACATGTGTATAATAAGGTCCAGGTAGCTGAGCGTTGAGGAACTGGATCTGCTTATAGTATGGCTGTAGTAGCAGCGATGCCAAGGTCCAGACGGTGCTTAGAAGCAATAACTGGCGTGAGACAGTTCAATGCACAATAGAACATACAGTGAGATCCAGAGGTACCAAGCAGCAGGGAACTGAAACAGCAGAGAATACACCAGGCAGCAGGCAGGGATGTAGTAGGATGAAGGTGGTGCTAGAGAGCACAGAAGTCTGAGTAATAATTACTGGGAGCCTAGAGCACACATCCAAACACATGAAAGGACATGAAGAATTGGCACAAAATGAGTGAACTGGCTGCCTTGAATAGTATGGCCTTTAGAGTGCAGCGACCAATTCGAGGACATTGAAAGCTTTAACAGAAGGGTCTGTGAGTGTGCAGACCCAATTTCAAGATGGCACCGGGCGTGGGACTGTTTGCCAGCAAACAGAGTAGGAGTGTGGCGGACAGGTAACGGGGAAGCCAACCAAGTTATCGGCATACCCAGCATATGACACTTTCCAGTTTTATACCCCTTCACAGAGAGAGGGAAGTGATACCACAGAGAGGGTCTTATCTAGAGTTGAATACAAGGACATTTGCATAACGTAAAATATATATTTCACTGCTGTGCATGGCCACATAAAAGACTTGTACACTTGTGTATATAAATACTCACTTTATAGAGGCAAATTGGGGGGGGGGGGGCGAAGAGCCTACAAGCATAAGACAAGTACAATAAGGCCATGTTCAAGTAAATGCCAATGTCAGGAAACATTTCTGCTGTGGGCGCCCCAACCCTGGTAGAAATTATGAGCTGATAATGATGACAATCTCCTGCGATGTGTCAAATTAAGCAAACTATGTAGTCTTTAATTATACAAGTCTTTTTTTCAGATGCAAGTTACACCTGAGTTTTAGATGGAAATTGCATCCAGAGACAGATTGGTAACTTAAAGTGGCCCTGGAAAAAATTCTGAAAGTGGCCACGCGTAGGCAAGATCAAATCAACGGTAGGCAGGGCCAATACACAGTAGGTGGGCGTACATCTATAGCTATAGCCATGGCGGTGATTAGCTGAGATGGTACCTTAGATGGCAATAACAGAAGAGGTATTTTGGTTGTACAAGTACCAAAATAATACATGTTAATAGGCTTCCCCATACAAAGAATATCTTTCCACTGCATGGGCTTATCGCCTGCTATAGCAGCATTATCAACAGCGGTAAACCTTTGAAGTAGAGATGCTCAAGCTTGGTTTCCCGAGAACCGAACACACCCAAATTTAGGAGATCCGAGTACTGAGCCGAGCTGGCTCGGTACTTTCACGTGCCCTCGGAATTGAAAATGAGGCAAAATGTAATCGTTATGTCGTGAGATCTCGCGAGCTTTGGATTCTATAAGTACCGCCCTCCATGACAATCCAGCTCTATTTCACAGAGGTATACAGAAGGTTTAGCACGGTTCTTGACAGTCTCTAGTTCAGTTGGGCAGCGTCATAGGTAGAAAAGAAAGAGGAGGGGTAGCAGTGTTCTTCAAAGTCCCCAGTGACATTCAGGAGAACTCCATTGCTCCATTGCTAATTGTCATTGCTGAAATACAAATAATAGGGCTGGCAGGCTTGGTCTTCTAAATCTGCAGTCACATTGTATTGAGTTATATAGGTAACACACAAAGAGTAGAGCTCCATTGCTAATTGTCAATGCTGAAATGCAAATAATAGGGCTGGCAGGCTTGGCCTTCTAAATCCGCAGTGACATTGTACTGTGTTATATAGGTAATACCATTGCTCCATTGCTAATTGCTATTGCTGAAATAGAAAAAATAGGGTTGGCAGTGTTCTTCAAAATCTGCAGTTACATTGTACTGTGCCATAGCTCACCCAGAAATAGGAGAGGTAGCAGCATTTAGTGCTGAAACAGAAATTCAAATAAAAGGACTGGCAGCGTTATTAAAAGTCTCCAGTCACATTTTACTGTGCTATAGTTCATATAGAAACAGGAGGGGTGGAAGTGTCCTTGTCCCTCTCCAGTCTTCAGTCACATTGTTCTTGTCACTTTCCAGTCTCAGTCATGATGATACTTATCCCTCTACCTCATGTGCTAAAGCCTATGTTCAAGTGCATAGTGGTTTTAAGTAAGGGATACAAAAATGTAAATAAAAAACTTGTACCTTTTTAAAGAAAAAAACACCTCTCTAATAAAGGTGAAAGTTTACTGTAGAAAAACATAAATTTGCCAACATGACATTCTACCCAAAATATTACCAAGCATAAAAGCATCAGCTAACTCCCTTCTCTCAGCTAGATCTCAGCACCTGCAATCTACACTGTGATCATATTTACCCTCATCAATGTGTACATCGTCCTCAAACAATACTAATTCATCCCCGCTGGAATCCACCATCACAGAAGTCTGAGTACTTTGATGTAATTGCCGTTAATGGCCTTCCTCATGGAATTTGCAGTTCATTTTATTGAAGAGCTGTCATGATTTTTGGGCAATTCTTTTAGATCAGACCAAATGTCAAAATGTTGTGCAGACTCATCTGCATCAACACTGAGTGTCTTGGGAAAGCTAAGTTTTTTCCTAGTAGCAATTTCCAGAGAAACTGAAGGAGGAAACATCATTGTGTTATGCACCACTTGAGCTGTCAGCTTGCTGACCAGGAGCTCATTGCATCTCTTGAGATCTTGGTCAATTGGAAAGAAAGAGAAGACATAGCTCTTAAACCTAGGATCAAGCACAGTTGCCAAAATGTAATGATCCGATTTCAAGATGTTGATAACTCTTGGACCCTGGCGAAGCGAACACAGTACTTAATTTACAAGTCCAACATAATTAGCGGAATTGCTTTGTTTCATTTTCTCCTTCAATTTCTCTTGCTGCTTTTCAAAAAGTCTAATCACTTGACTCAAGCTAACAGTGTCTGCAATCTCTTCACAGGTGACTACTTTGAGTGGTTTCAGCACCTTGCACAACATGGAAAGTATTCTCCACTGCGCTGGACTAAAGTACATTCCCCGTAAATTCTATTCTTATTGCAGCTGCTGCATTCTCCTACAAGCTGTTGCAGAATCCCGAAAATTACCCTAAATATTTTAAGACACAGAAAGCATCTCCTGCATGTCATTGTCATTTTTTAAAAAGTTCTGTACCACCAAGTTGATTGAGTGAGCAAAACAGGTAATGTGATGGAATTCCCCCCATTGTAATGCTCTAACAATTTTGGTGGCGTTTTTAGAAATCACATATCCAAGCAGGATAAGCCAAGCAGGGGCGCACCCAGGGGGGGTTTTCTAGTCCCCAGAAAAACCCCCCCTGTGTCCTATGCTTACAGTGGCTGGCCCTTCTCCCGGGACCAGCCACTACTGCTTGTAATCGTCTCTGTCAGTCCCCTGCTGTGTGAGCACAGCTCTCTGCCGGCAGTGTGGCCCCGCCCCTTCCTCCCACACGGCCAGCATGGGTGTTATACAGGAGGCAGCAGCAGGAGAAGGTAAGAATGTGTGTATATATGTCAGCTTACATATCTGTGTGTTTATGTATGTGTGTGTATGTGACAGCTTACATATCTGTGTGTTTATGTATGTGTGTGTATGTGACAGCTTACATATCTGTGTGTTTATGTATGTATGTTTATGTATGTGTGTGTATGTGACAGCTTACTTGTTTGTGTGTTTGATCCTGTGTGTTTGTGTGTGTCTGTGCTTGTTTGTGTATGGAACAGTTTACATATCTATGTGTTTGACACGGTGTGTGTTTGTAGCCACGCCCCTACACATACTGGACACGCCCACTTGTATCATGGCGCAGAAACCCCCCTCCTCGAATCCTGCATTTGCCCCTGCCAAGTTGCAATGACATCCCTTAGTTTTTCAAACAGGTTGTCTGCGGTATTACCTCTGACCTGTGCGAAGTCTCATCTCTGATAAACACCTCTCACTCCCGCCTTTCAGATTTTTCCCGTGCTGCTTCCCACTTATGGAATTCCTTACCACACTCAACAAGACTTACCCACAGCCTTCAAATCTTTAGATGCTCTTTGAAAACCCATATCTTTTTTAGAGGAGACCTTATCCTCGATAACACTATTCACACAATAATGCACCCTCACAACTATCATCTGTGTCCCCTTCCCTTTAGAATATAAGCCCTCTAATGAGCAGGGTCCTCCATACCCTTTGTTTTCATGTCTCCATTCATTTTGTCTGCCTTGTCTGTTCTTGTTTTACATTGTTTTACGTATGTCCTGTTTTATGCATGCCCTTGTCTTGACGTGTGACGTACTTGGGTACATGCTGCTGCTGTCCCTGCTGGTGAAGCCGAGTCAGCAACCCAGTGTTCTCTCACAATCATATAATCTTTAGTTTGCCCAGTTCCAGTTGTCCACATATCTGTGGTTAAGTGTTCTCACAGGATGGACCACCTATATCACCCTGTCTGTTGCTGCTGGGAACCGGATGGGCTTACTTTGCCCCAGTTCCCTTTCGTTATTCCAAATGTGCCCTCTTGCCACAGTAGGAGGGTCTTACAAATGCTGCCACCACTGGACTCCTTACTGGCATGAAGTACTGGGTTTCTTCTGGATAACTGATGCTGCGAGTGTACCCCATTACTGGTGTACCTGTGCTGGTACTCCTGACCTCTTACTATGGATCAGGGTTGCTGTGGATGGCCTATCGCACTGACCAGAGCTGTAGGGTAGCAGGCAGAGCGGTGGTACCAGAGCCGTAACTAGAAATTTTAGTGCCCTGGGCGAGAAAGATCACTGGCGCCCCCCCCCCCCCCCTTATCTTGGTAGGTATAGGCGGACTCTCACAGCCGCGATGAAAGCTCGGCATTTCGCCCTGGGAGGTCACACTGGTTACAAACCCAATTTGTATAATGAATAAAAACAAAACAAAGAAAAAGCAAAAAAAAATTCTAACAAATAATAATGTTAGCAATCACAAAACAAGCCTGCACAACCAGCGGCTCTTCTCTGAGTTGAAAGTTCCACAAGTGTATTATGTGGCTGGTTGGACACAGTGTTAACTATGGTTCTCCAACTTTTGTTGAGCGACATGTTACAGCTTGCCCTCTGGTAGGGCATGCTGTGCTTTGTAGTTCCACAACACTGAAGAGCCAGAGGCCCACGTACCTTGCAGCTGGTATTCTGGTGTGTCTGCATAAATTTGAAGTGCAAAGCTCCAGCGCAACAGTCGGCCATTTCCCCTGAGTTGTGTTGTAGCCACTTTAAAGGATTATGATCAGTCACCACTGTAAAATGTCATCCATACAAATAAGGTTGAAGTTTTTTCACTGCCCAAACAATGCCCAAACATTCCTTCTCAATTATGGCATACCCCACCTCCCGGTTTAGCAGTTATCTGCTCAAATAGGCCACAGGGTGCTTCTGCCCATCTGGCCCCACCTGGCTAAGTACTGCTCCCAATCCATACTGTGACACATCAGCTGGATCACTCCTAGCTCAAGCAGCCCCCACATTTCCCTGTATAGACTCTCCTTGACGTTGGTGAGACCCGAGACGCAGGTTGCCTAACTGGCCTATGCTCACCATTGTCCACGTGGTGCATCACCAAGGAAGTCCAAATGGGCTTTCTACTGAACTGAGTCGCAAAGGGCCACAGCACTGCCTCAAGCTGCTCCCTATTGCGGGCACTCAACTTCTCATCCCAGCCCCCTTCCTCTACACCGCCTTCACCTCTGGCATCCGTGAGGAAGTCAGGTAGTGTGTCAATTCCTGGGGTTCCTTATTTGGTAAGCAGCAAACAGCTGCTACCAACTCCACACGCTTGTGGTATGCCTTCAATATTTTTACTTGGCAAGTCAGCTGCTGCCTACCATTGCTATCAACTGAAACAACGTAAGTGATGTCACTCAGGTGTTTTGACTGAGCCCAGGCAGCCTGGAGCTTTTTCTGATGCGTGGGCATCAGAACAAGGACCTTCTGCCATACCTCTCTACCTCACGCGTGCACTGATCATAGCAAGTCTTCCGTTTCACTTGCTCTTCGGCTACCTTTTCCGCAGTTATGGAGGACAGAGCTACAGCCTCTGGATACAGGGTAGTGTAGCCCACCATGGTGAGGATGTATCTCTTCCCCGATCTACTGGGCACAAGCAGGGGACCTACTATGTTCACAGCCACTCGCTGAAAAGGTTCCCCAACTATTGGAAAGGACCTGAGGGAGCACGAGCACTGGGGCACCCAAGACGCTGACACACATCACCAGACTTACAGTAGGCCCAGACGTCATCCGACATTCCCAGCCAGAAAAAGTTCTGTGTCAGGTGTTTCAGTGTTCGGTCTCTATCCTGGTGTCACGCCATAGGGATTTCATGGGCAACTGACATCAGCTGTGCACAAAAGCCCTGTGGTACCACCAGTTTAACTTGGACCAGCTGCAGGTTCCTCCACATGATTTTTGGGGGTCTTTTGGACAAATAAGTGACTCTCTGCTGAGTCTACTTCAGACACTCCACACTCCGTTGGGCTGGCAGGGGTGGAAACAGTCTCTAATGGCTCAGCTTCACCAGTTAAGCAAGTCATCTGGGCCCCAGGACTCAGATTAGGGGCACGGTTCTGGGGTGCTGGGGCTGTGGGACAGTCCATCCTTAAATTACTGGTTTGTCAGCATCTGTAGCACTTCCTACTTTTTGTGGGTGACTAGAAGAGGAGTGTCCCCCTGTTTGTACAGTCCTTTGTGGTTAGCTGTTAATCTGGCGCTTCTACCAGTGTGGCCTCACTGCCACATACTGATCCGCCAAGTCATTTGGACTTTATTCAATAAATGATATTACTTTCTCCTTGGCAGAGTAATCAATGTTGCAAGTATGACAACTGTGAGGGCATCTATATAAACTGCTAGAAACATCTTTACAGTATTCTTAATTCATTGTCATTTTTTTTAGTTACAGAGATAAAAATGGAAATACAGTTGATTTGTTACAATTTATTTTAGTGAATTGCCCTTCAATAACTAATTTCTTTATATAGCGGGCAAATATCTCCATTGAAAGGGTGTAACTCATTGAAGGCTCATTTGCACAATGATAAATAAATAGCCAAAACTGGGAGAATGGACAGGGTCCAGGGAGTGGTTTAGGTGTACCCCCTAAGTGGGTTGGACATGCCCATCTGGCTAGGTACTATCGTTTCAAATCTTCTTTTGCTCCCAAAAAGTTGAGGGCACCAGTATTCTCTTTTACCCAGGACATTAAAATGTATAATTATGGCTCTGTGTTAATTAGAAAGCCTGTACATTGTCTTAGGAAGTATTCAATGCAGGATTCCAGCAGACGTTACTCCTAAACCCACATTTATAAGCATATAACTTGTTTAATAGTGAAATCAACTTTTTACGAACAAGTCAGGACTTTTGGATATTTTGCCATTATTAGGCCACAGATTGAAGTGAATGTTTGAGTCAAGTTATCATAATTGTTATTAAATCCTTTTGTGTACTGTTATAAAAATATATTTTTGCTTTTTGTGCTGTCTACCATTTTCATGTTGTAATGCACTTGTATAGCAATGTGTATAATACATGTAGTATTGTACGCTATTATAGCAGTGAGAATAAATAAAAGTATTCAGTTTAATTTTAAGCCAAGCTAAAAAATTAAAAACATTAAAAGCATAAATGAATAATAATATGTATAAATAATACATTTTTATGGGTTTAGCATACACACACGTGGGATACAAATCTACTTACAATATATTTTCTTTTTCAGATATGTTTCAATATTCCAGTAGATTAAAAAAAAATTATACACTTTAGAGATTAAATAAAAATAAATTATAAATGTACCCAATAAATTAATAATTTCTGCACTTATTATACAACATATTAATTATAGTTAGCAACTGTTAAAATGTCAATGATAGCAAAATTGTAGCAATTAATACAACGATCCTTACCATGATTTCATTACATAAAACTCTAGAGAATTAAAATATAAGCATTATTTTAGGTAAATAAAATAACCACATGTGATTAAAATAAAGATGCAGTGTGTGTGTAACTATAAATATATAAGTACTCACCCATGAGATTTCACTTTTTCAGCATTGTTTCTATCATATTCTTCCAAATCAGATTCATCGTGCAATAAAGCATAATTCTCCTGTTTTAGTACATCCATGTTTTATGCTGAAGCTTTAGAAACTTTTTGTGCAGTGTTCCCAGCCCTGGAGCTTTTTCTTATGTTCTACCTTCCTAAATTTCATTAGCTTATCTATACAGAGAGCCCTCTGTCTAAAGAGCCAGCATCAAGCTGAAATGATCCCAATGAATTACTCTAGGAATGTTGCAGTATAAAGTTGCACTCTAAAGTTTCTTCTGCTCTTGAACAACAGGTTGAATATTTGAAGCAGGTCATCTAATAATGAAGGAACCTAACAATGGCTCTTTGGTTTCTAGAGAGAAAGCAATATGAGATGACAACATACCACACGGATTTTAGAAAATATATTGAATCACAAATAGACATAAGCATACAATTTCCTGTGCAAACCATTAACTTGAATATAAAACAGCATTTACAACTTTACCTATTTAGACATCAAGGCTTATTTTATATTTACAGTACATAGAATATCTGTCTTACATTACAGTCTTATTTAAAGTTTCAGATTATTTTTTAATTTTTCTTATATTTATGACTACTATGATATATTCAGTAGCTACTAAATTGACTAAATCAATAATAGTAATTTTGTCAATCAGTTGCTTGTATGAGGGTGGTAGTCATAACTCTTTTGAAGAATTATCCCACATGAGAAAAGGAATTATTTATTCACTTCTTTATTTATTTGTTGGCATGTATCATTGGTCCCTGTCCACACCATAGTCTTTCCATGTGCAGTATTTTTTTTTTAAATACAACAACTGTTTCTGTTCATTATATTTCCCAAACTACTCTGATCATGCAACTCCATGCAGTGTCTAAAAAACAATGAGTTGAGAGAATGGAGTAAATTATATCAATCAAAACCGACAAAATAAAGATGTCTTCAGATTCAAACTGTGTCCTTTATAGATATATGGCCATCACATTTGATTAAATTGTATCTATGTTATCATGCCTTCTTTTCCACTCTTCTCCTAAGATGTGCATACTTGTATTTGCTGTTGCATGTTCTGTGTTATGCTTTAAGTTTTACCAGTATTTTTTTATTTAGTTAATTCAGTATTGTGCTTTTTTGTTTCATGTATAATACAAAATTCCCCACTGTATATGACACTGCACAATGTTGATTTGTCCTATAAATAAATGATAATAAGAACAATAATATTATTGATAAGAAGCACACCAGACCTGCAAATTGCAGTATGACTTAATGGGGGGTATTCAATTGTTTCTTTTAACGCGCTAAAACAAAAAAAAACGAGCGCTCGAAAAAAACTTCATATTATACGGTAATTTTGC
This sequence comes from Mixophyes fleayi, assembly GCF_038048845.1. Taxonomy (NCBI): domain Eukaryota; kingdom Metazoa; phylum Chordata; class Amphibia; order Anura; family Limnodynastidae; genus Mixophyes; species Mixophyes fleayi. The sequence goes on along the minus strand of NC_134402.1, from coordinate 130,586,089 downwards.
GCGCGTAAACAGTTAATACGGTACTTACTCGCTGCCAGCGGGCTGAATTTCAGCTCGCTGCTCAGGGAGCTGCGAGATGAAATTTAGCGAGTAATTACCGTATTAACGGTAATATTTTTAGAGCGCTCGGTTTTTTTTGTTTTAGCGCGTTAAAAGAAACAATTGAATACCCCCCAATGAATCAGTTTGTACACCAAGATATATAAAGGATTACACATGTATTTAGGCAACAAGGTGGCTGATGTTTCAGAAAGAGTAAATATTGCCTTTTGAATAGGCAGGACATTTGGGTAGATGAGGCCACCTCTTACTATAGTCTAAACGCATGACTTCAAAAGACAACAATTCAATTTCTAGAATGGGATATTTCAGCTAGTTTTTGACGTTAATAGATGGTTCAATATATTTCAATATGTTCCTGAGTTTACAGGACATTCAAAGTTTGTTAGACCTCAAACGGGTCTGACAAATTTGCCACACCAAGGGAAGCGTAAGGCCTGATTTTAAACAGAAAAGAAAGAAGAAAAAAAACTATTGTAAAGTCGAAATGTGCGCATCTAGGTTTAAGTTATAGTACTTAGTAATGGAAGTTTAAGTATTAAGGTCATTTCTGCATTGGAAACTGCAAATCTGTAATATGTGAATAGTAAATTGCATGTTTTGCAATTAAATTGATTGCAATTTAGAGAACACGATTATGGATTAAGATTAGTTTCCTGTATTTGCATCCAAAACCAGCTAGACGTGTTTTTGGTACTCTAGATTGTTTAAATTGCATGTAGTTTGCGCAATCTGCCTATAGAAAGTAAAAAAAAAAAAAACGAGTACTCTCCTGTTATTGTGCATAGGGCACAAAGGACTTTTTAAAAAATTTCGCAAATCTCGTAGTACAGTAAATAAATTAGTACACTAGTTTTAATTTAATTTATTTAATTTATTTAGTTTTTATTTATTGATTGCGCTGTGTGTTGCTCAGAGAATTTAAAAAAGCTTTGTCCAACATCAGGAATGCTATAAGTTGATTGTGCTGTATGGACACACTGTGATCATCCAGTTATTGTCCCAGCAAGCTAAAATAGTGAAACTAATGTAATCAATAAGAATGTTTTAAAATACACATATTCTTTGTCAGGCCAGGCTATGTGGATGGAATTGCTATAAATGTTATTAAGTAATTTTATAATGATAAAAAAAATGGCAAGCATGGCCTTTCCCCCAACCTACAATTCTCAGCTTTACACAGACTGATCTGATCTTCTGATTTCCACTATATATATATATATGTACATATAAAAGCCCACCCGAACTTAGGGGATCCGCAGGTTTTGGATTACATAAGTACCTCCCTTCCCAGGTGATCCAGCTGCCATTGCTCACTCAGAAACGGGTAGCAGTGTTCTTGTCACTCTCCATTCTCCAGTGCCGTTGCTCAGTGCCATTGTTCATACAGAAACATGAGGGGTAGCAGTGTTCTTGTCACTTGACAAAAACTGATTGAACATTAATGTTATTGAGGTTAATAATAATGTAGGAACAAAAAAAGAGCCAAAATATGTGATTATAGGAAAAAAAATAGGGATTTTAGAAAAAAATAGGGATCTTAAACCAAAACCAAAAAACGAGGGCGGTTTTTCCAAAACCAAAACATGAAGTTAATCCAGCATTACAGAACCAAAACACTGGGGTCAATCAACATCTCTAATATATATATATATATATATATATATATATATATATATATATATATTATATATATAGAATGAGATCATAAGTAACGCCCAGGCATTCTGGAACCCGAACCCTTCTGGGCTATTCATAACACCCAGCAAGCCATCTCAAAGACGCTGTACCTGCACCAAACCTAAGCTGATTCTTTGAAGTGAACGGGTTCCAAACGATCCACTACCATCAATGTGTGCTTTACCAACCTTGTGTTACGTTCAGGTACCTTAGTCAGTATTTTCGCAGGCTTACCTAGGGCACGAAGTCTAACGGCCTCCCGGTCTTCACCAAGAACCACCGCAAGGTAGGATGGGTTTTGCTGCCGAAGAACCGCAGGTCGCGGCCCCCAGGTTAGCCTACTGACGTAAGGAAAAGGTACTAAGTGATGGATAGACAGCGGAAAATATGACAGGGTGGTGCAAGTAATTAAGCACACTAACCGTGAAATCCAGGGTCTGGTGGTCTGGAACGGAAGCTGGTTCGGTGCACGGTATCTGTCGTATGCGTACTATTGGAGATGAGTCCAAGAGTAGTCAGGTACACAGCCGGGTCAGTACACAGGAGATGATCCAATATGCGGTGCCAGGGAGGAGTCCAGAGAATAGCCAGAAACACTGGAGAGTCGGTACACAGGAATCAGTCCAATACACGGTGCCAGGGATAAGCCAAAGGATAGTCAGGACGTAGCCAGGTCGGTACACAGGAGTCAGGGAGAATGCAAGAGCACACAGGAAGCAGGAACACAGGGATCAGGTACACAGGGAGAGGGAGCCAGAAACAGGAAACACATTGCTCTGACACAGATAGTGTGTTAGAGCAGGAAAGATGTAGGTTTTGAATTCCCGCTCAGGAGTCACCTGACCTGCCGCTGAGAGGACCCAGAAGTGCGGGGACGCGAACAGGAGAAGAGCAGACCCGCCGGAGAAGACGGCTGCAGACATCGCCAACGGAGCAGCTGAGCGGGGAACAGGTAAGTTCATGACACCTTGCTTATCAGCTGTACAGTGTTTTCCTGCCACGCCAGGTTCCCTCCGTACCTAAACACGCCACCATATTATGCGCTAACCGATGTTACTAACAATGCAAAACTCTGAAGATACCTAGTCCATCTGCAGTCAGATGCAACCCATCCGGCCTATGGAGGCCGGAGTTCCGGAACCTAACCCTCGGGTGCTCAATCTGAAAAACCCTTGTTAACCTGAGATATGAAAAGACTTCCACACTAACTGGGACACTATGTCGGAGCAGTTAAGGAGCAGATTAGGCCAGTAGACATGTACCCACGCTAGATCAGAATATATTGATAGGGTCAAATCCACCAATTTGGCCTGCCCAAAATCGTTCCAACCCAGGTGAATAACTAGAATATGGGGAACTCCACGCCCCGCTATTTCCCTGGACAGTAGTCCCATTAAGCTTTGGCCACCTCTACCTCCGTCGCCCCACCCAATATACTTCTACTTATTGCGGGAACACGGATGTATCAGCAGCCGCTAGGTGCATAGTGGCCCAAGGCATGAATGACTAGCTCAGGACCCAGATCTTCAGTGGAGCTTCATGCAGTGGAAGGCAGCAAAAAGAATACCATTAAAACATCCTACAGGAACACAGCCTCCATGTAATACATACAGATTATTGAGGAGAAACAAGGGAAGACATAGAGGAGAAGTGAATTGGAAATGGAAAAGGAATGGGCATCACAAATGAAGGTAAAACCGTCAAAACCTCATGGTGCTAACAGCCAATAAGGCCCACTTTACAGGAAAAATCTGAAGAAATCCCTTTGCACCCCTGGACAAGGAAGCTGAGCCCTCCTGAGCCAGATCGGACTGGGAACTGGGAACAGATCGGAATAGTTGTCACCACGACAGTCCATGACCTGGTCAACCGGGTAATCTGCTGGGAGAGAACGATTGATATCACCGTCATCCTCTGACAGGAGAGCGGCAACCAGGAGGGGGGAACAGAGCATCTCACCGGGGAGCGGCGCGGGTGCATCACGCACCCAAGTGGATGGTGAAGTATGAGCCACAAATTCAGAACTCTGTATTATTGTGGGTGATGGATGGTGGGATATGACGCAAAAGCAGCAAAATGAAATGGAGGGGGAAAGGAAAGGAACAGGGGAGAAGACATTGGGAGAAACAGTGAAGGGGGAGAAGGTTTGAGGAGAGGCGAGGTATAGAAAATGGGAAAAACACACGCAAGGAAGGGCAAAGTGAAGTAGGGGGATAAGGAGGAAAGTACAGAGCAAAAAGTGGTCAATAAAGACAACAGAGTCAAAATATACATGTATGGAGGACAGAAATACCAAGAATACTTATCCCTCTGCTTGTCTAGATCCCAAGAGAACTAATTGACTCCTCATTTTCCTTATCTAGTCTGTCCCTTTGATGCTGTCCCCTCCAGGACCTGTACATAGGCATCCCCACCGAATTGCTTAGTTAACCCTTAGAGAGGCCAAATAGTTCTGTACACAAACCTCAGTTTTTAATCTCCCTCGGGCTTAATCTGTCCCTCAGATCTACTTTTATGTTCCAGATAGAATAGCACAGACCAATTTATTTCTATAAAGTGTTGCATATGTTGTCTGTATGGACAGCAATGATTTATGTGGAACATAGTTTACTACATGAAAATGATGCAGACATCAATCTTTTACCTCCATGCCCAATATATCACTGCTATCTGTGTGAACAGCATATGCACCACAACATAGAAATCATTTGCTCTCTGTCCTTTCCTTTTCCCTGTACAATGTTCTAACATTACTTACCTTCTAGGACCCAATCACAGAAACTTCTCATCAGGTCTAGCACTAATTTACATGCTTAATTTCACTGTAAATCATTGTTTAAACTCCCATTGCCTTGCAGATAGATTTGAGTCAGGCGCGGGCTGGGAGGTACCAGCCCGAGGGTCATAATGACGCGGCCGCATCGCGTGTTACTTGATGCAGCCGCCTGTGCGCTGACGCGGCCGCATTATTACATCCACGGCGGGGGACGGGGGGAGGCGGCCGGCCCGAACAGCCGCTAGACTAAGCGGCCCGGGTGCCCGCTGCCCCCCTGCTTCCCGGTCCAGCCCACCCCTGATTTGAGTGTCACTGTTATCTGTATACTGTGTTGAGCTATCATAAAAATGTTAATTTCTTCTGTGCTGTATACACATAACTAAGCCTATAGAACTGTGTAAGAATAAAATATCAGAACTAGTAATAAGTACAACTTTCATATATTGAACCGACATAGAAAAGTTTTTTGTATACAATGACTTAATGTTTCTAAATGTTTTTCTACGTCATTGTCACTCACCGGACCGTGAGTGCCTCTTCCCGGACATTTAGGAACCGTGGCCGTCCTCCATCCTGAGGGTCTGCGCATGCGCAGCCCTTTCCTATACTTTAGTGTATGTCCCTTTAACTCAATTGGTAGATCAGGCAACACTCCCTATATTAAGCACCTGTGGTCAACACCACGTTGCCTGATCTTGGAGTCTCATTCCCTATGAGCCTCTGAAGGTGTTCCTGTGTTTCCTCGTGTATTCAGCGCTGCTGATTCCTGTGGTGTCCAAACCACTTCTACCTCTGTGGTTTCCTAACCACTTCTCCTACTGTGGTTCCCATACCACTTCTACCATCAACTGTATCATCGTGACTGTTTGCTGATTCCTATCCGCTGCCTCCGTGCACTACAGTCTCCTATACCACTTCAACGCTATTATATTCCATAGTGACTGTTTGCTGATTCCTATCCGCTGCCTCCGTGCACTACAGTCTCCTATACCACTTCAACGCTATTATATTCCATAGTGACTGTTTGCTGATTCCTATCCGCTGCCTCCGTGCACTACAGTCTCCTATACCACTTCAACGCTATTATATTCCATAGTGACTGTTTGCTGATTCCTATCCGCTGCCTCCGTGCACTACAGTCTCCTATACCACTTCAACGCTATTATATTCCATAGTGACTGTTTGCTGATTCCTATCCGCTGCCTCCGTGCACTACAGCCTTCTCTCCTTATCCACTCACCTGTTCATCATCAAGTCTGTGAGCTGATTCCTAGCTGCTGCCTCCGTGCACTACAGCCTCCAGCTGGCAACTCGCCTGTGTTCATCATCGTGACCGTGAGCTGATTCCTATCCGCTGCCTCCGTGCACTACAGCCTCCAGCTGGCAACTCGCCTGTGTTCATCATCGTGACTGTGAGCTGATCCCTATCCGCTGCCTCCGTGCACTACAGCCTCCAGCCGGCAACTCGCCTGTGTTCATCATCGTGACCGGGAGCTGATTCCTATCCGTTGCCTCCGTGCACTACAGCCTCCAGCTGGCAACTCGCCTGTGTTCATCATCGTGACTGCTAGCTGATTTCTATCCGCTGCTCCTGTGCACCTCAGCGTCATCTCATCTCTCCCGTGGGTTCGCAGAGTCCTGCTGCCGCTGCCAGTCCTATCGTCCATCTACTGCAGATCCGCTCTCCACGCCTTCCTGGTTACCCTGGTCGCTACCCTCCTGTCAGCTTTGGATTCGTGTCCCTGTTGGTCTACTTACCTGTGCGCTGCACCTACTAGACTTCTGCTTCTTACATCCAGGGACTTCTCATCCTGTCGGCCTCCTGCCGCCCAGGTATCATTGCACTCCTGTCTGACTGCCTTCTGAACCACGGTATGCATACTTCTCATTGACTGTGCTGGTGTATTGCATATCTTGCTGGACTGTGTTGGTTCTCCTCTGGAGTTTGCAATCCGCTGAGTCTTTTGCCATCATTGACTGTGTTACCTTGTGCTGGATTACTTCAGAGACTTTCTACATTTACAGACCTGTTCAGTCATTTATATATATTGTGCATATTACTGTGGATCGTGTTTAATGTGCCCGTGTACATCCTGTGTTGCAGTCTCTCCCCGTACACCTCCTCACATATATTTTCAGTGGTACAACTTGCTGAAGGCAGACCACTGATTCCTGTTCCAGTATCACCTGTTCCATTCCTCTCACATAACAGTGGTACAACTTGCTACCGCAGACCACTGACTTTCCGGATGCCTCCACTTGGATTCCATTCCTTCACTCAGACAGCGGTACCACTTGCTATCCGCAGACCGCTGACTCTCATCACCTCCTCGTTTCTGTTGGACATTCCTCCTCACCATAGCAGTGGTACAACTTGCTAACGCAGACCACTGACTACCTCCACTTGCCCTTGTCCATACAGTTCCTCGTGTATTATCACCTCCATATTACCAGTGCTGCTAGTCATAGACTTTCCTGAGCATCTCATCATCTACTATTGCCTGTTCCGTGATCACCCTGCTACCAGAGTACACTATTACCATCTATATTGCTCTGGTAAGCTTACCACCTGGTGACCCCTGGGTAAAGACTCCTAGTGCCCGTGACAGTAAGATCAGGCCATGACAGACCCAGATACGGAACCTACAGCCAAGGAGATGCTGCAGCATCTGGTCAGCCGTGTGGAGCAACAGGATGCCCGCCAACAGCTGTTACTTCAGTGTTATCAGTCATTAACCTCCCAAGGAACATCTGGACAGACTGTGACAGCTACTCCTGAGGCTTCTGTGCTTTCCTCCGTTTCCCCAGTGCCATCCCAGGTGTCTACAGCTTCCACGCTTCACCTGCCTACTCCGTCAAAGTACGATGGAGACCCCAAAACTTGTAGGGGTTTCCTGAACCAATGTTCAGTCCATTTTGAGCTCCAACCTCAAAATTTTTCTACCCATCGTTCCAGAGTGGCCTATCTTATCTCTTTGTTTTCAGGACAAGCCCTGGCTTGGGCCTCCCCTCTGTGGGAAAGAAATGATCCGATATTACAAGATAGTGCCAAATTCATTTCTACATTCCGAAGTGTGTTCGATGAACCAGGTCGTGTGACCTCCGCTGCTTCCAGCATCCTCCGCCTACGACAAGGATCTCATACAGTAGGCCAGTACGTCATTCAATTTAGGATCTTAGCCTCTGAACTTCAGTGGAACACTGAAGCCCTAGTTGCCGCCTTCTGGCAGGGGCTCTCCGATAAAATTAAAGATGCACTGACTACTCAAGAGCTTCCTTCATCACTTGAAGATTTGATCTCTCTATGCCATCGTGTTGATATGAGATTTCGTGAAAGAGAGGCTGAGAAAACAACTTCTGCTAAAGCACCTCTTCGTTCTAACCCTCAATTTCGTCCAGTTTCACCCTCTGTGATTCCCATGGAGATAGGACGTTCCAAATTATCTTCCGAGGAGAGGAAACGAAGAGTAAAGAATAGACTCTGTATCTATTGTGCTGATTCCACTCATATTCTCAGCTCCTGCCCTAAGAGATCGGGAAATGCCAGGCCCTAACTAGTTCTGGAGAGGTGAAGTTAGGGTCCCTGGAGTCCTCTCCATCTTCCATGAAATCTAAAGTCTGCACTTTTGATGTTACGATTTCCTCTGCTACCAAAACCTTTGAGTCACAGGCATTAATTGATTCCGGAGCAGCAGGAAATTTTATTTCCAAATCATTAGTAAATCAATGGTCTCTACCAGTGATTACCTTAAAAACACCCATTACTGTGACGGCTATAGATGGATCACGTCTCATCAACGGTCTCATCACTCAGAGTACGTCTCCAGTGACACTTCAGATTGGTGCCCTGCATCATGAAGTAATATCATTTTTAATCCTTCCTGTTACGACAAGTCCGATTGTCTTAGGCCTTCCATGGCTTCAGTGTCATTCTCCCCAGATTGACTGGTGCACCCCTCAAGTCACGTCTTGGGGGCCTGAATGTCACCATCGTTGCCTTTCCCAAGTTATTCCTCTCAAAGTACAGCAATCTTCCATCTCATCTACCTCACCGGGACTCCCTCCTCAATATGCTTCATTTACTGATGTGTTTGATAAAGCTCAGTCTGAACGTCTTCCTCCTCATCGTTCTTGGGATTGTCCGATCGACCTTCTATCTGGCAAGACTCCCCCCAGGGGCCGGGTCTATCCACTCTCGTTACCTGAGACTCAAGCTACATCTGAGTATATACAGGAGAACCTCCAGCGTGGGTTTATTCGACCTTCCACCTCTCCCGCTGGAGCTGGGTTCTTCTTCGTCAAAAAGAAGGATGGATCATTACGCCCTTGCATAGATTTTCGTGGACTCAACGCCATTACTATCAAGAATCGGTACCCCATTCCGCTGATCACTGAGTTATTCGATCGCATCAAGGGAGCCCGTATTTTCACCAAGTTGGATCTTCGTGGTGCCTACAATTTAATCAGAATCCGTTCCGGTGACGAATGGAAGACAGCGTTTAACACCAGAGACGGGCATTACGAATATCTGGTAATGCCTTTCGGGCTGTGTAATGCCCCCGCTGTTTTTCAAGGCTTCATCAATGAGATCTTTCGGGACTTATTATATGTATGTGTCGTCGTCTACCTGGACGACATATTGATCTTTTCCCAGGACCTGCCTTCTCACCACCAACATGTGGCAGAAGTCCTCTCCAGGCTACGAAAAAATTCATTGTTCTGTAAATTAGAAAAATGTTCATTCGAATTACCCCAGATTCCATTCTTGGGGTATATAGTTTCCGGAGTTGGCCTGAAGATGGATCCAGACAAGGTGAATGCTGTACTACATTGGCCCCAGCCAACTACTCTTCGTGCTATTCAGCGTTTTTTAGGTTTTGCCAATTACTATAGACGCTTCATTCAAGACTTTTCTTCCATTGCATCTCCTATTGTGGCCCTGACTCGAAAAGGGGCTAATCCTAAGCAATGGTCGCCTGAGGCTTCTCAAGCCTTTCAAACACTCAAAGAGTCCTTCTCTTCGGCTCCAATCCTTCGACAGCCTGATGTGACACTCCCCTTCTTTCTAGAAGTAGATGCCTCTAATGTGGGCTTGGGAGCTATTCTCTCCCAACGCTCTGAACAGCAAAAATTCCATCCTTGTGCCTTCTATTCTCGGGGTCTTCTGCCCGCAGAGAAGAATTATACTATCGGGGACAAGGAGTTACTGGCTATCAAAGCTGCATTAGAGGAGTGGAGATACCTATTGGAAGGAGCTCGCCATCCAGTGACGATCTTCACGGATCATAAGAACTTGTCATATCTTCAGTCTGCCCAATGCTTGAACCCTCGCCAAGCAAGATGGTCTCTTTTCTTTTCCCGTTTCGAATTAATAATAACCTTCAAACCAGCTGCCAAGAACAAAAAAGCTGACGCTTTATCTAGAGCTTTTGTGACGTCCTCTGATATAGAAGAGGTTTCCAACCATACCATTCTAGACCCCAAATGTATCTCACTGGCTGCTTCATCCACCAAAACGCTACCATTTGGGAAGACTCTCGTGCCTCCTACTCTAAGGAGGAAAATCCTTTCGTGGTTCCATGCCTCTCGGTTTTCTGGACACGCCGGTGAACACAAGACCTTTGAGATGCTCTCTCGAAGTTACTGGTGGCCTTCAATGAGGAGAGACGTCAAAGAGTTCATTGCTTCCTGTGAATTATGTTCCCAATTCAAATCTTCCCGCAGAACTCCAGCAGGGTTGCTGCGACCACTACCCATTCCGTCCAAGCCGTGGACCCATATTAGTATGGATTTCGTTACTGACTTACCACCTAGTAAGAATCATAACACTATTTGGGTGGTGGTGGACAGATTTTCGAAGATGGCTCATTTCGTCCCTCTGTCTGGTTTGCCTTCCTCGTCTATCCTGGCCGAACATTTCATTAAAGAGATCTTTCGCATCCATGGATGTCCGTCTGAGATTGTGTCAGATAGAGGAGTACAATTCGTTTCCAGATTCTGGCGAGCCCTTTGTAAAACCTTGGGCATACGATTAGCACTCTCATCTTCTTACCATCCGCAATCTAACGGACAGACTGAGCGTGTCAATCAAGATCTTGAGACTTTTATAAGGATGTTCTCTTCAGCCAATCAAGACAACTGGGTAGAGTTGCTTCCTTGGGCCGAATTCGCCCATAACAACATGTACCATGAGTCATCATCCAAAACTCCATTTTTTGTGGTCTACGGTCACCATCCGTCTTTTCCGGAATTTCCTGCCCTCCCACCCACCCAAGTTCCAGCAGTGGAGACGGCCTGTCAGACCTTTAAAAATATCTGGTCTCAGGTTAAAACCTGTTTGAAGAAAACATCTATCAAATATAAATCTTTCGCAGATAAGAAGAGGCGGGCTATTCCACCACTAAAAATTGGAGATCGTGTCTGGTTATCTACTAAAAACATTCGTTTGAAGGTCCCATCTATGAAATTCGCCCCTCGTTTTATTGGTCCATATAGGATCATTCAAGTAATCAATCCAGTATGTGTGAAACTTCTTCTTCCTAAGAATCTTCGGATTTCTAATGCCTTCCATGTGTCCTTACTCAAGCCTCTTATTATCAACCGTTTTTCAAAACCTCCCTCAGCTCCGCAGCCAGTTCAAGTTCATCAGGAGGAGGATTTTGAAATTACTGAGGTATTAGACGCAAAAATTTCGCGAGGAGTACTCCGTTTCCTCGTTCATTGGAAGGGCTTTGGTCCTGAGGAGCGCTCTTGGATCAAAGCTGAAGATCTTAATGCTCCTGCCCTTTTGAAGAAGTTCTACTCCAAAAATCCGGACAAGCCCGGTTCCAGGCGTTCTGTGCCCACCTTTAAAAGGGGGGGTACTGTCACTCACCGGACCGTGAGTGCCTCTTCCCGGACATTTAGGAACCGTGGCCGTCCTCCATCCTGAGGGTCTGCGCATGCGCAGCCCTTTCCTATACTTTAGTGTATGTCCCTTTAACTCAATTGGTAGATCAGGCAACACTCCCTATATTAAGCACCTGTGGTCAACACCACGTTGCCTGATCTTGGAGTCTCATTCCCTATGAGCCTCTGAAGGTGTTCCTGTGTTTCCTCGTGTATTCAGCGCTGCTGATTCCTGTGGTGTCCAAACCACTTCTACCTCTGTGGTTTCCTAACCACTTCTCCTACTGTGGTTCCCATACCACTTCTACCATCAACTGTATCATCGTGACTGTTTGCTGATTCCTATCCGCTGCCTCCGTGCACTACAGTCTCCGATACCACTTCAACGCTATTATATTCCATAGTGACTGTTTGCTGATTCCTATCCGCTGCCTCCGTGCACTACAGTCTCCTATACCACTTCAACGCTATTATATTCCATAGTGACTGTTTGCTGATTCCTATCCGCTGCCTCCGTGCACTACAGTCTCCTATACCACTTCAACGCTATTATATTCCATAGTGACTGTTTGCTGATTCCTATCCGCTGCCTCCGTGCACTACAGTCTCCTATACCACTTCAACGCTATTATATTCCATAGTGACTGTTTGCTGATTCCTATCCGCTGCCTCCGTGCACTACAGCCTTCTCTCCTTATCCACTCACCTGTTCATCATCAAGTCTGTGAGCTGATTCCTAGCTGCTGCCTCCGTGCACTACAGCCTCCAGCTGGCAACTCGCCTGTGTTCATCATCGTGACCGTGAGCTGATTCCTATCCGCTGCCTCCGTGCACTACAGCCTCCAGCTGGCAACTCGCCTGTGTTCATCATCGTGACTGTGAGCTGATCCCTATCCGCTGCCTCCGTGCACTACAGCCTCCAGCCGACAACTCGCCTGTGTTCATCATCGTGACCGGGAGCTGATTCCTATCCGTTGCCTCCGTGCACTACAGCCTCCAGCTGGCAACTCGCCTGTGTTCATCATCGTGACTGCTAGCTGATTTCTATCCGCTGCTCCTGTGCACCTCAGCGTCATCTCATCTCTCCCGTGGGTTCGCAGAGTCCTGCTGCCGCTGCCAGTCCTATCGTCCATCTACTGCAGATCCGCTCTCCACGCCTTCCTGGTTACCCTGGTCGCTACCCTCCTGTCAGCTTTGGATTCGTGTCCCTGTTGGTCTACTTACCTGTGCGCTGCACCTACTAGACTTCTGCTTCTTACATCCAGGGACTTCTCATCCTGTCGGCCTCCTGCCGCCCAGGTATCATTGCACTCCTGTCTGACTGCCTTCTGAACCACGGTATGCATACTTCTCATTGACTGTGCTGGTGTATTGCATATCTTGCTGGACTGTGTTGGTTCTCCTCTGGAGTTTGCAATCCGCTGAGTCTTTTGCCATCATTGACTGTGTTACCTTGTGCTGGATTACTTCAGAGACTTTCTACATTTACAGACCTGTTCAGTCATTTATATATATTGTGCATATTACTGTGGATCGTGTTTAATGTGCCCGTGTACATCCTGTGTTGCAGTCTCTCCCCGTACACCTCCTCACATATATTTTCAGTGGTACAACTTGCTGAAGGCAGACCACTGATTCCTGTTCCAGTATCACCTGTTCCATTCCTCTCACATAGCAGTGGTACAACTTGCTACCGCAGACCACTGACTTTCCGGATGCCTCCACTTGGATTCCATTCCTTCACTCAGACAGCGGTACCACTTGCTATCCGCAGACCGCTGACTCTCATCACCTCCTCGTTTCTGTTGGACATTCCTCCTCACCATAGCAGTGGTACAACTTGCTAACGCAGACCACTGACTACCTCCACTTGCCCTTGTCCATACAGTTCCTCGTGTATTATCACCTCCATATTACCAGTGCTGCTAGTCATAGACTTTCCTGAGCATCTCATCATCTACTATTGCCTGTTCCGTGATCACCCTGCTACCAGAGTACACTATTACCATCTATATTGCTCTGGTAAGCTTACCACCTGGTGACCCCTGGGTAAAGACTCCTAGTGCCCGTGACAGTCATCATGTCACGAGAGAATGGAAAAGAGAATTGAGAGACTACAAATCCTGTATGCAAATCCAGTGATGGGGCTTAAGATTTGTGATGCTTAGGGGGAGAGTCTATTCTTAGCAATGAGCCACAAAGTGCCTCTGGAACGGTCTGGGAAGACACTCCACGCAGATGTTCAGCCTGAAACCTCCGCTAATTTTCCTCACATCTCATAGAGGTGCAAGGAAAAGTGAGCAGAGATTAATCTATCGTAGTAAGTGGCAGTATGAGCAGGCAGACACTGCAGTGATATCCGGCAGCACATCAATAAGATTTGAACCTTACTGTTGTCCTGTAATTCCTGGGCGGCTTCCTCTTCTTATTACAGCTCCTCTTCCTTATGAGCCCTCACAAGGGTGATGGACTTTATTGAGGAAACTGATTAGGGCACAGTGGTATGAAGCATGTCTCTCAAACCTTACAGTGCACTGTTTTCTATGCGCTTTTCAAAGTGAAAGGAGCACAGAAAAACATTGTTTTATTACACTTACATTGAGTAATGTATTTTCTCTGAAGGAGTATGCTCTCTTCAAGGTAAAAATTTGGATCTTTGATAGCTATTTAATGTTGTCTCCCATGCGTTTCTGCAACCTACAATTCCTTCATGATGTTTTTTTATTCTTTTTGGATTTTCTAGGGAAAAAAAGTGATTTATTGCTTATTATGGAAACATAACCCCAGCACAAATATATTAGTTTAGACATTTCATTAAATATTTACTCATGGAACAACTCTGTGTGGGAAACAATTATTTATTGCAATTACAACTCATCCAATGATTAATTACAGTGATATTTACAGTTGATAATGTTGCTTTTTAAGCAAATATCTGGCAGTTATTTAATTATTGTGTGTTTATAAATCTGAAAATGATTTAAATTTTTTAATTAGGCTAAACATATTAGTTATAGATTTCATTAGTGGACAAAGATAGTCATTTCACAATTATTAGGAAGGGCAAATTATGAATTATGTATCATTAGTTTGTTGCAGCTCTCCTGAAGTCTGACTCTCCTGTATTGCATAATGACAGGCTTCCTTATCTTGTGTGCCAACGACAATCAAGAATCCCAGGAAAGTTACTATTATTTTCCTTTATTTTCATACCACCAATTTTAGATGTGTTGATCCAGCAGATGGCAAAACAAAATCCTCCGGAAGCAACTGCCAGTTTAACCTGACCATACTTATTTTGACCCCATACATCAAACGAACATCCTGGATCAATCGCTGCAACTGCTTTATTTACTCATTAAAACAAAGTATTATCATCATCAACATTTATTTATATAGCGCCAGCAAATTCCATAGCGCTTTACAATTGGACATTACAATTTACATTATCAAATACATCCAATGATTCTGACATTATTCCTGTTCTCCGCAGTAAATTCAACAGTCTAGCTACCCTCACAGTGAAAAATGCCTTTCTATGTTGCTAGTAAATACATTCTGTCTCTGGACCCTCTTAAGTTCTTCTATATTATACGCAGGAGTCCAGAACTGTACCCCATAATCTTGATGTGGTCTAATAAGTGTTTTATAGAATGTGTGCTGCCCAAACAAGTAGTCTGGAGCCATGGCACCCGAAGTAAGCGCATGCTACAGGACAACCCCCTCCCCCTTCCCAGAATAGAGGGTGTGACTTTTATGTGGGGGCATGGGAGAGACCGTGGCCTTTAAATGGGGGAAAGCTGAAGTGATAATACACAGCAAGGGAAATGACGGACAGAGGCATGAAGGGCCCAATGTGGGAATACATTTGTATATGACAATGAAACAGTGTTTGTGTATTATGTGGTGGGCTAACAGTGTAACCTATAGCTCTTCAACTATTTTGGAACTACAAGTCCCAGATTGCCCTCTGGCAGGACATGCTGTGCTTTGTAGTTCTACAACCATGAAGAGCCAGAGGAACTGATAAAAATAGTAATGGACTGTAGGTCCACCTACCTTGCAGCTGGTATGCTGGCCTGTCTGCTTCTCCTCTGTAGCTTCTCCAAAACAGTGCAGGAGATTGGAGTCCAATCTGTAGTGGGAGCTGTATTGCTATACAAAGTAATAATGCTATGTAATCATAAGTCTGATATATTAAGGTATTTTACTATACTAAAAATTAAACGTGACAAGAGCTGCATTTAAAAAAAAAAGGTAATGATTATCTCTGTTTTCATTGTAAAGCATTTTTATGACACTTTTCTAAACTAGTGTTATCAAGATGGCCAGGAAAAATGATACATTTTATTTCTATTAAAAGCAAGATATCCAATTTAAAGATATAAGGGCCTATTTATCATGAACAGTGAGTTGTGATAATATGTAAAAAAAAATTATCGGCACTTATTATGCTGACAAAATTATTCCATATCACCACAATTTTTTGCAAAAATTCACAGTGGCAGTTCAGCGATACACAGCTGCCCTAGTGTTAATGGTCCGAAGCGTAAAGGTTAACTTACTGCTCTGCCTAGCCGGTCTTTGAGTCGGCTTGCTAGACCTGGACTTTCATTATCACTAAACTGGACAAAAAAATAGATAAAATTAACCTTTAAAAAAACTGTAATGGAAACATTTTTTTTACATATTTAAATGATTTTAATATGGCAACAGAATAAGTATTGCAGTTGTAGAAATACTGCCATAAAGAGGAGTGAGGGAAGACAGACAGACACACAAAGGGGGAGTTAGAAAGTACAGACACCCACAATACAGGGACAGAGGAATACAAATCGGGAACAACAAAGGGAGACAGATGGGGAGACAGAGGTGCAGATACAAATTATAAACAGAAACACAAAGAGGGGGAAAGAAATGCTTAGGCACACACACAAAAAGAAGACACTGATGCACACACACACAAACTAGGGCAGAGGCACACATGGGGCAGATAGATATACATAGAGAAAGGCAAATACAAAGATGGAGATAGAGACAGAGGGTGATTGAAGCATACACACTGGGAGGAGAGAGGAGTAAAGACAGCTGAGGGCAGCAAGAGTAGGAGCAGAGGTGTTCAGGAACAAGTACCCAGTGTCGACGAAGCAGAGGTCAGGGGGCACGCACAGTAAGAAGCTGAGCCCCCTAGAAAAACAGGGGTTGCATGTAGCCTCTATGTGTGGCAGCATGCAACCAGTAATGGTGGGGTCCAGTTAACGCCCCCAGTAGTCTCCACAGTCTGGGAAATAAAAAATAAACTACTGGTGCCAAATTGCTTATTTGGCACATGTTTCCTAGCATTATTTTCTTCATTTTAAACACAGATGAAAAGGACATATTTAATAAGTCTACTTTTTCTTTATCTTCTCTTATTAATTTCCCTTGTTCATCTTATGGCTGCCACATTTTATCAGCTTTTTTGTTTTTTATATAAATGAAATGCTTTTTGGGGTTAGATATGCATTTTTAAGCAATTGCATTATCAGTTTCCGCCTTTACTGACCAAGTTTCTCTTGAACATTACCTACTTTAATAACTTATAAGCTTTCTTATATTCCTGTATTGCTTTTATAACTTTCTTATTTAGCCACATTGGTCTCTTCTTATTTTTAGAACTCTTTTTAAAAGTGTCCCATTTGGCCTAAGGGCTTTTCTGTGAAAGAACAGTATCTCAGTCTATCAAATGTAATGCCTGTCTGAACTGTTCCAAATGGGTCTTACTAAAATTGTGGTTTTTCATTGCCTTACATACGGTTTTATAAAAGACAAATCAAAACTTACTATATTGTGATCGCTATTATTTAAATGCGTCCTTACCTTAGTTGTAATATTTATTTTATTAGATGTGATCCCGTTCTGGTTAGTTCTACTAAGACATATGCCTAATTACTTACCTACATACTTGACTACTTTTCATACAAGTCCTCCTGTAAATGTGGAGGCAAAGTATGAACACAATTGCTGAACACAATCGGAGGAATGTCTTGATGACACCATTTGCATTAAGTGGGTGGGGCAATGTGTGTGATTATGCTAATTTAATCATCAACTCTATTTATAGCATTAACATTCATTTCCAGTCATTTTCAGTCTATTTTCTATTGATTCGTTCACAACGGTCCCATTTTTCACCAATTTTGGCCAAAGTCTGCAGCTAGCTGTCTTAATGAAGGATTTTGTAATTTTGCCATTATTGCATTTGCTTTCTCTAATTCAATAAAAAAATAAAAATAAACTGCATAGTGTTGATGTCTCATTTCATTGCACCCAAACCTCCTTCACATGTTCATCCATAATATTACTGTAATTGAGTAAATAAGTAACCACAGTGAATAACCACCAATGTAAATTTGCCAAAAGGTAACAGTTTTTATTTAAACAAAAATGGTGGTGGAGAGAGCAATGTGAGTCAACTAGCAATTAATTGCAAAACCAAACAGTGAAAGGTCAGATTGCTATTACACCACTGGCCCCAGGATATAATTCTTTATGATGTTACGGCTTCCTAGTAACTGTCTTAAGCTTTTAGTACCAGGAGGAGAGGTCTTAACCTATAGCAGCCGCCTGTCCCGTAGAGATGGACGCACTCACAGATACTTGGATGCATGGAGATAGAAGAAATGGGGCCAAAAGCATGTCTCCCATGTATACTTAGAAGGCAGCAATAATTTAATTACAGCCATGCACTCCGGTTGCCTGTCACTATCCCTGACACAGCGGCTATGTGAGGCGTCCCGTTTTCCCTGGCATCAGAATGAGTACACCCCTTTTTGGAGACCACCTCTGCTGCAGGGAAGTCCCCGTTGCCCCGGGGTTGGACGAATCTTACCCAGGGGCAATGATTTTTCCATCCTCCTCTCACATTTATGATTCCCCTGGTTTGATTCAGAAGGACAGCATTATGGCACAGAGCATATAAGGAAAACAAGGTAGGAAAGCCCTGCTCTTGGCTACCAATGAATGCTCTGGAAAAGTACTGTGTTCCTAATATTTGAATTTTTGGAGTATGGGTAGAGGCCAGCTTCATCTATTTACTTTCTAAAATGTCTAACTCTATTCATTCACACCACTGTCCATCCAATGAACTCTGCCTGTTAATTTAATTACAGCCGTGCGCCCAGTCTGCCTGTCACTAGCTGGGAAGCAGCGGCAGTGTGAGGAATCTAGGTTGCCCTGGTATCAGAGCACACCCCTTCTTGTGGACCACCTTTACTGCAATTCTCAGGCAGTCCTCTTTACCCTGGGATTGGATGAAGCTTACCCCAGGCAATGATTTTTCCACCCTTCCACCCTCCCTTCCACGAGCCCTCTGGTTTGAATCAGAAGGGCAACATTACGCCACAGATCTACCTCACTCCAGTAACAATGCCATCTTGAATTCCACCATTTAACATTGTGCCCTCTCATCATCGTTTAAATGTCTACTAATGCAGCTGTTTGTAGTTGTCCACTGTTGTCTTAATGAAGGATTTTGTAAATCTGCCACCGATGCATTTGCTTTCTCTGATTCAGTTAGAAAATTATTAACCATACTTTATGGTTCTCTAAATGCACCACATAGCATAAATCATCATCCTTCATATTTCCATCAATACATGTATTCTTCGCCAAGTCAAAAATCTGTCCTGTTCATTTCTCAGAATGTGGACTTTCAATTGCACTGTCAAGACATGTTTTAGACAACCAATTCTGCATCAGTGTAAGTATTATACATACTTACATGTGTGTGGGAAGGAAAACTATGGGCTTATCTGAACTGTCTCTTTTACATATTTCTTACATGTCACTAATAGAATAAACAAAAATTATTTATTTACATTCCATATTTATATACACGGGTCTTGGGGACCACCTCTACTGCAAGTTTCGGGTAGTCCCCTTTACAACGGGGTTGGATGAAGTTTCAGACTGGGGGGGATGGACTTTTCAGCCCTCCCTCCCAATAAATATGTACAAGTCCCCTGGTTTGATTCAGAAGGGCAGTGTTATGGCACAGAATATTATTATTATTATTATTATTATTATTATTATTATTATCTTTGACTTATAAGGTGCCACATAGGGTCCACATATACAGAAACCAGAACCAAGACACAACATGATACAAAAATTTATACAAACACAGGTGACAGGATAAAGCAAATCAGATTATATCTGGGACAGATAGTGAAAGGGATGGTAGAAATCAGCGAGAAGAAGGCCAAAGCTTAAGAAGACAGGGAAAACAGGGCTAGCGAAGCAGGCCAAGAGGTACAGAGGGTGAAGGAACAGTAGAAGGAGCTAAAACAAAGTTTTGTTGGAAAGCCATGCTCTTGGCAACCGATAAATACTCTGGCAATGTATTGTGTGCCTTATCTTTGAATTTTTGCAGTATGGGTGCAGGCCACCTTCATCTCTCAGAATCCTCATTTGTTTATATAGCGACAGAAAATTAGGTAGCGCTTTACAATTGGGTATCTACATGTCTGAATATCTACTGATGCCTCTATCCATCTAATGACATTGGATTGTTACTTCCTCTTACTCTCCATATTGCCATCTGTATGAAGTTTCATTTTAGTGTGTGTGTAATGTTTCAACATTTTTATCTCTTGCACCTGACACTAAATTTTTGGTTGTTGTTGAATTTATCCAATGGGCTTGCTTTAGTTGGTTACATGGCAGATACCAGTTTTTTGCAGCCGCTGCAATATTCTACATGCGGTCACTGAATGTTGAAAATGCCCAGAAAAATCCTCATACACAAACTCCTTTTTTTTAACATATAATTCACTGAATGACTTTTGCAAAATGCACAGGTATTGAAAAATAGAAAAATAGAAAAGATTAGAATATATGGCGTTTTTTGAGGGTTTGCAGATGCATGCTGATCCTCACAGCAGCCATTTTTAAATATAGATTTCACTGAATGACCCTTCCAAAACTATTGAAAAATAGAAAAGATTACAATATAATAATATATAGCCTTTTTGGGGTGTGCAATTGCTGCTGAATCTCACATGCCAGCATCCATTTTTTTCTAAATTATTTCAGTTGTCATTACCCCACACAATATTACTTTCACTAGAAAAACTTTCAATTTTAAAAGAAAGAAATCTATTTTTTTCTGCTGCTAATAGTCTGACAGCAAACGCACAGTTTTTCTAAAAACATAAGTATACTAGGTAGTTCAGAATGATATATATCTAACTCAGTCTGTATATACTGTCTAGCACTATTATATATTTGCAATGCAATGCATTAACAACAACTAGTAGTCATTAGTCTGTGTAAAGTGTAATTAAGAAGATGGGTGTGAACTATTAGTTTAGTCCCTCAGACTTTACAATCTGTACAGAGAACACTATGTACTTCTTTTTCTCTTTTGAGTGATGTCCTTTGGAGGACTGCATTTGAAGAAAATTTCTATTAAGATTTGAATATATGTTTGTGTTAGGTGAACAATATTTTAAGATGCACTTCAAAGAATAGGTAATGGCATAGAGTGCAGTATTTCCTTTCTCTTTTTATTCACACATGTATAAGGGAATTGCCTACCCATTTAGATATCAAACACCTTACTGTTTTTTTTCATTATTAATGTGGAAGAACAACCTTTGATATTAAGGCAGCTTTCACACCTTTAGCAATTGAGAACATTGCTGTTTTATTTTAAATCCATTCACTCTTTATCTATACATGCTATATTCGTTTTATCTTCCTTTTCTTGGGGTTCCAATTGTGCAGAGGTATTCTTCTTTGTTGCACATTTTGAGAAAAGGGTCTGGGACGTCCAACTCCCTTCTGGCAATGGACATGAACCATGATCCAAGTTATTGGAAGATTCATCTTGTAAGATGACACTGCTTCACTTTCTGCACTTGCAAAAGAATTGCATGTTTTATCAGAAGCCTGGAACTCTCCCCCCTAATTTATCAGTTTCCCAAACATTGCAGGAGAGTTGACAACTATGTTTTCTAGAGTTGATAATAATCTGCTTTCCCAGGCATGAGTACTAGTTTCAGTATTTCAGTTTATACATGGGTATCTTAAAACACCCATAAATGCACTGGACTTTGGTTTGCAGTCCTTTGTATAGGTATTAATCATATTTCAGTACAATATTTTATACTTGGAGACAAATGCTAATTAGTACTCAATCCAGGGCTGCCATCAGACATGGGGCCCAGAACAAATGAAACAGGTCTGGACTCCAAATTATTCCAACCTTCCCCCTCTCTCTTTGTTTTGTCCAAGTACATATTTTTCCTCTTGTAAATGGTCACCACTGTTCCCTCAAAGAAGCACATCCTGCAATTGAGAGTATTAATTGCTCTTTATATGCCTATGAGACCTCCCCACATGGCATTTATATATGCATCAAACCTCCCCACATGTACCAAAGACTTTCTCACATGCCCCCTACATTCCCCTCAGATCTCCCAACATGCCCCACAGACCTCCCCACATGCTCTCTACATTCCCACCAGACCTCTCCACTTGCCAGCCCTTCAAACTTCTCCCAATGCATTACAGTGACTGGTACCATTTTTTTAAATGTTTTTTTTCTCTCGGTTTTGTCTTAAATTGGTTCATACTAAGTTATATTGATGTCACAGGACTTAATCACCTATTTTACATATTGATAAAAAGATTTTTACCTAATGCTTATCGTCACAAGAATTCAATAACTACTTTTAAAAACTAATTTGTTGCGATTCAGTATAATTTTTTTGACTTCCAGTTGGCTTTGCCACCAATTTTCCATGTGTGCAGCTGCCACTGACAAGTCAGTTGGGTATCAGGGTGTTATTAAGTTTTCTGGAGCCTCTGTAAGTGTTTAACCTCTCTCCTGCCAGAGCAGCAACAGAGCTAAGGACATCTGATATATTCCAGTCCAAATTCAGGGAACAGATGGTCATTACCCTCTAAAAACTTGCAGCCTCAAAGGCTGGAAGAGACACTTATTTCTTTATACATTTCCTGTTTACTCTACTGTACAGAGCTATTTTTCTCCTATCTTCTACTGATAAGTGAGGGAAATGCAATGAATTTTTCACACCATTGTTAGTACTATTCAATCACCAACTTTTACTAGGGCTACCCTTGGGAGATGGAGGGGAGTGGGTAATGGTAAACAAACCCAAGACACCATCTGATATGAATGCTTTATATTACATATACAAATATGGCAAAAAGATGCCTGATGAACTTCTTTTAATTTAGACATCGAACAGTGTAATATGAAAAAAAGGTACAAATAATGGGGATGAAAGGACATCTATAATATAGTGGGTCTAAACATAGTGAATCATGCCAATCAAGAAAAAAATGGTAAACAAAAAATATTCAAATGCGAAAGGGAAACTTGACTAAGGTAAGGTGGATGCCCCTTAGTACATTGGTTGGAGTTGTCAATACTGTCCATCTGTGTGATTTCAATTATATTTGTGAGCAAATTATTTTCTCTTACCTACTATAGCATGCAATCAGCTATGAAAAAGGATAAAAAGAACAGAGAGGTAATGGAAGGGGAACAATACAAGAGCCAGTGGAAGATAGGAAATATAGAAAGTATAATAATACATCAGGCATAGCGAACATTTTGAAAGAAGCAAATTTCACATACAGAGCTTCCACTAAGGTCCAACCAAAACAGGA
Source organism: Mixophyes fleayi (assembly GCF_038048845.1). Classification (NCBI taxonomy): domain Eukaryota; kingdom Metazoa; phylum Chordata; class Amphibia; order Anura; family Limnodynastidae; genus Mixophyes; species Mixophyes fleayi. Next base: position 130,563,003 of record NC_134402.1, on the reverse strand, counting down.
TTATTATTACTCCACCAGAAAATTAAACTTTAAATGAATCTCCTTTTTACATTCAACGATAGACATCCAGCAATTATTCACCAGTGTCCACTTAACTACTGTAACACTACATGAAGTGGCAGGAATTCACTTACCTGTATTAGCGAGAAGAGTTGGCAGCATATCACATGGAGCACCAGGCTTTGTGATGTTCTGAATTGCATGTGCAGTGCTATGGGGCGGAGATTCAGTCGGTTATGTGGGTGGAACAGTTTTTCCAAGGTAGGCTGGTGATTAGGTATCACAGAAAGGAAGATAATTCATGTCATAGTGGGTGGCAGGGACTGACTGAGCTGGGGGCACAGAGGCATCTGCTCATAAGGCTTCTGCATTGTTATCTTCCTCATTAATATCTGCAAGATTGTTTTTAAGCAAAATTTAACTAAAATAATAGCTGATTAGAATTACTGAAGCTAATGGGTAACTCAAGGGAGAGTAGACAGCAAGTCAAATCAAATGTCATCAGTGAAAACAGTACCAAATTAGCAAACAGAGGCCAAAGATGATAAACGGGTGAATGTAAGTGGCAAGATTCTATGATCAAAAGACAAAGCAAGGTTCTGCAATAATATATACATATAAACAATAACAACCAGGTCAGAACCTATATCTGGCAACTACGCAATGTCAGTCCTGGACTAATATAGATGCACAGAGTCAAATGAATCACCCGTCAAACAAGAGCAAGAATACATGCCCTGACCAACCCTTATAACTATGCAGTCATACAACTCCATAAAGAATTGACATATCAGGTAAGTGTCTATTAGGTCCTCACCACTTCAAAAGAAAAATCACTATATTTACATGTCACCATAGACAAGGACTGCTTCTAAATCCCAAACACCAACAGAAAAAGGGAAAGGGAAAGGGAAATGCTCAGTGGAAGTAAGGGGAATGGGTGATACTATATTTTTAATCAATTAAACATGTAACAATATTCCCTCAACATTTCATCTATAGAGTGTAAGTTTCTGAGCAGGTCCCTCTTAACGTTTTCTGTTGATTAATATCCAGTGTTCTATTTAAACACAACAGATTCCCAATGTTACTGTAAAGATTAGCTTCCAATATGACAATCAGTGACAAGCAAAAATAACTACACAATGGGCCTGATTCATTAAGAAAAGAAAAGAAAAAATATTAGTATGTTTTCTCCTGGTCAAAACCCTGTTACAGGTGCAAGGGGTGCAAATTAATTTATTATTTTGCCCATAAGTTAATAAACTGATTTTTTTCATGTAGGACATAAATACTTGATAGCTTTATTTTTACACTGAATTTTAAAGTTGATCTAGGACATGCTCTAACCCAACTATAAATCTGCCATCATATTTTAAATTTATCTCCAATGCAACATGGTTTTGCCAAGGTGCAAAATTAATACTTTTTTTTGCTTTCCTTTCCTTAATGAATTGGGCCCAATATGTACTGTATATAGGCAGTAACAGGGAAATCACTACTTCAAAAAAGGAAGAAAAATAGGCCTGAACAATTGTACTCAAAAGACCATTTGTGAAAAATTAAATACTTATTGAAACCAATATTGTTATCCACACAAAATCACAAAATATCACAGTAAAAACATTTTCTATATTAAAGCAACCATAGTCAGCATCTATAGCCAAAGCACAAAACACATCTAAACCTAGCTCAACCTAAAAATAAAGATGCTGATGACAGCACTAAGCGGCCACTGGGTAAGAACTTGTATTCAGCTTGTGTGATCTCACTGGGAACTGTCTACCTGTGTTCATTTTTAAACTCTGATTTGTGCTCTGACAAATATTCCTTGTTGTTTGGTGAGTTTCATGGCTTTGGTGAGTCTCAGTGCCATGACAATGTTAAAAAAAATACAATGAGGATAATTAATATATACATGTAGGCTTATAAGTGACTAGTAAATGCCTATGACTGATTAAACTCAAATGGGCTGAAATCCATCATTGTAAAAGACATAATTAGCAAGCCTTACTGATGAATTGTCATAATTAAATACTGTTACAATATACGTGTGTCATAAACTTTATATTTATGAAATGTTAAGTATCAAAGGATTGTAATAAATGATATGCCGAACTGTAAAAGCCTAAACCAATGATATTAGTTATCCTAATGATAGATGCCAAATGTTATAAATTATGACTTGTATTATGAAATTCAAAATGCTAAAGTGCACAAATATATAAAGTACACTAATTTAATGAAAACTTTAATGAGTACATTGACATTTTCCAGTGAATATATTGAGAAAGATGAACGCTGCATGACAATCTGGAAACAAAATGGCATCTAGCTGCCTTTATGTATATGTTTATGCAAGCTGTTCTTTATGCTTCTTGGAATGTATTTATGCAAGGCCTCACTGACTCCTACCGGATTGGGTATGAAATCCTGACAGAAGAAATACTGACTCCTATCCTGCCAACATAAAAATGCTGACAGTTTAAATGTTGGGATTTTAATTTCCCTGACACTAGTAAAATACCGACATAATGATTGCCAACAGTGAAAATGCAGACAGTCACAATTCCATCATTAAATCGGCAATGCCAGTGGATCCGGCAACTGCAGTAAACAGACATAAAAATAAATAAATGTACAAAAATAAATGTGCTCCACCCTCCCCAGTCATATTAATCCTAGTGCTTCCAGTCTAGTGCTGGTCAGAGGAAAATTGGGGAGACAAACAGTGTGAGTTCCCCCATTTCCTCTCCAACCAGCCCTAGGCTTAGCCAGCTGGGTCTGGTGACACTATAGAAGAAGAACCCACAGAAAGAGGACCCCATGCCATGATGCCAACCAGCCCCAGGCTAGTTAGTATGGGGCTGGACTCCCTAGCCAGTTAGGGCCTGACAATAAGTGAATTTCCCCTCCCTAGGGGTACCCAGCCTTGTGCTGACAACAGTAGGGCTATTCCGACACCCCTGGGTGGTGGGTGTGAGGTAATACATGGTTAAAATTTTAGTGTTCCAAGCCTAGTGTTGGTCAGAGAAAAATTGGTGGGACATTCAGCGTGGGGTCCCCCTGATTTTCCTTCAACAAGCCCTAGGCTTAGCCAGCTGGGGCTTGTGATACCATGGCAGGGGGAACTCAAACAGGTGACCCTCTTGCCACAATGCCAACCAGCTACAGGCTGGTCAGCATGGGACTGGATTTGGGGATCTGCAAAACAAAATGTAGGCTCCCTTCCTAGGGCTACCCAGTCCCATGCTGACAGCACTAGGGCTATTCCCACACCCGTAGGTGGTGGGTGTGGGGTAATAAATTATTTTTTAAAAAATGAATGAAACGCTATTAAACATTGTTGAACTACAGGTGCCAGCAAGCCGAGATTGCCATGAACAGTATAGGCATGCTGTGATGGTAGTACTTCAAGCACTTGGTAAACCACATGAGCTAACATGCCTTGACACCCAGGGCCACTGGGCCTGCAGTGCACTAATGCAAAATGAAAATAAAAGGCACCCCTTGTTCAAGCCACAAAATTTTGTTAAATAGTAAAAAAAACATTCATACTTACCAACTCTGTTCTTCTTTCTTCTGTACAATCCAATCTTCTAAGCTTTTAATCCAAATTGCATTATTAAAAAAACAAAAGCCCAAAAAAATGTTCCAAGTGTGTTCGCAAAAAAAAAAATCTAGTCTGGCAATTTGAACCCCAAAATAATCCATCTGGATCATACTTGGATCCCCAAAATAATCCATCCGGATCCATGCTTGGAAGAAAAACAAATCTTCTAGAGACACCGAAACTGCTTCTGAAGCATCCTCCGCATAATGAAATTCTAACAGCCAGCAGGTCTATTTATAACCTGGGGCTTTCATCACTGACAGATTGGGAATGCGTTCCCATGCTCTCCCATGTTGTCAGTGACGTGCACCCAAACTCCCTATGGAATCCAATCCTGGGCTGATCAGCCATGGCAGAGGGTCCTCCTGCTATTGGTTCCCCTGCTATGGTGCCACCAGTCCCAACTGTTGAAGTCTAGGGCTGGTTCGAGGAAATTCATGGGAGCCCATGCTGTTTGTTCCCCCGAGTCTCCTCCAACCAACACTAGGCTGACAGCGGTAAGGTTAATATGAATGGGATGGAGGGTGTCATGCGGTTTTCTTTTTACATCTTTACTGGCGGAGGCTCTAATGGCTGTATAGCTGCGGGACACTCTGGCATTGCCGATTTAATGTAGGCATTGTGACCGCCAGCATATTCATTTTCTGCAAGACAATGTCGGTAGTTTATCAGTGTCAGGAAAATTGAAATACCGGCATTTAGCCTGCTGGAATTTTCATGTTGGCAGGATAAGTGTTGCTATTTCTTCTGTCGCATTTATGACTACCACCGCAAAATAATAAACTTGACTCATTTTCAACATCAAAGCATCTAAGCCTCCATCTTTTAAAGAGAGCTACGTCAGTTGGTTTTCCTACTTGGTATATCAAGCACTCACATATGAGGGCTCAAAAGCATAAAAGAGGGCAGGGGATCTTAACATTAATGACAGCAATAAGCAGCCATGGGGTAAAAACTTGTTTTCTGCTCATGTGCTCTTATTGGGAACTGACCACCTGAGTTAATTTTTGAACTCTCTGATTTGTGCTCGGAAAAATGTTCCATGTTGATTGGAGATATTTATTGTTTCATTTGTGTATTGATTTGATCATAAATATAGAAGTTTTATTTGTCATAGTCATTGTGATTTCCGATTTTCTAACTGCACAAAAAATTGTATTTGCTCTTTTGTGTTGAAACCTAATGTGATGACAAAGCTTTGCTTAACTTGTCTTTCCTGCACTAATGTGGTTACAGGACCCAAAAAGAAAGTTTGAATATTATACTGTTATGTTCTGTTGTGAATCTGTCATTAAAATGGGTCAAAGACAAGATTTGCTTCTCGAACTAGTAGAGAGGTCAGCTGCTAGTTACATGTGCAGTAAACATGGTTTAATTGTTGTTAAGTACCTTGAGCACTGGCATGGCAGATATCTGCCAAATTTTCCTTCCCTATATCTGGCACCTTTGATGATGAAATATTGAATAATTGAAAACATGTGTTTAAGACAAAGGTTGCTGAATGGAATTCATATAATCTTGTGGGTTGTAGAGAGTAAATAAATAAAAAACATTCACCCCCTTATTTCCCAAAATTGTATTTGGCAGAACCAGTTAGGCAGTGTGAAACAGATCCCTAATTTACTGTATTAGCAGCAGCTAACCAAGTGCATTCTGTAAGTTCACCCCCACCCCGCTGTAACACAAGAACAAGCAGCTGCAGTGTCTGCATTAAGTCAGGTAGAGGGGGGAAGAGTAGAAGATCTGTGTCATACATTGGAGTCTGGCTGTTACTTTTCAATCCTGCTTTCCAGCACACTCCCTCTTCTCTTCCCTCTGCTCCAGTCGCAGAACCCTGTGCCACAATAATACTCTGCACAACACAAGGTACATGGCCCTTTAAGAGCTCTGAATCTGTGGTCATGTGTTCTGACCTGAGATGCTTAGCAATTTAAACCTGCTCTGTGCAAAGTCCTGTGCCAGAGTATTAGGCTCCAAACCTTTACTCCATAGTTTCATAACTTCTTGTGGCTAATTCCTATGAGTTCTAACCCAGACCGTTCAATCCTGACCACTCATGTCTGTCATTTGTTACTGTTTATGCTCCTGATTGTGGCTGTCCCGGTTTGTTCTGACATTTCTTCACTTTTCTGATTTGGTATTCTGCAGTCCGTTTGTGTACCAGTCCTAGCTATGTTGAACAGTTTCTTGTTTCAGTTTAATACCAGCTCATCACTCCTGTAGGCATTGTAGGGGGCCGTGACCTGTGAACCTACCTGCAGCAAAGCCCAAACCCCCTTGCAGGGGCTTCCTGGCGAAATCCAGGGGTTCTTTAGACTCCACACCTCTGTTACTGCCAGTGCTAATTCAAGTTGGCAAAAGTGAATCCACAGTATCTGCAAGAATCATGACAAACAGGCAGAAGAGAGCAGTCTTCAGCTGTCTGCATTATACTCAGCTGAAAGCTCAGGATAACATAAAAGGAATGTGGGAGTACGTGCTTCCAGGCTCCCCAGTCCTCTCGGACCTATAACTTTGTATTCATGGGACCAACTTTTGCCTTCAACTCCAAAAAGAAATATTTCATTTGTAGCATTAACTTCAAACTCAAAAGAAAACATTTCATTGTGAACAACACAGAAAACATTCAGGTGGTCACATAAAGGTTACTCACAGAGCCAACTCCCAAATAACAGAATGTTGCTTCACCTCTCCTACCAGTGGAGTGGACAGTTCACATTCCGTGGTCACTTAAGGGAAATAAACACTCCCCAAACCTAAGAAAAATCCAAGCGGTACTATACAATATATGTGTTTGATTTATACTGTACATAGTTCTTCTTATCCAGATATATTACAGTTGTTTAATTTGATATTTGGAGATAGCATTACAGACACTATGGTTAGAAAAGCTGATTTAGAACCAGAGAATATGAACAATAGTGATGATTACAAAACGACAATGCAAACTTTGTTAGAAAAGGTCAAGGCACTCTATGCATCTGTTACAGATTGAATAAAATAATGATCACTACACAAAGTTCTGCCAAATATGATGGCAAATTCATTGTGGTACCAATACAAGCCACAGGGATATAAAATATTGCTACAAATGCAGAAAATGCTGTTTTAATAAGCATAACCTTTGTAAATGGATTGATCTCAGCACTAAAAGATCGAGGGACACAACAACAGCCGCAATACAAACACACCCATGGCAGAATTGTTAGAAGCTACAAAGCAGCACAAGACTAATCTCACACGAGAAGACTGAACCAGACATGATAAGTATGACAAATATGCAAATTAAGAATGCAGAAGCCACTCTTGATACAGTTAGCACAAAATAACACAAACTTTTCTGTAATTGATTTGTGTTCTGCATTTTTCAGCACTCCCCTGCATCCAGACAATCAGCATCTGTTTGCATTCACCCAGAGAGGGCAACAATATACGTGGACCAGATTGCCCATGGGCTTTATTGGTAGCCCCACAATCTTCAGTTAAGCTTTGTCGCAAGACTTAGCACATGTTTCACCACCAGGTCAATATGTGGAGGACCCTTTGCTGTGTTCACAAAGCTAAAAAAAAATCTCAATAGGACACAGTTTAATTTGTCCGCTTCCTGGCTGAGAAAGGACACAATGTTTCTAAAGACAAATTGCAGTTATGCCTGCAAAACATTGAATACAATGGTCATTGTTTTTCACCTGAATATTGACATCTTACTACCAAGAGAGTAATAGCTGTTCCGGCTGTACAGCTTCCCAAAAACAAGAAATAAGTGATAGCAATTTTTAAGAATGTTGCGACACTGCAGACAATGGATTCAATTTCTTCCAACATAGCAGCCTCACACAAAGGCCACAGCACCAGATTCAGTCATAGAATAAATATATACATATCTATATCTCTCTCTCTCTCTCTCTCTCTCTCTCTCTCTCTCTCTCTAAATATATTTTATATATATATATATATATATATATATATATATATATATATATACATATCTATCTATCTATCTATCTATCTATCTATACATATCTATATCTATCTATCTATATATATATATATATATATATATATATATATACACATATCTATATATATATATCCATATACATACACATAACTATCTATCTATCTATCTAACTATCTATCTATCTATCTATCTATCTCAATGTCAAAATGAGGAACTCATATGCCTATTACAGGATGAAATTACACAGCATCTGAATATAATTTTTTTTTTAAATATACACATTGAATGTATTTAGCATATTTATAGTATTGTATAGTTTACCACAAGCGCAAAGTACACTTTATTTGTTTATTGACACAAGTGATATTGGTTTTTTTTTGGATGTAAACCTAAAGTGTATATTGCTACATGTGGAGGTAGCGCAGGTGAGTCTAGAGAAATATTGCTGTTACAGTCAATAAATACAACATTCAGTCTGTAGAAGTCAAAACATAAATTTTGTTGTAAATAGCAGGTCCTGTGTGTGTCACTTTACATGGGCACTAAGCAGAGTAACTAATAACTGCTTTATGGTTCTATTTCTAGGTAATGTCTGGCCCAGATCATACAGGACCAAGTCAGGCCTCTGGCAGAAACACGCGGAGGCAGCCAGATTTTACCCCTAATGAGGTGGAAATACTTGTTCAGCTAGTGGTAGAGAGGCTTTACTCCACACCTCATCAGCTTTCTACACCATCAAAAAATCGAATCTGGGAGGAAATCACGCATTGACGCAGGTCAATGTAGAGGCTCATATAAGACGCATGGTGACTGAGGTCATGAAAAGGTAATTGAAGAATCATGGCCCACTATCTAATATATTGTTAATTGTGTTTTAACATTGATGGAAGTTATTAATTCTGATTTCAATGAGCATTGTCTTTACACTATTAATCTGCCTGCATATTAACCCTTGGTTTAATTTGTTTGTTCCCCAAGTTTTATTATATTTATAAAAAGATTTTACAAAACTAAGTCATGATTTTAGATAACAGCACCAACAATTGAGAAAAATAATAAGAAATTATTTACATGTTTAAACTAAGGTGTCCATGATAACATGGGGCAGGAGTCATTAGTGGCGAACCACCTCAGCAGCAGACATCAGACATCCCAAAGAGACTGATATATGGGCTGAAGACACGCTCCCTTGACCGTCGACGGTGGACCAGTGGCTGGCTTCTGCTCCACTACCTGGGCGTTGGCCCTTTTTAGGAAGCACTAAATATGTGAGAATTAAGATTACATTACCTCATGCCTTGCAAACTTGTTAATCTATTTGTTCATTAAGCATTGCAAATATACTTACACTGAAAAGTGGCATTGCCAGACTCATGATATAACTGCTAAAAACAACAATATTCTTTACAAAACTAATATTCAAATTATAAACATTAAATATTTTGGTAGAATTCATAGATAAGACTTTGACTTAAATTGAGCAAAAAGGAATTTTAAACCAGAAAAGCACAAAAAAAAATCACCAAATATTATGCAAACACATAACATTCTAACATTTGTTTTTTTCAAAAAAATTAATTGATAACTATGGTGTAAATGTATTTCCACACATTTTAAAAAATACTAAAAAAACATTTGCTGTCCTACATTCTGTAATCTGCAGCAACTGTTTTTCTTATACAATTTCATACAACACAAACCACAGGTTTTCAACATTTTTGGGAAGATGCCTCCATGACGATCACTCACAATATTTCCAGCTGTGCTAAACATTTTTTCAGAGTATACACTGGAGGGTGTGTGGAGGGATGCTCCGGCGACGAGGTGGCCGAGAGGGAGGCGCCGGAGGGAGCTACTCACCAGTCCCACGGTGAGTATTCTTTTCTCCTTGCAGGTTCCGATGGCAGTGGGTGGGTGAGCCAATCACGGCTCACCTCCCGCTGCTGGCCAATCAGCAGCCGGATCGGCGGGCCAGTCCTGGCTCTCCTCCGGCCATCCAAACTACTGGCGCCGCCGCCACGAGCCAATCAGACAGCTGATGACGTCAGCGCGCCGACGGCTTTATAAGCTGCCAGGCGCCGACACGAGGGGAGTCCGGCGGCGGAGGAGAAGAAGGAGGACGTCGCGTCCAGAGGTCCAGCGGCTGAAGTGGCAGGGAGCCCTTGTAAGGGCTGTGAGCTACCCTGCCGCCTGAAGACTTCGATCAAGACGGCGGGACAAGTGGAGCAGGTGAGTATCAATTACTCTTTTAGGTCGGGCACAAGGCCCAGGGGCACCTTCAGGCACTAGGCCTGTGGTGCAGGTAGGGGCGGCCATCTTAGGTGTTTAAAAGAGAACAAGGCCCTAGTTGTTAGAAGGGCACCAGGCCCTAGGGGTTAGAAGGGCACCAGGCCCTAGTCTTTAAAGGACACAAGGCCCTAGTTCATTAGAAGGGCACAAGGCTCTAGTGGTTAGAAGGGCACAAGGCCCTAGTCTTTAAAGGGCACCAGGCCCTAGTTGTTAGAATGGCACAAGGTCCTAGTTGTTAGAAGGGCACCAGGCCCTGGTCTTTAGAGGGCACAAGGCCCTAGTTGTTGCAGGGCAGGAGGCCCTCAGGTAGGAGCGCGGCTCCCCCGTAGGGCACAAGGCCCTTAGGTGGTTACAGGGTAGGAGGCCCTCAGGTAGGAGTGCGGCTCCCCCCGCACAGGGCACAAGGCCCTCTAGTGCAGAGAGGCATAGGCCTCTGGTAGGGAAGGGATAGGCTTCCGTAAGTGTAGCAGGGCGGCTGCCCTGTAGCTGAGCAAGGACTCCGGGTCCTTGTTGGTAGAGGGACATAAGGTCCCTGACTGTGAGCGAGCAGTAGGCCCTTGTAGTTGGCAGTGGGCATTCGGCCCAGATCTAGCAGGACGCTAGGTCCTTACGCAGCGTAGGGAACACTCGGTTCCTACATAGGTACGAAGCAGAGTCCTGGAGCGGTGGTTAGAACCCCCTCCATCCGTCCGAAAGGGCACCTAAGTCCTGAGCCCCAGGACAAGGCGGGCTTAACGGCCGGGGCTCGGGCCACGGGCGTAGGCCTGTGGGGCACAGCGTCTCAGGACGCGAGAGAGGTCGGGCTGAGGCAAGGTACAGTGTGGTGAGTTCCATAGCGGTCCCTCGGGATTGGGTAAGTAACAGAGGTGTTGGAAAGGGCTGGCGTTGTGTTGTGTCTCTTGTCTTACAGGTGCTGAGCGGGAGACAAGGCAGGCGGAAGGAGCCAAGGGGGCCCCATCGGAGAGTCGTGTATGTGAGTATCGTCACAGGCGAGGGCTGTTCACTTGGTGCACTCACCTTGGGGAACTGTCTCTCCCATATTTCCCATTTTTCCCTTACAGCAAAACGAGTGCCCTGTACACGAAGTCAGGGGCCTTCTCCCCCAGCGGCGTTTGGGCGCTCAGACATTCCAATCCCCCCACCCCCGTGGGCACCTCACATTTGGCGTAGTCGATAGGATCCTGACAGGACGCTATGGATCACCAGCGGACCCTTTCAACGTGCCAGGGGCACTATCTCGTCCGGACGCAGGACGATATGGACGCATTCTGGGAAAGAGTGCTGAAAATACAAGAAGAAGTCCCTAGAGACTATTGGAGCGACGATGAGGACGAAGTCGCTGAAGAGTGGGAGCCAGAACCGTGGGGCGCATGGTGCGAGGAGTGTGAGCACTCTGGACACCTGGCCCGTGACTGCCTGGAATACTGGGATGAAATCCTCGAAGAGCGACACCAACATGAATTGCGAAGCGAGGACGAGGTCGCTGACATGTGGAAACCCGAATCGTGGAGCACATGGTGCGGAGAATGTCGTCAATATGGACACCTGAACCGTGACTGCGAAGAGTACTTTGCTAAAGTCATCGAAGAGCTGGATCGACAAGCCTTGCTGAAGGTGGAATCACAGGTGATCTCCATGCCTACCCCAGGCTCCGGGACAGAACACCTCCAGCAACAAGAGTCGGAGACAAAGGCGACGGAGACGGCGTACGGCAGCTCCCAGGAACAGGAAGAGAGTTCCAGCAAGTAGCAAGGTGAGACAGGCGGGGAGGAGGCCGCCGACGTAAGGTGCCAACCGAATCTGCTGGCAGCAGAGTTACCGGCAAATCCTTCATCACCGATGGATGCCAGGTCAGAACAACCGCAGTTGCAAGTGGAGAGGACCGAGGTGTGGGAGACTTCTGATACATCAGCTGATTGGCCCCTGAGGGCGGAAGAGCTGGTCCCAGGGGATTGCCCTAGTCTTTAAAGGGCACAAGGCCCTAGTTCTTAGAAGGGCACAAGGCACTAGTTGTTAGAAGGGCACCAGGCCCTGGTCTTTAGAGGGCACAAGGCCCTAGTTGTTGCAGGGCAGGAGGCCCTCAGGTAGGAGTGTGGCTCCCCCGCAGGGCACAAGGCCCTTAGGTGGGTACAGGGTAGGAGGCCCTCAGGTAGGAGCACGGCTCCCCCCCCCCCACAGGGCACAAGGCCCTCTAGTGCAGAGAGGCATAGACCTCTGGTAGGGAAGCGATAGGCTTCCATAAGTGTAGCAGGGCGGCTGCCCTGTAGCTGAGCAAGGACTCCGGGTCCTTGTTGGTAGAGGGACATAAGGTCCCTGACTGTGAGCGGGCAGTAGGCCCTTGTAGTTGGCAGTGGGCATTCGGCCCAGATCTAGCAGGACGCTAGGTCCTGACGCAGCGTAGGGAACACTCGGTTCCTACATAGGTACGAAGCAGAGTCCTGGAGCGGTGGTTAGAACCCCCTCCATCCGTCCGAAAGTGCAGCTAAGTCCTGAGCCCCAGGACAAGGCGGGCTTAACGGCCAGGGCTCGGGCCATGGGCGTAGGCGTGTGGGGCACAGCATCTCAGGACGTGAGAGAGGTCGGGCTGAGGCAAGGTACGGTGTGGTAAGTTCCACAGCGGTCCCTCGGGATTGGGTATGTAACAGAGGTGTTGGAAAGGGCTGGCGTTGTGTTGTCTCTCTTGTCTTACAGGTGCTGAGCGGGAGACAAGGTAGGCGGAAGGAGCCAAGGGGGCCCCATCGGAGAGTCGTGTACGTGAGTATCGCCACAGGCGAGGGCTGTTCACTTGGTGCACTCACCTTGGGGAACTGTCCCTCCTGTATTTCCCCTTTTACCCTTACAGCAAAACGAGTGCCCTGTACACAAAGTCAGGGGCCTTCTCCCCCAGCGGCGTTTGGGCGCTCGGACATTCCCCACTCCCCCTCCCCATGTGGGCACCTCACAGGTGGGCAACTTAACTACACCATAGTTAGTTTGTACAAGAGACTCTAATTTGCCTTTTATCCTCCCACAATTCAAAGATAGGGTCTGAGATTCTAATTTGTACATTACAATTAAGGTAATTCTCCACCATTCTACTAATACAAGATGTATCAGATTGAGATGTGGTAGAGGTGTCAATACATCTGGGCATTACTTTTAAGTAATGTCATAATAATCTTTTACATTGGTGTGCTGTGTTGACTTACCATCAATGTGACTCTTAGAAAAGGTGAGATTTTCATTTTGCAGTTGCATTTTTAGGAGAAGCTTAAGCAGTGGACGTGTCATATGCGTCTTGACCCCACAGCTTGCTCATAAGGACCTCTTTGCAAAACAATAAAAGAATGTAATCTACAAGACTGACATATCTGTCAGAATCGCTTATTTTCATATTCTCCTTCAGCATCAATGGCTGTTTTTCCAGACTGAGTATGACTTGACTCAGGCTGGCATTGTGTGAATTTGTTACAATTTCAAATGGTTTGAGGAACTTGCATACAACTGAAAGGATTCTCCAGGTGGTACCATAGGTGGCCGCCTTACTTGGACCCAATCAACACCTTACTCATTATCTTATTCAAGTACAACACATTCATCATAGTCAGAACCACATTTATCCCCACATCCTATAGCAACTTTCAAAGTAACATCCTCAATTTCTATGTCTAACTCATCATCACTGCTAGACATCCTCACATTTTCATGGTGTAAGGAAGCTGATGCATAATTAGTATGAGAATTTGAAATATCAGAATTACAGATAGTACTCATGGACACTCTTGGACTCCTCTCAGGACTCTGTGAACAGACAATTCTTCTTCAGTCTCAGCGTTTTTTTCATGCATTGATGTGGCTGTTCTGGAGGTGACAGACCTACACTTAAAAAGAATGTGGTGCATCGAAAATGAAAGAAGATGCATGATGGTGTTGGGCACTTGCTTTTGCAAAGGACACTCTTATGTTACACATTAGTATGTGTAACAGTAGTAGCAGGAACACTACTAGCAAATAGTAGCCATGGTCTGCTCCTTTTCTTGCTACTACTGGTGGTGTATGAAATGTTAGCTATTCTCCTTTTTTAAACATATCGACACATTCATTGGTAATGTTTTCTTTGAGACTGACATCCATTATTTGGATTTGGAACACCCTTCTTACACTTTTTTCCCACATGACCATTTTTTTAAGGTTGGAAAAAGTATGACTACTCCAGTACTAGTACTGGTATGCTCCTGATCTATATATTGATCCATGATTGACAGCAGGAGTAAAGCTACTTGAAGTTGGAGCTACTTGTATCTACCACCATAACAGGTAAACGCCCACTAAGAAAGGGAAAATAGGGACTGTTACCTTGAAATTCACACACTGCTTCATAATATCATTCAAATTAGTGCAACTTTTTCGTTTTTTTGTTTGGGGTTGTGTTGTCACACACAGCATCCTGCTTTTTTGGCCCATTTCTAATACCGATATGATAATGTCCCTCACACAATAGCCTTCAAATCCAAACACTTCAATTTTAAAAGCAAGAAATAATTTTTCTTTTGTGTGTGTTGCTCAGAGTCAAAGAGCACGCCTTTTTTTGGTTGATTACTAGTAGAGATGTGAGTGATACTCTGCTTCGCACAATTGCCTTCACTTTCAAACACTTGGATTCTAAAAGCAAGAAATAATTCTTTTTTTGGGGGAGTGTTGCTTAGAGTCAAGGAGCACTCTATTTATTGGCAGCTTACCGGTACAGATGTGTGTGATATTTGTCCCTTACACTATCACTTTCACATTCAAATGCATTGATTTTAAAAACAAGAAATATATATACTTTATATATTATTATTATTATTGTTATTATTATCTTTTATTTATAGGGCGCCACAAAGGGTCAGCAGTGTCGTACATAACATATACAGAAAGCAGTGATCCATAACACATAACATGATGCATGAAGAACAAAATGCAGACCAGACATACTGAATGAATAAAAAAATACAGGTAACATGGTAATGCAGATCAAATTATTTGTAGGACAGTGAGTGAGAGTAATGGCAGTAATCAGCGAGAAATAAGCCTAAGCTTAAGAAAACAGGACTAGGGAAGCAGGCCAAGAGGTACAGAGGGGGATGGAATATTAGAAGGAGAACACAAGGAAAGAGGGCCCTGCTCATGAGAGCTTACATCCTAAAGGAAAGGGGGAGACACAAAGAGGGGGTGAAAGCCATGATAAGGGAGTTAGGAGGAAGGCTGAGAGACTTGAACAAAGAAATGTGTTTTAAGGGAATGCTTGAAGCCTTTGGGAGTAAAGGCTAACCTAATCTCCAGCGTGGGAGATTGTTCCACAGTTGCTGAACATCCCGGGCAAAGTCCTGGAGGTGGGAGTGGGAAGACGTGATTAGTGAAGTCGGTCATTGGCAGAATGGAGGGGACTGTGAGAAGTGTAGATAGAGATGAGGTCAGAGATGTTAATGAGGAGGATTGATTGAGAGCTTTTAAGGCGAGGATGAGAAGTTTATATTTAATTCTGTAGGCCATGGGGAGCCAATGTTGGAATTTATGGAGGGGACAGCAGAGATAGAGCAGCATGAGAGAAAAATGAAGTGGGCAGCAGCATTGAGTATAGACTTAAAAGGGGCAAAGTGAGGGTCAGGTAGGCCAGAGAGAAGGAAGTTACAGTAGCCAACGTGAAAGATTATGAAAGAGTATTTCCTCTTGTTGTGAGTTGTGTTGGCTTCTGTAGAGCGAAAGGGGAATATCTTGGATATATTCCAGAGGTGGAAGCAGCAGGATTTTGAGAGGGACAGAATCTGAGGTTTAAAGGACAAAGTGAACAGAGAGAGGAAGGGGGGTAAGAAGGGACTGCTGGGAGCAGATGACATTATGTACTGATTGAATTTTGGAGGTGAAGTGGGTAGCAAAGTCGACAGCAGAGAGTGAGGGGGGGGGGAGTGGAAGTGGGCAGGGGAAGGGAGAGGTGGGAGTTAAAGCTGGCAAAAAGGGGATGGAGGTTGGAGGACTTAGAGGAAATGAGAGCCTTGAAGAAGGATTATTTAGAGAGTGATAGGGCCAAACTGTAAGAGGCAAGTATGAACTTGAAATGCAGGAAGTCAGCAGAAGTGCCGTTCTGCACTGCGGGAGCATTTTTGAAGATAGCTGGAAAGTTTGGAGTGTCACTGTGGAGATGGGGACCGACGAAGCTTAATGGTGACAGCTGGGGTCAAGGGAATGGACACTGTTGTGGGAGGGAGAGGACGTCCATTGAGAGAGACCAAGGGAGGAGGAGAGGGAATGAAGTTTGGAAGCAGCAGGGTTTGAGGGATTGTTTATAGGGATATTAAAGTCCCCTAAGATGAGGCAGGGAAGGTCAGAGGAAAGAAAGTGAGGGAGTCAAGTGGCAAAGTAATCAAGGAATTGAGAGACAGTACCAGGAGGACAGTAGATAACAGCAACATGGAGGTTGGCTTGGTGGAAGAGGCGGATAGAGAGTACCTTATAGGAGGAGAAAGAGAGGAAAGGTTCAGGGGGGAAAAACCCGGAAAGAGCAGCAGGGGGATAGAAGTATGCCAATGCCACCATCTTGCAGGTCCCCAGGTCTGGGTGTGTGGGAGAAGGAACAGCCTCCGAAAGAGAGAACAGCAGGAGAGTGAAGGCAAGCAAGTTGAAAGATCTAGAGATAAAGAGATCATGCATAGAGGTCAATTTGTTAAAGACTGATCTGGCATTCCAGAGACCACAGGATAGAGGAAAAGAGGAAAGATTAGAGATGTGGATGAGGTTGTTGGGGTTGCTGGGCTGCAAGGGTGTGTGATATTGAGCAAGGGGCATGACAGGGAGAAAGGGTTAGAAATGGACGATAAACAGAACTCGGATGGAACCTGTCAGTGGGAAGGGGAAGGGGGGTAGGGGAGCAAGAAGTTGGGGAGGGGTGAAGATGGTGCTGAGTAGCAGGGTAAGAATGGGAGAGGAAGAGGCAGAAGAAGGAAGGGGTGATGTGAGGCAATAGATTTCCGGGGGGAAGAAGAGGGAGGGAGTAAGTAGGAACAGAATGATGCTGAGAGAAGAGCAGCGAAGGGGACAAGAGGGAAAGGGGGTGAAGTGGGAAAAGGAGGACAGAGGGAAAGATGGGGAGGGGGGGGTGATAATTTACATTTTTATTCCTGTGAGTGGTTGTGTAAGTAGGCAGGAGTGGAGAGGGATTATATAGCATTATATAGGCATAATAGAAGGTGCACTATGGTGGCTGTGTATGATCAGTACGCAAGGAGAAACTGTGGAGCCAATAAAATCTTCATGGTAATTGGAGCAGCAAATGTGGTTTGAAGGTGGGGATACAAGCAACATAAGTGAAAGCAACAAGTCATAATAAAACTGCAGCAGCATAAATTAAGGTTAAGGAACAGATCAACCGGATATCGGAGTATATCAGAGCTCACAGATGAAATATATATATATAGTCTATCTCTCTATGCATATACATACACACTGGGTTGTGCTGCTCAGAGCCAAAGTGCACCATATTTTTGGCTGCTTACTAGTGCAGATATCAGTATCATATTGCTGCAGCTCAAACAATTGCCTTCACATTCAAACATTAGGATTTTAAAAACAAGAAATATTATTTTTTTTGTTGGGGGATATGCTGCTCAGAGTCAAACAGCTCCCTGTTTTTGTCCACTCTTAAAAGGCTTACCAATATACTAGTATTACTATGAGAAATTACTGATTTTTTAGAAGAACAAAATAGTTCCCTTTCGATAAGGCATTTGTATAAAATTCTCACCCTTTTTCTTCAGATGAGCTAAAAAAATATATGAAATAGTTTAAAAGAAAAACAAGGTGTCCTTTTTAATTTTACATTCTTAGGAAAGATTTTCATTGTATTGAGTAAGAAACATCTAGTGTAGATGTACATGAAATTTCAAAGAACATTTGAAAATGAAGCATACTTTTCCCTTTACTTCCATTTCCACGTATTGGCATTCATATTATGCTGAATGTCGGGGTAATAGATGTCTCTGCACTTTCTCTGTGCTAATTAATTGTCTGCTGCACAGTTACATGCTTTTTGCAAAAGACTCTAGAATATCATAATTATTTTAAAACCCAAGCTATTACCATTTTGCATTATTTTAGAATTGGCAGAAAATCTTTATACCACAAACTTCAATTACTTCACAGCTTTTTCTTCTTTTGTTGGTTTGTGGTAGAGATATATATATATAGGTTACACACAAAGGGTCTGAGTTATTAAGGAGAATAGAGCATAAAAAAGGAGAAATTTTGTATCTGGGCAAAACCATGTTGCATACAGATTTATAGTTGGGGTACGGCATGTCCTAGATCAACTTTAAATTTCCGTGTACAAATAAAGCTATAAAGTATCTGTTATTTGTCAAACAGAAGGCTGTTAGCTTTTCATAGATGTTCATCAAACATGAAAAAGATGAAAAACAGCCAGTATTTAACTTATGTGCAAAACAGTAAACTAATTTGCACACCTTGCACTGTAACATGGTTTGCCCCTGAGAACATTTACTCCTTTTTTGCCTTAGCTGCCTTAATGACTCAGGCCCAAAGAGGAGAGCTCCTTTGCTAATTGTCATTGCTGAAATAGAAATACTAGGGCTGGCAGACTTGGTCTTCTGAATTTGAAGTCAAGTTGTACGGTGTTATATAGGTTACACACAAAGAGGAGAGCTCCATTGCTAATTGTCATTGCTGAAATACAAATACTAGGGCTGGCAGGCTTGGTCTTCTGAATTTGCAGTCAGATTGTATGGTGTTAAATAGGTTACACACAAAGAGGAGAGCTCCGTTGCTCCATTGCTAATTGTCATTGCTGAAATAGAAATAATAGGGCTGGCAGACTTGGTCTAAAACTGCAGTTACATTTTACTGTACCATAGCTCATCCGGAAACAGGGGAGGTGGCAGGGTTCAGTGCTGAAACAGAAATGTTAATAATAGGGCTTTCATTGAGGCTATTATTCAGGTGCTTAGTAGTTTTAAGTCAGGAAAACAAAAAATGCAAACAAAAAGTGTGTACCTTTTTAAACAAAAGAACACCTCTCTAATAAAGGTGAAAGTTTACTGTAGAAAAACATAAAATTGCCAACATGCCATTCTACCCAAAATATTACCAAGCATACCAGCATCAGCTATCTCCCTTCTCTCAGCTAGAGTTCAGCACCTGCAATCTACACTGTCATGACATTCACCCTCATCAGTGTTACCATCATCCTCAAACAATACTAATTCATCCCCGCTGGAATCCACCATCACAGAAGTCTATGTATTTTGATGTAATTGCCGGTAATGGCCTTCCTCATGGAATTTATAGTTAATTTTATGGCAGAGCTGTCACGATTTATGGGCAATTCTTTTAGACCAGACCAAATGTCAAATTTTTGTGCTGACTAATCTGCATCACCACTGGGTGTCTTGGAAAAGCTTAGTTTTTTCCTAGAAGCAGTTGCCAGAGAAACTTAAGGAGGAGATGTCATTGTGTCATGTATCACTTGGGCTGTCAGCCTACTGAGAAGGAGCTCATTGCGTCTCTTGAGATCTGGGTCGGAAAGAAAGAGAAGACATAGCTCTTAAACCTAGGATCAAGCACAGTTACCAAAATGAGAAGGAGATATACCGACGCACCAGATAATCATATACCCGGTCTATTATTATAATATTTGTTATCATATGACTGGGTTGGTGCACCCTACACACGTTGGACTGATATTCACAGAGGTAAGTAGAGGGTAGAAAACGTGTATATTAGGGGCACTCTATGATTGTTTATTTATATAAAACATACATTTTATTAGTTCATTTAAAACGATAGTAGAGTCCCAAATTAGTACCTTAGTACCACTAGTAGCGAAATAAAACCAAAATAATAACCAAAATAAATTTATTAAAAAGGCAGAACCAACTGCCTAGCCTCGCTGTGTAATTTGTATTACAATTTCCCTAATTATGTTATATTCTCTGTAATATCGATCATCATGCTGTCCAGGTGTCTGGCATAATAAGCAGATTAACCAAGTCAGTGTAGACATTTAAAAGTGCAAGAGAGATAAGCTATACCGCTACAAACAGTTCCTATTTGCATACATATGATGTCATAAATCTAATGCAAATAGATAATATCCTCTCAATACTTTATTGATAGGGAGAAAGTCAATTTTATAAAGTTGAATATATAACGTTTAGGACAGAATCAAGACCATAATGTTTTCTTCACCCGTTTATAAGATAGTTAGGTCTAGATTTGTCTAATATGATAGGAGTTAATAGCGTAATTATATTGTGTCCTGTTTTACAAGACTATAAACTCCTTTCAGTTACAGTTACCAAAATGTAGTGATCCGATTTCAAGATTTTGATAACTCTCAGATCCTGGCGAAGCAAATTAAATACTCAATCTACAATTCCAATGTAGTTAGCGGATTTGCTTTGTTTCATTTCCTCCCCCAATTTCTCTTGCTGCTTTTCAAAAAGTCTAATTAGGGGAATCACTTGACTCAAGCTAACAGTGTCTGCATTCTCTTCACAAGTGACTACTTCGCTGGACTAAAGTACATTCCCCCTCAAATTCTATTCTTCTTGCAGCTGCTGCATTCTCCTACATGTCGTTGCAGATGCTGACACAGACAGCATCTCCTGCATGTTACTATCATTTTTTTTAAAAGTTCTGTACCACCTGTTACGATCTGCCTACAGCTTATGCATTACATGCTGCTTTGCATGGCAGCTCCTGCCTTTTTGTCCTTATTATTGTATTTGTATTGGCAGTACCTCCATTCACCAGAGGTGCTGCTATTGTGCCTTATTGTGTTCATTAGGGGTTATCCTTCATGTTCACCAATTATCCCATGCACCTGGGTGTGGTTTTCCCTTTATATACCTGTCACTCCCAGCACACATGGCTGGTTATTGTTGTCCCATCCTGTGATGTCATATCCTTGTTGCAACCTGTGGATTTTTTCTCCTGCCTTGCTCCTCTGGTTCATGCCTGCTTGGAATCTGTTCATACCTCCTGCTTCCCTGCATTAGCTGTTTACCTGCTGGTTTCTGAACATTCGTATTATTTCCTACATCAGCTTGCACCTGGTATTTACTACTGTTCTCGATTACCTGCTATTTTTACTTTTCTGCAAATAAACAGAGTGTTTTCACCATATTCGTGACTCCTAGCTGTACTCCTGTTTGTAACCGTGACACCACCAAGTTGATTGTGTGAGCAAAAGAGGGAATGTGATGGAATTGCCCCTGCTGTAATGGCGTTACCAGAAATCACATATCCTCAGGAGAGTCCAAGCAGGATTAGCTATGTTGCAATGACATCCCTTAGTTTTTCATCATTATCTATTTACTTATATAGCGCCACTAATTCTGCAGCGCTGTACAGAGAACTCATTCATATCAGTCCCTAACCCCTTGGAGCTTACAATCTAAATCCCCTAACATACACGCGCACACAGATTGAGAGAGACTAAGGGCAATTTAATAGCAGCTAATTAACCTACCAGTATGTTTTTGGAGTGTTGGAGGAAACCGGAGCACCCGGAGGAAGCCCATGCAAACACGGGGAGAACATACAAACTCCACACAGATAAGGCTATGGTTGGGAATCCAACTCATGACCCCAGTGCTGTGAGTCAGAAGTGCTAACCACTAAGTCTCCCACACTCCAAAAACATACTGGTAGGTTAATTGGCAGCTAGTAAATTGGCCGAAGTCTGTGTGTCTGTCTGTCTGTGTGTGTGTGTGTCTGTGTGTGTGTGTCTGTCTGTCTGTGTTTTAGGGAATTTAGGCTGTAAGCCCCAATGGGGCAGGGACTGATGTGAGTGAGTTCTCTGTACAGTGCTGCGGATTTAGTGGCGCTATTTAAATAAATGGTAATAATAATAAAATAATAATTAACTGTCTAAAACCAGCTGCATTAATAGTGGATATTGGACACAGATCTAATACTAGCATAGTCGCCATGGCGTCTGTGATCCGCTTTGGTTTTGTTTTGCTATTTTGTTCAAAAATCAATGTTTTTGGGAATAAAATAACCAAATTTAGTGCTCCACCTGTTTCTTGGATAAGTAAATTGTAAAGCTAATAAGTTATCCAAAAAACAGTTTAATCCCTGGTAGGTAGGCCTTCATTAATTCTACACACAAACCAGATTGTCTTCCTCTCCATCTATGCATATTGGCAATGCAGCCATAGTCTTTGGGTGTATATTACACCCTACACTTATAGTTAAATATGTAAAGAAATGGACAAAGGCAGTTTGGTTTCTGTCTTTCTAGGCCCCCTTCAGCCGTTTTAGACTGTACAATATTGATTAAAATGGACAAAGGAAGTTTGGGCTCAGTGTGTGTATGATACCCTACCCATAATGAGAATTTGCCAAAACAGCAGCCTTTCAAGACGGTACGTGATATAGAAATGCCCCAAGTCCCTTTCCTCTTTGGGGGTAGATTGCACCCTACACTTACATAGAAAGTTTTAAAAAGATGTTATCGTCATCATCTTCAGCTTCATCCTCACCCTCATCAGTGTGTACGTCATCATCACAGACTATCAATTCATCGCCGCTTGAATCCGCCATTAGAGAACAGTCAGTGCTTGGATGTTTTTGATGGTGAAGACCTTCCTCGTGGAAGATGTAGTTCATTTTTATAAACATAATTTTCTCCACTTTTTGGGGAAGTAACCTTCTACGGCAATCACTGACTAAGTTCCCAGCTGTGCTGAACACTCGTTCAGAGTACACACTGGAGGGTGGGCAGCTAAGGTATTGCAAAGCAAGTTTGTACATGGGTTTCCAAATGGCTTGTTTTTCCTCCCAGTAAGGAAAGGGACTGTCTGACAATTCCATATCAATTACCTCTTGAAAATAAGCCTCCTCCATCCTTTGCATGTTAATACTCCTATTGGATGGAGTTATCGGCAAGGTCACACATTTTTTGGCAAATTCCTTCAAACCAGCCCAAATGTTAAACAGTTCTGGTCTGCCCTCTGTGTCTTCCCTGCTTCTTTTTGGAAAATTAATTTTTTTACAAGCAGCAGCTGCTTGAGAAACTGAAGGAGGAAACGTCGTCAAGCCAAGGCCCAGTTCAGCGGACAACTTGCTGAGCAATAGCTCCTTGCAAAAGTTCACATCTCAGTCATTTTGAAGCAAAGACTCAATGTAGGTCTTAAACCTTGGATCAAGCACACTGGCCAAAACGTAGTGATCCGAGTTCAAGATTTTAATAACTCAAGGATCATTGTGAAGTGAATTAGGTACTTGATCGACAAGGCCAACATACTTTGCGGAATTGCTTGCTTTCATCTCCTCCTTCAGTTTCTGAAGCTGCTTTTCCAATAGTCTAATTAAAGGAATGACTTGGCTCAAGCTAGCAGGGTCTGGGCTGACTTCACAACATCACAACTATTGGCAATGCAGCCATCGTCTTTGGGTGTATATTACACCCTACACTTTTAGTTAAATATCTAAAGAAATGGACAAAGGCAGTTTGGTTTCTGTCTCTATACCCCCCTCCACTTTTAGTTGAAAAGAAAAAAGCAGCCTGGATAGACTGAACAATATAAAAAATAAATGGACCAAGGTAATTTGGTGGCTGTCTATGACCCCCCCTGGCCTCCACTTGTAGTTGAATAGAAAAAAAGCAGCCTGGATAGACTGAATAATATAAAAAATAAACGCACCAAGGTAGTTAGGTGGCTGTCTATGAGCCCCCACTGCCCCCCCCCCGCCCTCCACTTGTAGTTGAATAGAAAAAAGCAGCCTGGATAGACTGAACAATATAAAAAATAAATGGACCAAGGTAGTTTGGTGGCTGTCTATGACTCCCCCCCCCCCCGGCCTCCACTTGTAGTTGAATAGAAAACAAGCAGCCTGGATAGACTGTAGAATTAGAATATAAAAATAAATGGACAAAGGCAGTTTGGTATCTGTCTGCATCAGATCCCCTCTCCACTAGGAGTAAAATAGTAAACTATTCAGCCGTTATATAATCTAGAATATAAATAGAAATTGAGAATGGCAATTTGGTATCTGTCTGCATCATAATCATCAACATCCTCATTAGCGCCCTCGCCGCCTACACAAATCTCCCCCTCATCCTCTTCTAATTCCAAAGTGCCATCCTCAATTGGTGTATCACCGGCTACACTCGGACTGTTCAGGCACACATCAGCAGAACTGCTGAAAGGGCCCTTCTTTATGGGTACACTAACAGAATGCTCACGATTAGACATACCACTGGTGGATGGACTCTCCACAGGGATTGTTGTCATTTCTGATTCAGAGCATACATTATCCTCTAATGCCTTACTGTTTTCTTGCAGCTTGGCTTTGACGCGTAACAGTAGTTGTGCACCACTTTCAGACTCAAAATTACTTGGTCTTGCTTGGTCACTTTTGACCGTACAAGAAGAAGGCTCGTTAACATTTTTGGATCTGCCACTAATAGAGAAAGCCACTGAGTGTGTAGAATGGCATGTTGGGAATTTTTTTTTTATCGGCACTTAACTTTTCCTCAATTACACTTCTTTTTCGATTTAACACAGTAATTTTTTTTTGGGTGTGTGTTTTTTTCCCAGATTTAAAAAGACTATGTACTTTTACATTGCCTTTCCCAGATGACGTACTGGGAACACTACCATCAGGACTGGGGACAGAACCTGGTTGCTGATTCTGCTCATATGTCGACTGCTTTGAATCTATTTTAATGACCCCAAATCACTTGTAGTGCAAAATATTGTATTAGATAGTTATTGCTGACAAAGATGACTTTTTTTGACAGCCAGAAAAATTAGTGTAAAACACTGGGGGATATTGCCCATCCCAAATCACTTGCAGTGCAAAATATTGTATTAGATAGATATTGCTGACAAAGATGACTTTTTTGACAGCTAGAAAAGTTGTTATAAAACACTGGGGAATATTGCACACCCCAAATCACTTGTAGTGAAAAATATTGTATTAGATAGATATTGCTGACAATGATGATCTTTTTTTGACAGCCAGAAAAATTTAGTGTAAAACACTGGGGAATATGAGACACCCCAAAAGCACTTGGAGTGCCCAAAAAAGAAAACAAAACCTCCTCTATCCTCCTCTATTACTGCTCTATTAATTGAAAATGGTATTAATATTATAATTGAAGAGATTAGTATAGACCCACTTATGTGCACACTACTTGCTCTGTCCCTGCGCTAATATAGCCTGTGACCTAACCCTGCTCTCTCCCTCTGTCAAATGGCTATGGATTGCTGGGGAGGCTGGTATTTATGCTTCTCAAATCTCGCGAGAACCGAGCTCCGAAATACGAATACGTCACGATGACGTTTTACCTTGATTTTGATTCTGAATGGGCGGGAGAGTACCGAGCCTGCTTGGCTCAGTACTCAGATAGGCGATATTCGGATGGATTCAGATCTCTGGGTACCGAGCCCGCCCATCTCTATAGTTAACAGCCACTACTAATGTCAAATGTAAAGTGGTCCCAGCTATGTAATCCAATGTTTTTTGAATAAATAGTAATATGGAAGTCCGTATTTAAAAGACTAACAAATTAGCAGCTGCCATGATTGACTCTTTCTGTGTCTCCCTCTCTCTTTCTCTGGAAAGTTTCAGTTGTGGTCTCTCTAAAGGGAATCCCCTTCCCATCAGTTTCTGTCTGTTTCATTTCCTGTATGGGAGTTTTATCCCATTGCCTCAGTTTAGTTCACTTTTTTGGTATGGTTTTTAACAATGTGTAAATTATGTATGCTGTACAGCAGTAATCGAGCATCAACTTCATTATTTTTTTCCTCCTCTATGAAAGAGAGTACCTGGCTGATTTTTTTTTGTGGTAGTAATTTATACCTTTTTTATACACTCCCCAAAAAATGGGATACTTAATGTCAATTGAATCTAGCATTTTTAATTATATTCGAAAAACGTGCGTTATTGCCCTGACGCAAAACATGAGGCAGATAAAGTAATTTGGTTTGGATTTGGGAGGAAGAGTTACCTTAGGGGGTCCAAATTTTGTGTTGATTCCATAATAAAAACCCGTAATACTTCAAATAAACTGGATAAAGAAGCTGCGATTAGTAAATTATTTAATAAATTGAAAAATCAATATTTAATCAACTAATTGTCAGACAGTCGAGATATTTGGCAGAAAAAGTTGTTTTGACATCCTCTCTTAACTAAAAAATTTTCGTAGGAATCTGAGATGGGTTGTGGACAACCCTGGTTGAACTGACATGGAATGATCCATCTGTTAAATCATTGATACATCAGTCTTTATGTGCAAAATTACGAACATGCTTTATACTACACTTTGTCAATAAAATAAATGTAATTATGAGAATATTAGTGGATAATGTTCCCTTTGAGGGGATGTTACAATTTATTGACAATATTGACTGTTTGAACAAAAATATTTTCAATCACCAATACCAACAGAAATATTTATTTTATTGTTGAGATCAAAGTGCTCAAACACTTTATGTAATAAAAGGCATAAAGAAAAAGAATTATTTTTCCCAAATTAATTTGTGTGTGTGGTTAAGCTCTCTATATTTAACACATACATGTAAGTTAGAATTTCAATAAAAATAAATATATCTCAGTGGAAAAGCATAATATTTTTTCTGTCTTTCATGTGCTTTATGTAAACTGCTCCCATGATGGGTTTTATACAGCAGAGGGTGAATGCTTTTCCCTTAGTTGGGGACTTCATTTTCTTCTTTAGCTTTAGTTAAGCCCACATGTTGATGTCCTCATTAAGTCAAAGCACTGAAACAGCAAAACAATAAAAACAATAATTAGAAAATAGCAGCTTGTAACAAGTATTATTTTCTTAATTCAATTAGAAAGTGACAGCCTGCATACACTAAAATATTATAAAACATATATATATATATATATATATATATATATATATATATATATATATATTGTGAATTGTAAACTGATTCCTTGAACTAAAAAATTAGGGTCTATTGTCTTTTCCTTATGAGTGGCCTGATAGATTATTGGGTTTTATGCAGAATATGATCTGGTCAGGAATTGGTTACTATGGGCAACACGTCCACTTTCCTTTTTAGAAAGTTTGATAAATCTGTGGACCTTTTGTTTTGTGAGGGTCAAACCTTGCTTGGGTCACACCTGCACTTTGACATTTAGGGGTAAATGTATCAAGCTGAGAGTTTTCCAGCAGGTTTGAAAAGTGGACATGTTGCCTATAGCAACCAATCAGATTCTAGCTCTCATTTTATAGAATGCACTAAATAAATGATAGCTAGAATCTAACTGGTTTTTCAAACCCACCGGAAAACTCTCAGCTTGATACATTTACCCTCTAGTGTTCAGAGTTAAGCAGTAACACCCATCAGCCTTACAGCCTCTAAACTATTCATAACATTGTAACCTCAAAAGCATTCTTTGTTTAATTATGTCTATTTAAGAGGAATGCATATTCCTATTGTCTCCATACTTTTAAAGTATCTGGGACACCAATGTTAGCTGAATATAACTAAGGCAAAAAGTACTTAGTTTTGAATGAAAAATGATGTGAAACAACTGTGGCAACTCCCCAGCTTATCCCAATAATTTAGGTGCTTTCAGAATCTGATTAATATGACAATAAGCAGTATGAGTTAAAAAAAGAATTGGTGAAAAAAGGGAACTTTCCTGGAAAGTGTAAGCTGGGAATACTTTAGTGCTACTTCACTATACAGGTTAATGAGCAAACTCTGACTGAATCCCATTGCTTGCTCTGCTGGTCTTCAGTCCTTCAGATGACCCACTCCCTCATTTATAAAAAATCATGACCCCTGACATGAGACCGCACCCCAAAGCTCTTTTGTAGTAAAAATATTGGATATAATTAAAACTGGCATTATGACTTTAAGACGAGAGAAGAAAAGAAAAAAAAATTAGGAATCCATTATACTCTAGGTCAAGATACAGAGAAACTATAGAAAACTCTGGAAGATAAATGTGTAAAAAAGATAGGGTGAGAAAAATACCCTACTCACCGCTGCTCTTATAGGGACACCTGGGGCCTCCTCCATGCAACCTTTTTCCATGAGGCACCATCATTTATCTTCCAGATTAGCAGAAAGAGTGTGGCTGTACAGATCAATAAGACGCTTCAAGCATGGAGCTTGCAGCTTTTTTTTGGTCTTCCCTCTCCCACCCATCACAGAGGCCATTGTAAAATGGTGCATGATAATAATAATGACAGCTAACCAGGAGTGCAGCTCCTGGTTAGCTGTCTCCTGGTCACATATATTTCTATATGTCTCCTGGTCACATACATTTTTGTCAGTAAAGCAAAACAATTTAACTGTCTGATGCCCTTTGCTCATACTTGCCAACCTTATGTTGGCCGGGTCCGGGAGATCCTGGGGGGCAGGAGGGGTATATGGGCAGAGGGGGCGGGGCTTCATGATCCACATCATTTTGGCCCCGCCCCTCAGTTATGTAATGCCGATTTTGGGTCTTATTACAGTGTAAAAATACCTCAAACAAGCATTACATCACTGGGGGCGGGGCCAAAATGTCATACATAACAAAGCTCCGCCCCCTCCGCCCGTATATTCCGGCTGTAATTTTATTGAAGTGGGCAGATGGGCCAGATGCGGGAGAATCGCCTGCTCTCCCGGGAGTCTGTGAGACCAACCCGAATTTCGGGAGTCTCCCGGACATTCGGGGAGAGTTGGCAAGTATGCCTTTGCTCTCTTCTTACAACCCTACCCTCAATATTGCTAACATTACACACTATTACTCCTATCATACTTTATGTCTGTCAGAAGTGTACACTACCTGTATCCAGGAAGGACACACTTTTAAAAAAAACATACTTTTTACTTTAGTGATCCCTTAACAGATGTTATGGTAAATAAACACAACTACTCGACAGCTTGCAAATGATCTTGATTAGCTTATCAAGTGCTTGTATAAGAGGACAGCAGAAAACAATAAATATATTCTATTTCTTCAAAAAAAACATTTTTCTTACTTAAACGAAATATAAATACTTTTACATAAAATAGGTTTTTACAATGTAAATATAATATTTAATTGTATTTTTATCGCTTTTTAATTACCTGTACACTTATATTACATTAATCCTATTATTGAAATGTCACAAAAACCTCAATCAAGAGAATTCTATAATAACATAAATTCCTTTGCATTAGTGGACTAAGAACTGAAGACTTTGGAAGTAAAACCTTATAATTGGGTTTTTAAAGTTTAGCCATTGTGACTCAGAAAGCATAATTGAACTAAAAGCTTTTGTAGAGTGATGACCTTTCAAGGATTACTATAAAGCTCTGGTGACATTATGGCACAGACTGCAGTCAGATTTTCTGTTAAAAACCCAATCAAATCCACTTTAGGCGCTAAACGTGTACAGTGAAAAAAATTATCCGTGACCATAAGAAGAAAAAAAACCCCAAGATTTAAGCAGCACTTTGAGAGCTGCCGGAAGCTATTATTGAACTAAAATCTTTTGAAAATCACAGCTGAAGGTGCTACATACAGTGAACCCCTGTGCATTTGCGAAAGTAGTCAAAATTTGTATTGCAGAATCACAATATCAAAAACGTGATTGGTGAAGGAAACATAATTTCCAGGCATTATTAATGCTCAAAATAAAACTGAATGTACAGTATGAATGATCAGCATTCAAAATGGCATTTTATTATGAAGATGTATTTTGATTTATTCAACCTGATTGTAAAACTAACCTTCAATTCCACTGCAAGCTACTCCTGCTCATTGCTTTGGTTTTCTCAGACAGTAGTGCATGTTGTATTAAATGAAGGATTCCAATCATAAAAAAGTTACTTGAAGTCTCTTGTTATCAAAGGAAATGTGTGAAGCATGAGTCCCACATTCAATGTAGGATAATATTTTATAGATTATATAACTCTCAGATGTGATGCTGATATCAGTCTGACAGTAATGGCGCTTATAAATGGCACCCCGTGCATAAATAAATGTTCTTGATTTTATTAGTTATTCTGGGGATCATTACTTGTAATTGTTAAGTGTGAGAGAAGGGACTTTTTAATATTATTATTTATTTGTTTTCTTAGTGGAGAAACCACAAGGCTGCATTTCTGCATTAGTCCATGTCTTCAATGCTATCTCACTTTCTGCAGCTCCTGTCTCAGCCAGGATGGTAAAGGTTGTCCCAGTCTGTGGAGTAGTCTGGACAATTCAATGTTGTGGTCCCGGTAATAGCTTGAAAGAAAAGCTCTTGACTGAAAAGAAAATAATTGGTGGTTATGAAACTCACTATCAATAAATATTGTTCCTTAAGTTTTGATTGAGATACCAGACTGATTAAATATTAATTCTACTTTAAATAAACAGTAAGACCCTATACCACCAGTAGCAGAATAGCAGGCATCCACTGACTGCTACAGCTGCCATTACAGAGGTATTTGGTAGAAACCATGCCATCATTCTACGCTCAATACAAAGGAGTCCTAAGATTCTCCTGCCCGTAGAGGAGGAACATCATCACAGTTGTAAACAACAGACCCTGTTTGTACTACTTGTTGGGGATTTACTGTAACCTTTTATTTAGTATTTTATATATATTTTCATGTGAGTAATTTAAATTACCTTCAGTTGCATTTCATACTTTTATACAATTGAGGACACATTAAACATATTTTAAGACTTTTGCAATTTAATTGGTAGTACAGATGCACCACATTTAATTTGGACATTTAACATAATCCAGCACCCAGAAGAGATGACAAGCTCCGAATGGACCCAGTACACAACAATGTGGTCTAATTATAGTGTGGTATAGTCAGTGTAATCAATGTGCCATATGTAATGTGTTCAATCATATCACTAATGTAAATTTAATGTACCCCATATGTACATAATAGATGTGTAAATATAGGAATGTGGGAACCACAGGTAGAAACTCCTGGTGCAAACTATGACTAATAACAACTAATTATTTCAGGAATTACATAAAACTGATAGATGGTATTAGGCCCAGATTACCCTGGATCTAAAGCTCTTTAAGTGAGTTATTGGTCAATGCTCACTTAAGAGAAGAGAAAAGGGGTATTTACTTTACTAGGATATCTACTGGTGGACCTTCTATCTCTGGGGCAGATGTTGCTTATTCAAATGGCCCTGTTTGCAACTGAAACATGTAAAAGCACCAATGGTATATAAATATTTGAAGATGGAGGCAGGGATTAACATAAACGTGCACACCTAGTGTGGGCAAGGATTTTGAAATGATAAATTCCTGTCATGATACTCTCTGCACCCACTTTGAGTGATGTTAATTACATGTATGCAAATTTCTGATCAGATGTATAAGTTAATATGTATCAAACTATGAATGTACACATGAGCAATTAAATCCAATAAAACTGCATTACGATCATACCTAGTAACTGCATGTAATGGTATGTACACAACTATTAGAGCTTTATATGTATAACTAGTACTATTAGATTAATAACAATAAATCATAATAAAGGTAAAACCTTTACCTCCATATCCATTGTTGTGTATTTGCGAACCTTATTTTTCCCGAGGCATCTTGTTTTCCCACCTTCTAACAGTTGGCACCAGAAACCCTTTTCTTTACTGAATCTTAAAAAAATACATTATTCAGAGATCTGAGCAGTCCACACAATATATAAAGAACACTGTCAACGAACATTTGTAGACCACATACATATTGTTTTGTAATTGTTTTATGTCATGGGATGACTTTCACAACTTTTACTTTCCACTGTTGGAAAAATGCATGTAGGAAACATATATGTTACACAACAATTTTGTCAGCTGAGAACTGGTATTAATTAGATGGGCAAAATAATGTACCAAGGACTGAAGGGTTCAAATATCGAGGGATCGTAGTGAATGTGACATTACATCATTTATTCAGAGCACAACTAGTAATAATCAATATATGTACACAACACATGCACAGGACACACTGTATTCATGCACAGCATTTTTACATCACTAATATGTATAGAAATATATTGTTCCAGATATTTTTCAAGATATATTTTGTTCCAGATATCTTCAACTTAACCTATTTGTTTTTTGGGCCTGGGTAGCCATTTCTTTTTGTAAACAGTGATCAATTGTAATCTGATTCAATATTATATAATAATTTGATGTGAATAGGACACTTGAAATGCTTATGTGCAAAATATTACATGAATAACATGTCACTTCAGCCCTATGACATGGTGCAGAATCATTTTGATGAAAGCATGGTCTGAATTTTCTCAAGTGATCACGACTTGTCCTCATTATACCCCATTCATACTGCACCAAAAACCTGAGTTTTTGCAGCGGCACGCTGAAAAACCCGGGTCTTGGTGCAGTATGAATAGTCCAACCCCAAAATCCCTGTCTAAAATCCCGGGACTTAGACCCGGGATTTTGCGAGGGGTAATTTCCGGGTTGGACCCCGCTCGCCTGCAAAAAAAAATGTTAATGTAAAAAAAAAAGATTTTAATTAATAAAAAATACATAACAAATGTTTACTTACCTTATTTTCAGCCAGTGGTTTCTCCGGTGCGTTGCTGGCTGTCAGCGGGACCTCTGGGTACTAAAATGACGTAATTTCTAATGGACTAGAAATGACGTCATTTTAGTACCCAGAGGTCCCCCTGACAGCCGGCAACGCACCGGAGACACCGCTGGCTGAAAATAAGGTAAGTAAACATTTGTTATGTATTTTTTATTAATTAAAATCTTTTTTGTACACTTTTTTTTTTGTAAAACCCGGGTCGGGCAGGTGCAGTATGAACCCGCCCGACCCGGGAATCTTCTTATCTATACTGCCCTGTGCCCCGGCAATATCCCGGGTTAACAACCCGGGATATTGCCGGGACAGCAGTATGAAAGTGGTATAAATGAGCCACCAAGACTCTCTGTTTAGCTCCTAGAGAGCCATTTCTGGATAGAGCAATGCCTCCAGGAAAAGCAGCACTTTTTTAATTGGAAAAAAAAAAGATGAGGTCCTAGAAAGTGTCACAGATTTTGCAGATGCACATTTTCTGTCTTGGTGTCAGATAAAAAGCTGCAAGTAGTGTTTGGAGCAGTGATTGGCAACAAGCAGTCCTAGGACCACATGCAGTCCTCATGTGAGGCCCCCAGCTCCTTGCTGCTTTATTGTCCCATTTATTTGTTGTAGCTTGTAATGCTTATTTATATTACATTAAAAAGCCTGCTGATATGTTATTTACAGATAGGTATTAATTTCATTGATTAAATTAATTGTTTTAACTTATTATTATTATTAAAGGTAATATGTGGCCCTTTTGGAGGATAGATGGATATCAATGAGATTAGGAATTTCTTACAAGCATTTAAACCATTGCTGAAAAACTGATTAGATATTATGGAAAGTTTTTTAGGCAGAATTTTTTTCTGCACCATCAAAAGGCTCTAGCAGCCTATTAGGAACATTTTAAAGAAATTAAAATGCAGGTAGCCCAGTGACCCACCCCAAGGCAGCCCACTACGGGACTGGTCCGGGGGCAGATGACCCCCTGCCCCCCAGCCCAGCGTGCCTCTACTACTGGTGAGTGACACCTTCTCTGTGCCACTGCGCTTAATGTGGTATTTTTCTGAAGTACAATATGGAACAAAAAAGCTCCTTCTAAGATGCGGAAATAAACATGGACTCAACTGAATAAATTACCATTTTTCTATTCTTTAATCACCAATTGTACATCATTGATGACCCTTTGCCCATTTGGCACAAACAAACTTCCGTATTTTATTTTTATTGAAAGGTGAATTTAATACATTTATATTAATTACTACAAAAAGTACATTGTTTCATTGTTACAGTTGTTATGAATAAAAAGTATTAAGGTATTAGCAGAGTCATCAATAAAATTAGAAATTATAACGCTATGTAAATCTAGTGCTTTATCCCACATACTATTACACTTCTGTACATTTATATGCATTAATAAGGTAATAGTATTAATGCAGAGGCGGAACTAGCGAGCTGTAGGTCCCAGTGCAGGGAGGCGTGGAGGAGGGAACCGGGGCCCCTGACCCAGTACATCTGCCATGCAGCGGGCCCCATTATTTCCATGGGCCCCAGTGCATGGCACCTACCATACCAATGATAGTTCCGCCACTACATCAATGTGTATTTAATAAATGCTACATTAACCAAAATAATGTCCATTTTTCAAAGCAAATTTCACACACAATCTTGAATGTTTAAAATATATTTAAAGGAAAACAAATTAAAAGATGTTTTTGCTAAACTACATATTTTGTAACCGTTGGTTACCCTTGCCTCACTAAAAAGCTAATGTTATATACTGTACATGTAATTATTCTACCATGCTTATGTCATATAATTTAGTAGCGAAAAAGAGATAAAGCATTTATAATTTCCCAATCTGCCTATAACTATCAATTAGACCCTCCTAGATGTCATATGGTCCGAACACACATTTCAGTAAATGAATAATTGAACATCTGCCATCATAGCGTTCTTAATCTTTCTCAGATTTTATATCCACTCAACCTACAATATAATGTTTTCTTTAATTCCCCTGGAGGGCACTTTACACAATGTGCTTTGAAGATGATGTACAAATGTGCTACTCAAATATCTCCCAAGCACAGATTTTGCTAAAAATAAGCATATTTTCCAAAGATAGAATAAGGCAGTCATTATCCAGCGCGATAAAGTATATTAACAGTGAGTCATAAACACCCTTTTATTGATCTACACTTATAATTTCTCCAGTATTCATAGTAGATCAGGAGCAAAGGTTAAGATAGTCATGGTATCAGGCACTAATGGCAAGAGTAAGGTCAATTTCACTCTATCCATGCAATACTAAATTGTCAGGTGAAGGCAAGGTTAGTATTAGATACAGGTCGAAGGCAGTAAGACATCCATGTCAGGACTGCAAAACCTATACCAGAGACCAAAGAGACGCAAGGCCTCGACTTACAGTATGTAAGCATCATCATCATCATCACCATTTATTTATATAGCGCCACTGATTCCGCAGCACTGTACAGAGAACTCATTCACTACAATTCCCTAACATACACACTCACACTCACACAGAGAGAGACTAGGGTCAATTTTTGATAGCAGCCAATTAACCTACTAGTATGTTTTTTTGGAGTGTGGGAGGAAACTGGAGCACCCGGAGGAAACCCACGCAAACACAGGGAGAACATACAAACTCCACACAGATAAGGTCATGGTCGGGAATTGAACTCATAACCCCAGTGCTGTGAGGCAGAAGTGCTAACCACTAGGCCACTGTGCTGCCCTTTGTTTGCATCAAATGCAAACGAAGGTGCATATCACATTACGATGCAAGGGCATACACTGGTACAAGTGGAATGCGCACAGACTAGCAAGGATAATAAAATCCAGGTAAGCACAATACAATACTGTAAATATTAATTATATGGTTGCTATTTATGTACTTCTCTTAAATAATACCTGCTAACACAGGGAGAAACATAGGGGATTGAAAGAAGAGGAGATACTTACGTTAGAGCCTCTGAGTAATTATAACGAGGAAAAACTCCTAAAAAAGTCTGTACTTCATCCATTACTATAGCCGGGTCACTCCTCAGGTGTTGTCCATCTATAATTAACAGCTAAAACACCACATTTATAGATTAATATATATTTTTAATTACAATGTGCAGCATGCCTTCTAAAACTTAATATAAAATATAAACACAAATATAATAAAGGAAATTAAGGGGTATATTTACTAAACCGCGGGTTTGAAAAAGTGGAGATGTTGCCTACAGCAACCAATCAGATTCTAGTTAACATTTATTTAGTACATTCTACAAAATCTGATCTATAAGAAAAATCTCCACATTTTCAAACACACAGTTTAGTAAATATACCCCTAGGTCTCATCTCATTAGAATGAAAAACATATAAAGATATGATAATCTATGTATTTAAATAGACAGGTAATGAACAAATAAATAGAAACACTAATATAAAGTCTCTTAATAGGGCATTAGGTTACCATGTGCAGCCAGTATGGCCTGTTGGCATTGTAGCATTGACTCTATGAATGCCTGGAATTGTGCAAGAGGGATGCAACACCAATTTTGTACAAGAATGTCACATAACTGATGCTTGGTTGATGGAGGTGAAAAACTCTGTCTTAAATGTCATTCCAGAATATCTTACAAATGTTCGTTTGGATGCAGATCTGTTAATTGAGATGGTCATGATATATATACAGCATGAGTGTTATATTCATCAAATTATTAAGCAAATACACATTATATGTGTATGGTGACACTGTCACCCTGGAAGACACAGTCTCATCAGGAAAGAAATGCAGCAACATGGTGTGAAGAGATCACTCAGTAGCATTAGCAATAAGCATTCTTTGGGAAGGGCTGCACTAAAACCATTTAATTAAGATAATTTAAGTGGTACACACAGGTAATGTCACCAGCAAGCAGTGTTTATGGGGGTATGTCTCCTTTCTCAAACGATATGTTGAAAATATGATGAAAGACGATTCATTTAAACATATCACCTTCCTTAACTGCTCAGTAGTCCACTGCCTGTGCTCTTTGCAAGACTGAACTCACAAATGTGCTTTGTCAGTTGTGAAGAGAGATTTATGTGCTGCAATCCGACTATGATTGTCAATTGATTTGCAGTTACTCATCTGTTTTGCCTTGCACTTTGAATGAATGCATGGACATCAATATCCTGGTATATGCCCTTCCACCCACTGTTGCCCTTTGCTGACTATGTTTTTTCATAAGGACATCACCTTAGGCACTGTTGATCATGGCGACAGAAGCTCCTACCAAACAGCTCCATTAATTATCCGTCTTTCAAAGTCCCTGGGGTCTTGTCTTACTGCCAGGCTAGCCATAATTATAGGCAACCAGGGGAATTGAGCATTTCATGATCTTGACCATTCTGGGATGGTATTTGCTTAATTAACACATGTGCCGCTGTTGTGTGGAAACCCTTGCTTTCAATATGCATGGTGTCCTCTCATTTGTGTTTCTATTTTTGTCCACTAAATGTACAATAACAATTTTTATTTCTCAATTGTAACTGTTTACCTATCAAAATGTAGGTTGGCTTGTTAGCAGGGCCTGATCAACCACTAGGCTGACCAGGCTGCAGCCTGGGGCGCTGGGTCCCGGGGGGCGCGGCGCTGCGGGTAATATTAATTATTTTATTTTATTTTTTTCATTCATTTTTTTTTTCGAGGTGGGGGAGGCGGGGGGGTCGCCGTGGGTGGGTGGATCTGAGGAGACGAGCGACGCTGGCACAACTACAGGTAAGTGAAGGGGGGAACTGTCCTGCATATCCATATAGGGAGGGGGGGAACTGCCCTGCATATCTATATGGAGGGGGGGAACTGCCCTGCATATCTATAGGGAGGGGGAGGGAACTGCCCTGCATATCTATAGGGAGGGGGAGGGAACTGCCCTGCATATCTATAGGGAGGGGGGGAACTGCCCTGCATATCTATAGGGAGGGGGGGGAACTGCCCTTCATATCTATAGGGAGGGGGGGGAACTGCCCTGCATATCTATAGGGGGGGGGACTGCCCTGCATATCTATAGGGAGGGGGGGAACTGCCCTGCATATCTATAGGGAGGGGGGGAACTGCCCTGCATATCTATAGGGAGGGGGGGGAACTGCCCTGCATATCTATAGGGAGGGGGGGAACTGCCCTGCATATCTATAGGGAGGGGGGGGGAACTGCCCTGCATATCTATAGGGAGGGGAGGGGACTGCCCTGCATATCTATAGGGAGGGGGGGAACTGCCCTGCATATCTATAGGGAGGGGGGGAACTGCCCTGCATATCTATAGGGAGGGGGGAACTAAGCTGCATATCTATAGGGAGGGGGGGAACTGCCCTGCATATCTATAAGGAGGGGGGGAACTGCCCTGCATATCTATAGGGAGGGGGAGAACTGCCCTGCATATCTATAGGGAGGGGGAACTGCCCTGCATATCTATAGGAAGGGGGAGAACTACCCTGCATATCTATAGGGAGGGGGGGAACTACACTGCATATCTATAGGGAGGGGGGAACTACCCTGCATATCTATAGGGAGGGGGGGGACTACCCTGCATATCTATAGGGAGGGAGAGGGGGGACTGTCATGCATATGTATAGGGAGGGAGAGGGGGACTGTCATACATATCTATAGGGAGGGGGGGGAACTGCCCTTCATATCTATAGGGAGGGGGGGGAACTGCCCTGCATATCTATAGGGAGGGGGAGGGAACTGCCCTGCATATCTATAGGGAGGGGGGGAACTGCCCTGCATATCTATAGGGAGGGGGGGGAACTGCCCCGCATATCTATAGGGAGGGGGGGAACTGCCCTGCATATCTATAGGGAGGGGGGGAACTGCCCTGCATATCTATAGGGAGGGGGGGAACTGCCCTGCATATCTATAGGGAGGGGGGGGGGGAACTGCCCTGCATATCTATAGGGAGGGTGGGAACTGCCCTGCATATCTATAGGGAGGGGGGGAACTGCCCTGCATATCTATAGGGAAGGGGGGGAACTGCCCTGCATATCTATAGGGAGGGGGGGGAACTGCCCTGCATATCTATAGGGTGGGGGGGAACTGCCCTGCATATCTATAGGGAGGGGGGGGGGAACTGCCCTGCATATCTATAGGGAGGGGAGGGGACTGCCCTGCATATCTATAGGGAGGGGGGGAACTGCCCTGCATATCTATAGGGAGGGGGGGGGGGAACTGCCCTGCATATCTATAGGGAGGGGGGGAACTACCCTGCATATCTATAGGGAGGGGGGGAACTGCCCTGCATATCTATAAGGAGGGGGGGGAACTGCCCTGCATATCTATAGGGAGGGGGAGAACTGCCCTGCATATCTATAGGGAGGGGGAACTGCCCTGCATATCTATAGGAAGGGGGGGGGAACTACCCTGCATATCTATAGGGAGGGGGGGAACTACCCTGCATATCTATAGGGAGGGGGGGAACTACACTGCATATCTATAGGGAGGGGGGGAACTACCCTGCATATCTATAGGGAGGGGGGGGACTACCCTGCATATCTATAGGGAGGGAGAGGAGGGACTGTCATGCATATGTATAGGGAGGGAGAGGGTGACTGTCATACAAATCTATAGGGTGGGAGGGGGGGCTGCCATGAAAATCTATAGGGAGGGAGAGAGGTTGATATGTATGAAGGAGGGCAGAGGAGGGGGGCTGATATATGTGACTGGGGGAGTTTTGATGTGACGGGGGGGATAGCTACAGAGTGGAGGTAAGGAAAATAGCTGCAAGGGGGATGGATGCAGGGTGGGAGGTAAAGAAAATGGCTGCAGCAGGGGTTAAGGAAAATGGCTGTGGGGGGGGGTTGTGGTTAAGGAAAATGGCTGCAGGGGGTATTTAGAAAATAGAGCAGCTTTGGGGAGCAGAATCTTATGATTGTGTGGTGGTCACATGGGTGGTCTCAGCAATCACTAGAATACTAAATATTAGTGAGATGGGGCTGGTAGAGGTTTGTATTTGATTGACAACAAATATTCAGATATTGCTTATATATGCCTGTCCAATGGTGTACTTTTAGCTGGCCATAATGGAGTGTTTTGTTTTAACTAAAGGGCCTAATCATTCAGGGTTTGTTAACATTTTGCATTTTAATACATTTTTGCATTTTCAAAACAGGACGCCAACTTTCCAGAAGCCAGCGAGAGGATAACAAAGTTGCAAGAGAGAAGAGCAAGAACAGGTAAGAAACAATGGCACAATCTGTCTAAATTTGAATGCTGGAGAATGCACCTGAACATTCATATTCAGGAGTTTTCCTATACACCTATATATTCGGAGGGGGGGGGGGGGGGCGCTGCGGCCGTATTAGTCTAGGGCGGCCAGAACCCTTAATCAGGCCCTGCTGGTTAGAGTTAGAGATTAGTGATTTAACATAGAAAAAAAATAATTTTAAGTTTGGATCTATTATTTACTTAAAACTGAATCACTATGAGATGATTAACTGGCTGATAACTTCAATATCTACTGGTTGGATCATTATCATAGATAAATTAAATGAGACACAAATCACAAAAATTCAGGTTTCAAATTTTAAGTTTTGGGTGACATTCCTTAATTTACATAGAACTCACCACAAAACATATGTACTGTTTTAATATAATTTTTAAGACTCGGTACACACTACAGAAAATTTCTCCAGATGCGAAAAAGTTAACGATTTTACCAACAACTGAAAAAAAGTGCAGATCAGCATGCTGATTCATGTGTACATACTAAACATTTTTAACAAGATTTATTTACAGGTCTGTGCTCTTCATCTGTCATAACCATTGGCTGAAAAGATCGTGAATCTGCACACACCATAGGGATCTGTAGACACTGCCGGCCCTGAGTGCATACACACTGCAGAATTGGAACAACATTGTTCCATTGTTGAACGAGATTTTTAGTTCAGTTTAAAAATAAAATCAAACTATACGATGTGCTTTGGAACCATAATTGTTCACCGTTGGAGTGTACGCAATAATGTGATATTGGGATGGACGTTTATTGTGTAATTGTCCCGACAATCGGCTGAAAACCCTGTAGTGTGTACCCAACCTAAGACTCAGTTCCTATAGAAACATGAAAACAACACTCAATAAAAGCAGATAAGTCTAACAACAGTATGATAAGAGTTATATTACCTGTGAAGGTGTAAAATAAGTTAACCATCGTTCTATGTGTGTAGAATATAAGCCAGGCACAAGACATCTTTTCTTCAGGGTCTGTAACTCTAAGGATACTTTATGATCGGCAGTAATCACTTCATAGAAGCTAAATTTTAGAGCAGTGGGATCTGCATGAGATCGCTGATGCTGAAAGAAAAATAACATATATCCTCAAATTCTCAGACTATCCACCATAAACAGTTGGTGCAATTGAACAATAATACTTTCCATGCATGCTTTATCCTCCTTTAATGTATGGCTATCAGGACATTTTGCATTGCTGCAACTAAACTATATACATGTATATACATATATTACCTCAACTGATATTAGATTGACATAAACAGAAATATCCATATTTAAGTTTTAAATTCATTCTATAACTTATTTTACTTGTAATTTAAAATTTGTATAATTTTCCAGTAATCCTATTTTAATGTATGTACAGTATCCCAATCATATACATGTTATGTACAGAAAGAAACAATACCTGATACCAAGAGTATGCCCGATCAGATGGATCAATAAGAATGGTGATGATCTTTGCATTTGGTAAGAGCGCAGCGACTCTCTTGGGTACTTCCTCAGTATGAAAATAACTAGTACTTTTCTCAAACAGGAAATCCGAGGTTGTGTTTGATGGATAAGGGAAAAAATCCATATACCTTGGAAACACCAAAACGAAACCATCCTTTTTAATAACATCAAATACAACAAATTTTAAATGAACAATTTGCTTAAAGCAAACACAGGAGTATTAGTAATTAAGGATATTGCTTTAAGCAGTAAACTTATACATTGTTTAACATTGCGCCACAGGAGACACACTTGCGCACAATTGATCCCAGACACAATCTGCTCCATATGATTTCCAAACCAGCATCAGTCCAAGCTAATGTTTCAGCCTACTTACTATAACACAACCTCTGCACACTACAATAAACCCATTATATACACTATAATAGACATTCCCTCTGTTGACCTCCTCTGTTGACACTATTACACAACCCCTTACTATTACACAATTTCCCATATATACCCACGCACACTTGTTTTTATTGCATCATGCGGACCCATATCTGTAACATGTTCATAGGGACACCCCTTTTCTAACAATCTATCAACAGAACAATCAAATGGGTATGTTTAGGAGCTGTTGCCACCACAGTTATCACTTGAGATTATCAATTTGTCCTAGATCAAAATATTGACATTTCATTACTTTATAGGGACAGTTTCATGTTTTCTGACCATCTAAAAACATCCATAAACATGTATACAACGACACCTAGCCATGGCTAATCAAACAGGTTATAGTCATGGTCAACCACTGTTTATGGATTCAACAATTTGTATTTCTCTTTATAGCTGTTATCCTGACATTATGGATCTTTTAAATATGTGAACAAAAATGCCCACAAATATATTCTTTGATGCTAATTAGAAACTAATGCCAGAATAGAGGAAGGACATATAGGGGCAAATTCAATTCAGAAAATATCCGCAACGGTGCCTCAGGAATTTTCTGACAGAAGGAAAGCAGTACAAATGTTTATAATGTAGATGGTACCTTCACCCTGACTCCTCAGCTTTCAGCACACCTTTCAGTTAGTTTGCATAGCCCTTGCACTTAAATAACCACTACACTTCAACACTGAAATTTTCATATATATAAAATGAAGATAAAACACGCTGTTCTTTGTTCAACCTGATACTACACATTAGCAATATTAAAAAAGTCAAGCATTAACTTCCCATTACATTGCAAGCAGCTAAAGTCCCTCCCACCTCATCAGGACATGTCCAAATGGGAATTATACAGTTCAAAAAGTTGAGACTGCAGTCAACTAAGCTACTGTGATATCATTAGTCCTGGACTTGTGCATATTCCACCAATCAGGCGAGTGAAAGAGAGCATGGTAGATATTTAATAATGTATAAACACTTCAGTTATTTCATATATATGATATAAAGAGTTGCTTTACTTGCTCTTTACATCAGGTTTTGCTGGCATGATTGCAGTGATTTGTTTTTATACAGATCTTTTGATAAGGGAAAATAAAAGAGTTTTACCAATACTATCTTACTATCTTATGAGGAGGTAGGCGTGTAGTGTGACTAACACATAAAACAAGCTTGTTTACTCAGAGAACAATTAAAAGAAATGGAAGGTGTTCAAATGGCTGAGGAGCAGCCTCCTGTTGCTGACAGACAGGTCTTATTTTGTGCTGCAACACAGTTGTCGCACTTAATTTGGTTCCATAGACTTTAATGTCTAAATGTAATATTTATTGTCCAACCAGCATGTCAAGAGTTTTTGCTTTCAACTTTTTTATCTGAGTGTCACTGTTTTTATTTCAGATCTACTTCTTCTTTACCTAAAATTAAGCACTGCTGAACACATTACAAAAGACTTGGCAAGACTTTATAACTTATGACGTAAAATAGTATAAATAGATTTCATAGATATAAAATGGAGTTATAGTGCCTTTAAAATAGTAAAATAAAAAGGACATATAGTAGTAGTCCATTGACTATTCATTTGTGAGTGATTGGGGAATTGTGTAATTTTGTGGCCTTTTAAGTCTGCCTCTCTCATTTCCTTGTTTCTTTATCTCTCCATAGTTAATTTTCACTTACATTTCCATTCACACACACCTCAACAAGTAATATACTTTTATCATGAATAAGCTATTCATTAAGTTATTCCTACAATCACCTTTCACACTGGCCAATGACTGTGTCATTGTGTTACTAGTTCTATATAGGAGATTATACTTCAACATTTTCAAAGTTTTCCAAAGCATAGTGCAAAGTAAAATAGTAATTGCTTGCGCTTATACTTAAGCTGACATACGTACAGGATTTTTAACAACAATATAGGAGTAATATGAACATAATTGGTTATAGAGATTGAATATATGGAAAGATGAATATATGTGAGGTAAAAATTTAAATTTAAAAGTGTGATTCATGTTACCAAGACTCCAATTCTAACATATGAAATCGCCTTTATGACAACATTTATCTTGCGTGGCCCACCAAATTTGCATCATTCTGGTAGGTCAAAACGATAATATTCCATTAAAATAGATAGCAATGACATATGAACTGTAGTGTAATTCAGAGGTTGAATTAAAGTTTCCTCAATCTGTTTAACAATATTTAAAATAGGAAAATCAGTAAGAAAAGCTATTATCAGGAGGCATAGCACAACACAACAAAGGTTAGGAAACACCTCTTGCACTCTTTATTGATCTTACCAGTCAATTCCTTTGTGATAGTTGTTTCCATTAAAGAATTGTACTTCCTCAAAGGTCTTTGGGTTAGGAACGTTGCTAATGATGTAAGGGTGCATTAGAAGAAATAAGTAAAGTGCTGTTGTGCCTACAGGAAAAGAAAATGTAACATATATATCATGATATCAATACATTAGACATGTTTGTATAAAATATACGTAAAAATACATTTACTAAGCTC
Organism: Mixophyes fleayi; assembly: GCF_038048845.1. Classification (NCBI taxonomy): domain Eukaryota; kingdom Metazoa; phylum Chordata; class Amphibia; order Anura; family Limnodynastidae; genus Mixophyes; species Mixophyes fleayi. The sequence goes on along the minus strand of NC_134402.1, from coordinate 130,518,920 downwards.
CATGTAAGTACTAATGATACTTAAGTGAACTTGCATAAAGTTTGGAAATATATCTGCTAAAAACAGTTATCCATTTCAGTTACATGGCCTATGTGCTGAATATGTATATAAGATATATAAAAGGTGAAATTGGGTGATTTAATGGTGTTTCATTGCATCCAAAACAAGGTCAATGTCATACAATGCCTGACATTTCCAACTGGCAGCCAATTTCAATCTTTTCAGGCGCTATATTCTTATAGCATAACTCAGATGTCAAAATACCTTTTAAAGTATTAACAGGTCATTGGGTGAATTAATGTAACTTTTCATATTCCACATTTACTCTATTCCATATTCCATTTGCTTGTAAGATTAAACTGTGTATTTTGAAAACTACCAGGATTTCTGCATTTCAGAAAATATTCTATGAATATAAGCATTGCTCTGCTTTTTTTGCTTTTTTAGTAGCAGCATTTATTCAATAAGTGAGATCTATTATTATAGGTGAAGAAATGTATTGCAATCAATCAGCAATTGCCTTTGATCAGCATAATGCAAATTAGAGTAATGTAAAATAAAAAAAAGTCTGATTGGTCGTTGTCGGTCACAGCACAACTGCCCTTTTGCACTGTTTTCAGTACATCAACCCCATTATGTTTTCAAATAAAGCTTTTTTCCTCAAGGAATGATGCTTGGTAATGTTGATGCAATTATAGTCAATAGAAAGAAAGAACACACTTGAGAAACAATTTTACCCCGTCAGAACTAAATATATTTTGGCCCATGTGGTTACACTAACTTACATTTTCCTTATAAGTACATGTCACCAAAATATATATTTTTTGCAAGCTGCCCAAGTGATTTTTTTTTTATAGCATATTGGATGTTCTGGTGAAACATATATATATATAAATTAATCAATATAGGCAAGAGAAGTTGTGAGGTGAGCTCGATCCTGGTTTATTATGTTAGCTTATCAACATAATAAACCGTATGTTGTCATACTCTATAGAGTATGACTGTCTTTTAGTTATGTTACTTTTTAAATATTTTTTTAATTATGTTTTTGAACTGTTTATGTGGATAATGCTTCTTGTTTACATAGCTGCATGCAGTTTTCATTTAGAGCTGTATATAGCTGATGTCTTTGCTATAACTGTCTATAATTTATCCCTATGAAGAAGTCACCAGTATAGTGCCAAATATGTAAGGGTTATGTCAAGCCTTTACATCTGCCTTAGATGACTCACTCAAATGGATTACCTGCTTTTATGGATCCACATCTTTATATAATGAGCTGTTATTTATTAAACAGGTAGAAATAGTAGCAGAATCTGTTGAAGCGCTTTATATTGTGCAAGTATAGAGTTGCTAAAATCTTCCATTGCTCTTGGTTTTTCCTTGTTTTTTTTTTCACTTACATTTCCACTTTCCTTTTTATAATGCTGCTTCAGTATGCTGTATGCACTTTGACTTTTTGTCTAGTTTTAAGTAGGAGCTATACATTAAGGCAGTGGTTCCTAAAATTTCTCAGTTTGAGGCACTCTTAGGGTCTCCATAATTTTTCCAAGGCACACCTAAGCCAACATAATTACTGGGTAGTCATGTTTTTTAAGTAGTTGGGTCAAAAAATGTAAGAAGTATTTAGGCCCCTTCAACATCACACCGCACCCCTTCACCATACCACTACGCCCCACACCATACCACTACGCTTCTTTACCATATCACACTGAGCCCCTTCACGATATCACATGTGCCTCTTCACAATATCACGTGTCCCTTCACAATATCACAATATCACAATATCACAATGTGCCCCTTCAAGATGTGCCCCTTTACACTCAGGGGAAATCAATTTTACCATTAGTACGGTAATTTTAACACAGATTTTTGCTTGTATTGAAATTACCGTACTAACGGTAATAATGTGCACTATTACTGTAGTAACGGTAATAGTGTGCAGGCAGCGTTATTCTAAAGAATAACACGGTCAATTGAATCGGCCCCACTGTGTCCCTATTCCCCAGATCACACTGTGTCCCCCTTCATCAAATCACTCTTTGTCCCATTTACCAGATCACACTGTGTCCCTTCACTATATCACTCTGTGTCCCCCTTCTTCCAATCACTCTGTGTCCCGCTTTATCCAATCCCTTTGTGTCCCCCTTCATCCAATCACTTTGTGTCCTCCTTCATCCAATGACTGTGTCTCACTTCATCCAATCACTCTGTGTCCCCCTTCATCCAATCACTGTGTGTCTCCCTTCAGCCAATCACTGTGTGTCTCCCTTCAGCCAATCCCTGTGTGTCCCCCTTCATCCAATTATCTGTGTCCCCCTTCATCCAATCACTTATCCCCTTCATCCAATAACTCTGTGGTCCCCTTCATCCAATCACTCTGTGTCCCCCTTCATCCAATCACTGTCCCACTTCATCCAATCACTGTCAATCTTCATCCAATCACTCTGTGTCTCCCTTCATCCAATCATTGTCCCACTTCATCCAATAACTCTGTGCCCCCCTTCATCCAATCACTGTCCCCCTTCATCCAATCACTCTGTGTCCCCCTTCATCCAATCACTGCCCCCCTTCATCAATCCCTGTCCCCCTTCATCCAATCACTGTGTGTGTCCCTCTTCACCAAATCACTGTGTTCCAGTTCATCCAATCACTCTGTGTCCCTCTTCATCCAATAACTCTGTGTCCCCATCATCCAATCCCTGTCCCCCTTCATCCAATCACTGTGTGTCCTCTTCACCAAATCACTGTGTTCCAGTTCATCCAATCAATCGGTGCCCCCCTTCATCCAATCAATCTGTGTCACCTTCATCCAATCACTGTCCCCCTTCATGCAATCACTGTGTGTCTCCCTTCAGCCAAACACTGATCCCCTTCATCCAATCACTCTGTGTTCCTCTTCATCCAATCACTCTGTGTCCCCCTTCATCCAGTCACTCTGTGTCTCCCTTCATCCAATCATAGTCCCACTTCATCCAATCACTCTGTGTCCCCCTTCATCCAATCACTGTCCTACTTCATCCAATCACTCTGTGTCTTCCTTCATCCAATCATAATCCCCCTTCATCCAATCACTGTGTGTCCCCCCTTCACCAAATCACTGTGTCTCCCTTCATCCAATCAATCTGTGTCCCCCTTCATCCAATCAATCTGTGTCCCTATCATCCAATCGCTCTCTGTACCCATCGTCCAAATAAGGATAGTAAGTATACTTTATTTGTAGCTTTTAAATTGATTATTAAAATTGTTCATTATGCATTGGATCGGAATGCACAGTTTTTTAGTATTACCTTATATTGCTTTTTAGCTACCAGCCCTATTAGTGCTGTATGTTTATTTTGGGCTTTTAGTTATTTTATCAGAGGAGTGCATCATGAGGTACTGCAGACATTTATAGCACCATACAAGGAATGTTTTGTCATTTTTGTGCCCGACTCTCCCCACAAAGGAAAAAAAGCAAAATAGGGAAACAAGTTCTTTACCCTGGTTTCACCATCATTATATATATATATTTTTTTTTAAATAACTTTTGGGAGGGGAATTTTTTTTACTTTTAATAACATGGGTTTACATGCCAAAACACTAGCTTAGATGTCCAGGAAGTTCTATATTTCTTCAGCAAAAATAGGCCATAAGTGTCCTGTATGGAATTCCCATACAATTTTCATTCCACTGGAAATTGAAAATCCACCAGAGAGTAGAGTTACTTAATTATTCTATTTTAAACTTTAAACACTGAAAAATACCACGCTACAATTACAAGTGGAATGACATTCTGAAGAGTAGTTGAGCAATAGCAGAACGTATCACCAGATCCCCGCACTACTACAAAAAGGCCCGTTCTGCAGCAAAATTGAATGTAATCAAAAGGATTCCACAACTTCGCTCATCTCTGGCTCTAGTGAAGATGAAATAAGGATTTTATCTTTGTGTGGATGTGTGCCTTTATAGTTACAATATATAACATTACTTAGTACAAGTCATAACAGGAGGTCAGCCTTTATAGTTAGAATATATGAAACATTTTCACTTGCAGGATACTTACCAGTCTTTTGGGGTCCTATCAGAAGAAATTTTGGTAGACGTTCACAGGTTTTCTCTCTAGACCAGATGTCTCTATGTCTTCTGTCATCACATGGATTCTGTAGAGTTGAACATTGTGACTTTTTTTATGGTGATTGCATAAATTTTATTTAGTTATTTAATTAAAAGGTTAACAACTGCTGTCCTATATACATATATCATTCATCTAGGATGCACTTTGCACATAGCTTTCTTTAGTGTTTGGCTCGACCATTTTTATAACAAGATTGTTACTACTGTCAATGAAGACGTGTAGGCTGATTTACTAATTATTGTAAAATGTTTCATTATTATTGCAAAGGACAAGGCTGAATCAGTAAAAGGGCTATATAGAATTATCATTTATCATCATCTGACACTGGAGGAACCTGTTTCAAAAAGAATGTTTGCATATCATATACATATAAACGTCATTTAGACTTTAACTTTAGGACACTCAATGAATCACATTTACTTTGCCCTTTTTCCTATTTTTACACTTACATGTATCTAATATGAGTTGTTTTAAAGATTAATAAATTGCAAGGCATTTATATTTATATATGTGCATCATAATTTACATTATGTACGCCTTTTGCTGTCTTTTTGCCTCTTCCTTCGAAATGTTGCCAAAATACACTCCTTTGACACTCAGAACATTAACAAATACCTTATCCTTTCTCTCATTATCTCCCACCCTAACTACTGCAACCCCCTAATATCTGGCCTTTCTCTCACTCGTCTCTCCCCTATTGTCACAGCATTGCCTTCTCCCTTAAGATTGCAAGCTCTGAAGCGCAGTGCCCTCTCTACACTGTCTCATGTCTGCAAGTCCTTAATCAACCTCGGATGTACTTGTTCAGATTTAACGTGTAATTTGCATTGTGTGTGATTTGTCATTCTTTCTGTCCATAGGTGGAGTTTTGTGGCATCTTACAAACGATGATGCTGATGATGACCTTGGGCCTGATGCTGAGTTGGACATACATCCAGTAGCGTAGTGTAAATTATGAGAATTTACACAATGCATGCCCACATGCAAACACTTTGACACTTGTGCATCCTTACAACTGGATAGGCATGATAGGGGAGTGAAGGGCAGCATAACATAGAATATTGTAGAGAGTTTCATGGTATAGAGTACAGTTAAGGCATGTTCATGCAAATGTGGTTGAGGCAGGCCAGCAAAGAGACACATATGCCGGTCATATCTTTTATATCTACTACTTAGCAGGTGCAAATACACTCTTATGGTGAAGAAGGTTGTCAGAACTAGCTAGCCGATTGTGACTGCGAATTCACCTCTAAAATGTATAGGTGCTTTGTACATTGATCATGCATAGAATTTCTGTGGGTGTATTTTAAAAATAATTTATTTGTTACATTCATTAATACGAGAGAAGGAGTATTATATCAATTCTAATAGTGAATGTGGTTTTGGCTTTCAAAGGAAATGTTAACAAACTTTTGTTGTGCTTATGACCTGGTGGTGTGCAGGAGTATGTGGTTGTATGTATACCTGACTTTAGTATGATGTAAATCTGGCACATATGCTGCCGGTGCAGAGCTGGTGCCTGGATGAAACTTAAGGGAATGAACACGCTAATTATTTTAGCAGAAATTTTGCCCACTGTGTGACCAATACAGCATCAGATACCTTGCGTGCTATAGATTGTATAGATTCAATTTTACCTATTAGCAACAGTGGTTTCTCCCATTCTGCGTAGCACAAACCTTCTGTTGTATTACGGTTTGTCCTTTGCAATATTAAGGTAAGTTGTATTACTATAGTAAAGATAGTATAGATTCACCTATGAGCTAGTCATGTGAAATGTGGTATGCAAAGCAAACACAGCAGACTTCCCCCTAGCAAATAAATTATACTTAGCTGTTGTTGCCGTGGAGCTGTGGGTGTATTGTTTGTTGATTCCTCTCATCTAGCACCCTAAATCAGTAATATTAAGTTTGCACTACACACACTGTATTGTCTTGTACCATTGCTTTACCTCCCCTCTTATTTCTCTTGCCTCTCTCCTTCCCTCATTTTCTTTCCCATCTGTGTGGTCCAGCGAACCCCATGCATCAGCACACATGAGGCTAAACTAGTAGGTAAGTATGGTGGAGGGTATTAATGTAATGTGGGAAGGGAATTTTAATGTAATGTAGTTGGGGTATTAATGAAATGTGGAGGGTATTAATTTAATGTAGTTAGATCTATTAATGTAATGTGGGGGCTATTAATGTAATGTTGGGGTTTTAATGTAATAAAATGTGTGTTAGTAATGTAATGTGCCAGTTTTGTTATTTCTATTATTATTGTTGATTAGTAAGGCATTACAGTGCTCCTTGCGATATTCATGTGGCTGCTAATGAGCACTATTTATTTAATGTGCGGCTGGCGGGAACTATTAGTGTATTGTTGGAGAGATTCATTTAATGTAGCAGTAGGTGGGGACTATTCATCTAATATGTGGTGTCTTTTTATTGCCGCCAACAGCAGAGTGGGGCCCCACCAGCCCTGGGCCCAATCAAATTTATTAGGGGAGGGGGCCTCCTCAGTGAACTAAGGGAGGCAACTGGTGTCATTTTTATGCAGCAGCTGCTCCTGAGATGTGAGAGGTGGTGTGGGGAGAGACTTCTGCGTGTAACTAATGATGCAGCAGCGGGCCCCCTTGAGGCAGCATGTCTGCCTCCACTCCCAAGATGTCGATGTCCCACAGCTGTCGCCATTTGCTCCAGTCTCAGCCACCCAGGTGACTAGCTGCAGGACAGAGAGCCGCGTCAAGGCAGAGAGGCTCCCTGCAGCATTGCTAACATTATGAAATCAATAGAGAGGAGCCGAAAGGAGACAGCAAGAAGATGCAGAGAGGAAAGCAAACTACTGCAGGAGTTAGATGGAACCGGGAATGGGGTTGACTGTAGAGAATGAAGAAGGGGGAGGCAAATGTCAGAGGGGGCCCTGCCTGGTACATTTGTACTGAGCCCTGCAATTTCTGGTGGCAGCTCTTATTCCGCTGTGGTGATTAGGGAGAAAGGGGTCAGAATGCTACATACGCCCTTCTCTTTCTCCTCTTGTCACATATGTTCCCTAACATGTTCCTTCTCCCCTTCTCAAGTATGAGAATAAAACAAACATTTTCACATTGAGATTGCTTCATACTATATAAAGGTTTAACAGTACAGATTTCAAAGATTCATAAATAGATTTTGTCAAACAATTTTAAATGAATAATACTGGCCAATGATCCAGAATATAAGGGATCGTTCATTTTCGTGAACTTACTGCATTAATAATAAATATAACGCTGAAACTACTGTATTTCATTTGTCCGATTACAGACATGCTTGGTAATTGCCGTAATGTGCAGTTAAGTAAAATCAATAGATTTGTATTATAGTTCCTTTAATCAATCACAACCTCTTATCTTTATTGTAGAAGTCTGCCAAGTGTAATAAAAGATTTTGCAGCAGTAGATAAGAAACAGTTTAGGTAATGGTTATATATTGTACGCACTTTCATTGCTTGAAAAGAAAGGTGAATGTGGATGAAATACTTATTAATACAGCATAGAGGACAGTGGCTTATCTTTGCAGTCCTCTTCACAGAGGTATAATAGTCAAATCTGGTTTTAAAAATAATATTTCAATATTAAAAAGAAAATACCTTCCAAAGTGGATCCATTTGTTCAGGGAAGAGCTCAAAGTATTTATGAGCCAGATGCAATGGAGGCAGAGTCTGCAGGTTTAAATTGGTCCAAGTGTGTACAAAATTAGCAAGATTAACAAATGTGTACAAGCCAAGGCGGTCATTTCCATAATTAGACAAGTGTGTCATAAAGATGCTGATCTGTAATAGATTGATAATTGTGTGTTAGAGGCAAGTGACACAGAATGCTGGACTAAATCATGTGATCACTAGATGGCAGTAGAAGTCCTGTGAAAGAAGAGAAAACACAAACCTGATTAAGTGAGCAAATCTGTTAGCTTAATGAATGTTCACCACAAAAATTCCAAATATTCTCACTCTCAGGACACCTAAAAATTACATTACTAATTATAGCACTTAATTGTGAAACACTGCGATTTAATGTGATCAAATTATTTTATTGTGTTTTTATAAAGTTTTTACTATATGTACATTTTGCTGTATGATACATGTAAGACGTGAAGGTAAATATTTTATGACATATCTCCCAACTGTACTAATTTTGTTGGGACACTTCTGATGTGAAGGGACTGTCCCACTTTCAGCACATTTGCCCAGACTTATGGGAAGTTGGGAGCTATGTGGCCGCTCACCAACTTCTGTTTGCAAAAAACGCGCATTGCTGAGATTTGCAGGATGCCAGCCCTTATGTTACCCTGCTCTTTTCCTGTCAGATGTCTACAAGCTCCGTGGAAACAGCAGACAGCACGTCACAGTAAGTGAAAGCTAAAGAGGGAGCTTAAAAGTTCAAATTGAAGAGTTCTTTAGCAGGTAGAGCTTTTTAAAAATAATAATACTGACTAGGTAATATAAGTTTTGCTAAATTTATGCTTTGGAAGAGTGTACAAGGATGTGTCCTGCTGTATGCTTTCAATCTGTGTAATACTTTTAGCAGCGATGTTTAGTGGCAATAGTCATAGCTAGTTAGGAACCTTATTGTGAAATTACAGTTTTTCATCAGGTGCAGCTTCAGTCCAGAATGTTAAACATGTACATTATCAAAGCCTTTATCAACATCAGCAAAGACAACAATGCTAGATGTACATTTGTAGTTTTGAAACTTTGATCTGGTTTGTCAGGTCTTGCCTGTTCCTCCCAAATGATACTGTAATGGCTTTCTATATGTTGGATCAGGGCAAATATTCTGAGCTTTGTTTGCTTGCAATCTTGACTTGAACAACCTGTGACTTTTCGAGTGTTGTGAAACTGGCAAAGCATGCTGGGGATTGTAGTTTCAGAACACCTGGAGAACCACAGACTGTCCAGGTTAGCACTTGACCATCGCCATTTCATCCATGTCACTCTGAAAGCAATGATTTTGGATTTGAAATGGATTTGGACTTTTTAACTAAATACTGTATATGGATTTTATTTATTGAACTTACAGTAGAGCCTCCTTGGCATTTGTTTGTAAGGTTGTAGGAGATCATGAACTAGCATACATGGCACTGTCATGATACTTGCGTCTGGACTCCGGACATTGCAGGTGCCGAATCGAGTATAATTGTTTGCCAAGTAACTGCAACCAGAGTTTTTTTCACTTCACACTATCTGCTAGGCAGCAGCAAGGTGTCTAACTAATTTCATTAAATTTGAGCTTGCTGCTCTGAAGCAGGAAACCCATGCAATACTTTTAAGTGAATATACACAGAACAGTTTAGAAAAAATTAGCTTATCTCTAACTATAGACATATGGAGAAATCATGTTGAAAAGCACATTAGAAATGTGTGGGAATTGGCAATAACAAAGTTAAATCAGTTTATATACATCATTCAGCCACAACATTAAAATCACCTGCCTAATATTCTGTAGGTCCCCATCATGTCACCACAACAGCTCTGACCCGTAGAGGCATGGGCTCCACAAGGCCTCTGAAGGTGTCCTGTGGTACCTGGCACCAAGATGTTAGCAGCAGATCCTTTAAATCCTGTAAGTTGCAAGGTGAGGCTTCCATGGCTCGGACTTGTTTTTCCTGCACATCCCAGATTGAGATCTGGGGAATTTGGAGGCCAAGTCGACACCTTTAACTCTTTGTCATGTTCCTCATACCATTAATGAACAATTGTTGCAGTGTGGTAGGGCGCATTATCCCGCTGAAAGGGGCCACTGCCATCAGGGAATACTGTTGTCATGAAGGGATCTACTTGGTCTGCAACAATGTTTAAGTAGGAGGTACGTGTCAAAGCAACAGCCGCATGAATACCAGGATCCAAAACTTCCCACAGAACATTACCCATAGCTTCACATCTCCTCTGCCGACTTGCCTTCTTCCCATAATGCACCTCGGTGCCATCTCTTAACCAAGCAAATGACACACGTGCACCCAGCAGTACACATGATGTAAAAGAAAATGTGATTCATCAGACCAGGCCACATTTTTCCATTGCTCCGTCGTCCAGTTCCAGTACTCACATTCCCATTGTAGGCGCTTTTGGCGGTAGACATGGGCATTCTGACCTATGCAGCCCCATACGCAGCATGTTCTGTGTGTTCTCTTCTGACACCTTTCTATCATCGCAAGCATTCATGTTTTCAGCAGTTTGTGCTGAAGTCACTCTTCTGTGGGATTGGACCAGATGGGCTAGTCTTCACTCCGCACACGAATCAATGAGCTTTCGGCGAAAATCCATTTTACCTGTTGTAGTTCCTCAGAGCATTTGTGGTAGTTACTAAACAATTCATACTGGGAACACCGCACAAGACCTGCTATTTTGGAGATGCTTTGACCCAGTCATCAAGCCTTCACAGTTTGGACCTTGTCAAAATCGCTCAGATAATTACACTTGCCCATTTTTCCATTTCAAGAACTGACTGTTCACTTGCTGCCTAATATATCCTACCCCTTGACTGGTACCATTGTAATGAGATAATCAATGTTATTCATTTCACTTGTCAGGGGTTTTAATGTTGGGGCTGGTCAGTGTACTTCAAACAGACCGCATACTTACATTGATAATATACCAAATTTAAGTTTCTTTGCTTGATCTCCTCTTACTTCTCCAATGTAAATACATAATTTCAGTAGAACTGCAGTATACATATACCACTGCAAGAGTATTGGCTTTTCATTCACATTGTACAAGGGAAGGAATGTGACTGAATATATTCTTTACTTTAAATTTGTAATTTTCTGGTTCAGCAGCAGTATGGTTCTCAGTATCTCTCTCAGTGATGCACTCTGAAATTACCAGGTCTTGGACACTAAATACATGTAACTCTGCACAACACAAAGCTAAACAACATGTATGTGTTTGTAACATGTATAAGACAATGTATGTAGCAAAATATTTTTATGTACTCACATCCATTTAATAATGTAACAGTGTGTGGTGAGGGCTCTTGTTATTGGTTTAAAAATGTAAAAAATAGAAAGTAGATTAAAAAAAACAAATCAAACAACACATACTGCATACACATTGCCCTCTGTATATATTTACTCTCAACTATCACCTTCATAAGCAATCACGTTAATGTATTAATTTTAATTTAATGTATATATATATATATATATATATATATATATATATATATATATAATACAATAATAATAATAATAATATAGTATAATATTATACTATATATATATATTGGGATTCAGTCAATGTGATTGGCCAGTGAAAGACCCTATCCTTCCTTGGTTAGCCAGATCCATTTTAGCAATTGGAGATCGGTACTATCCGGAGGAAATCTGGACTGTTATGGACAAAAAGACAAACAATGTTATGCTGTAAAAATTTACATATGTAAAAAAAGTTAATTTACTTGATGTTTGATTTACAGTAATGAAGATTGATTTATGGTCATTTGCTTGCACTAAAGCAGGAGAACATGCCCCCACTTCTTTACACTTTACTATTTAGCTTTTATTTGGAAACAGTTAAAACAATACAAAGCTAGCAGCACATTTTTATATAACCCCCTCTCCCTTACACCTTAAACTGTCTACACTAAGGAAATATTACTGAAAGTAAAGTTATTTTATTGTGTGGTTAACAGTTTTCCTCGACACTAACTCAGATAAGCTTAGCTGCCTCCTTTGTACTGAAGGTAACTTTATTATTATTAATATGCAGGAAACCATAGCAAATTGGCTGAGCCAACCTTTTCTGCCCATTATCCCAAATGTTTGATTCTGCAGGCATCTGTTTCACTTTCTCCTACCCTTTATATTGGTGTGGGATTTCCATGTGTTTAACCCAAGGAGCACAAGCTGTAAATAATGCAAACAGCTTGCCATAGGCAGTCAAATCCCTTATTTAGTTCACACCTTTTCTATGCAGTTTACCAAAATCCCAGAACAAATTTTAGGGCCTGTGGTCAGAAACAATATCTCTTATTATATTGACAGTTGGCAATATGCACAGCAGTTTATCTCTTATGGCCCAGGTGCAGATGGAAAGAATGATTTACTTGTTATTATTGTAAGTATTATAAATGGTTTTAATAGTGGCAGTTGGGCTGGCTTGAAATGCAGTTTCTTTTTATTAGGTCCCTAATCTGATCTGACACAATTTGACAAGACCATTTGGGTTACATTTAAAACCCGAGAATGTCACAAAAGGTATTTAAAAAGTTCAAATGCTCCAAGACTGAGACAACAGTTGCAAAGGATAATGGGCCAGACACTTATTATGCCCAAATGCATTCACCTGTATCTAGGTTTCTGTGTTGTGTCTGACAGAGTATGTTTGTATTTTTCTAACCACCCAGTAATTGGTCTATGAACAGTAATCTGTATCTGGAATTCAAATAGCATTCAATTCAGTGCCTGAACTACTGTGGTGCAGGGTGTGCGTCTCCTACCGGGCCTGGAGGTGAGGGGGACCTAGTAATGCCAGGCCACCCCATCACCCCCACACACAAGTCCCATCGCAACAACCCCCAAGGCTCCTGCCTCAGAGCAGCAGAGTGGTAACCTGGGAGGGTACAGCAGCATCGCGAGGCATCCTACAAAAATTTTGGTATGGCAATGCACTGTTCTGCCCCTGAGATCTTTCCTTTTACCTTTTGTCTAAGTAGTAACCCTTTTAATTGAATTCACAGTAACAAGTACTGTGTCTCAGTAAAAATATTATAAAAACAAAATTACTACATGCAGATTACCTTTGAATATGAAGCTCCAACAATATATTATGAAGTCAGTCTGATTTATTTAATTTAAACTTTAATTGCTTTAATTTAAACTGCTGCTTGGCAACCTTCTTGTGCAATGCCACAATACATAATTTAATGTTAGCTAAACATAGGTAATTAGTGTAACAAGTATTTAATGCAAAAATATGTTTTATGATTGTTGATAGAGCGTTACCTTGTTCTTTTCAGTGCAAGAGAAAGAATAATTAAACCCTGAAACTTAGTTAGGAAGACTTCATTCTCTGCTAGTCCCTGTATCAATATACTTATTTGTACTCAGTGTAAATTTGGATGTGTGATGACTTTAAGAAGCAAGTATAAAGAGAAAATGGACCTGGGCTTTTATTAAAGCGATTTATCACACAATGGCAGAGTATCTCTCGATACTTCTCAGATTCTGTCTAGGGTAAACAATGAAATTCAGGCTGCTAATTTTTATTGGAGAATCTTATTAATGTAAGACATGCCTAAAATACAGATCACAATACAATAGTATACATATACATGGATAAAATATGAACAATTTAAAGAAAATGTAAATACTAAGTGGCAATTAAAAATCTATTAAAAATATACAAGTTTTTAATGTATTTATAGCTACATATCTATTCATAATCAGCTAATCAGGAACTGCACATGTCACTTTCACTGAAAAGTTTTTTCTTTTTAACTGGTGGGATTTTTTTTAAATCCAATTCCCCAATAAAGAAATTAATAAAACAAATGAAAAACATCTAACCTGGAATATCAGTTTTTAATTTTTTCTTGATATGTTTTAAAAATTTGCATATTTGTAAATATTCTAAATGACAGTATGTCAATATACAAGATAAACAAAAGCTTCTCAGAGTAGTGACATTCTAGCTGGACTATGCCTGAGAGAACAGGGTTGTGCTAGATCTTGTGAGCTGCTTAAGGCAAGCTAGCAGGGACATGAAGAGCCTGATTCATCAAGGAACATAAATGCCGATTTTGTGCCTATCGTAAGCAAATTTCATCTGCGAATGCCCAGAATCGGACCATATGCAACTAATCGCAGCAGTGTTCAATTCATCTTCGTACTGTCTACAACCTATGATTTTTGGAAGGGAACAGGGCAGGGAAGAAGTGTTCACCTGTAGTCAATCTACAGAAAGGGCGTGCCAAAAATGAGCGCACGCAGCCACGTCTAATTCAAGCTTTGGGCATCTCAAACTTAGTTGCATTTCTGCCGTATCTCTTGCTCCAGCAACAGGGCTAGTATATGTTCTGAGTACTAGTGATGACGATCTTGATGCATTATTATTATTATCGTTTATTTGTTAGGCGCCACAAGGTTTCCACAGCGCCATACACAGTACAAACAGCAGACTGGAAACAGTACAGAACAATAAACACAAGGTACCAATACTTCAGAAACTTCAGGCAGGCAAATGCAGTAAAGATGGGGCGAAAGAACAGGTAAGGAGACAGGAGGGGAAAGGGGCCCTGCTCATACGAGCTTACATCCTAAGGGAGGGTAAACAAAATCATGCACAAAAGGGAGCCAGTGAAGCAAGGGGGAGAGAAAAGAGGGGCCAGGGGAGAGAGGGGAGAACGAGTAGAGATGAGGGGTTAAGTGGATGGGTGGTAGGCTTTGAGGAACAGGCGAGTTTTAAGTGCCCGTTTGAATGAGCACAGATTAGGATAGAGACGGATGGAGCGAGGGAGGTCATTCCAGTGAAGAGGGGCAGCTCGAGAGAAGTCTTAGATTCTGGACGATCATTGGCCAAGGGCAGGGAGCGGGCAGGAGTGTGAAGATCTGTCGCATGCTATAATGCTTTGCGTTTGCAGTCAGGAGCAACTGTCAAAATATATTTTATGTTCAGTGGACATTAAGATCATCCCAATAAATGTATTTCATAGGGGAAAAAATGGAAAAAAAAATTCTTTCAATTTAAACTGTTTTGTCATTAATGCTTATATAGTTAACAGGTGACATTAAATCGTTTTTGTTTTTCTGTTCATTCTTTTGCGAATGTATATTCCACATTGGCATTGGATGTATCCTGCAATGTTTCGTGTAGTAGAGCTAAGCAGACCTACACCCGAATTCGTCAGCGCACGTATGTTCAGATCTGTTCCTGGCTGAATATGCAGAGCCGAATTACATGCGTTTTAAAATAAACGCATGTTTCGCTCAGTATGTGTGCCCTGATGAATCAAAAACGAAGGAGGCAGAAGGCAGAGGGAGGTTGTAATAATCAATAGCCAACAGGACAGAAACAAATTAATTTTGCTAAACCAAATTAAGAAACTATACTTTGCATCTTTTATCCTGAAGATATGCAAAGTGGAGATGCCATGTTTTTTTCTCTTTAACATAGCTTTGCTGTATAAGAGCTTGTATATATGAACATCATTAGTACATAAAGGGTTACAAAGGCAAGTGTTGCTATGCAAGCAGAACTAAAGGTACAATGCCACATCACCTCTAGAAGCTCAGCATGGTGCAATAAGTGTATCACTGTGTGAGGTCAGCAAAGGTCTTTGTGAGCCATCTATTATGATTTGTCAATTTTTGCTTATACAACGAAAGGTCCTTAGCTGCTGAACTTATGTTTATACACAAACAGACACACACATATGTGCCTGCATATACTTGTGTGATTTGTAAAAATTCCCAAATGCTTGTACTTTTTAGTTTACTTTAAATTAAAGTTACAATAACCACATTTTTTTTCTTTATTCATGTTGCGTGCAATAATGTAAAAATACTATTTGTTTCTATGTTCTTTGGATAAAGACATTCTGTGGGAGACAGCGTTGATTCTGCCTCTTCTCCCTCCACCTCTTTCACATCCTCTTTCCGTCTAAACACAAGTCTAATATCATCACTTCTATCTAGCATGTACAGAAGAAGGTCTTATCTGAAAATAGCAAGAAAAAAGCTGGTGCTTCAATTGCGGTGTTTAATGACAATTTGTAACAGACACTGTCACAGAATGTGCACATTTTAATACAAATATATTTCTTTACAATATATAAGTGATATATGCAAAAACTTGTTTAGGTCTGAAGCCATCGCTTCAGGGTCCATTAGGGAAATGTGTTTATTATAAGGAATAATGCACCACTAAATTTTTAGGTTTTAAAAGTAAACTGTGACCTACAAAGCGTCTGGACTACAGCTTTCTGCTTTAATATGGTTACAGAACTGCTCATTGACTTCTAAAATCCATATGTTATAAAGTAGGCTACACAATTTCCCATATATAGCTACATTGAATAAAACCTATAGGGAAGTGTTGTCTTGGAATCATTGCAGATCACAACTAATGAAAGATAAGTTTGAGACATCAGTAGCAGAATATTAGCACAATGTGAAGGTTATGTTGACATGTCACAACATAGATAGCAGTGTATGATCATTCTAAATACTTAGTCGTATGTGTTGGTATTGTCCAAATTGGCACTCTCTAAAGCAATTACATAGGCTTATTTAAAGAAACATATAACAGATAACACAGATCCCACAAAACTTGCTATGAAAGAAAAAAGGCTAAACTCTTTAAGCATGCATTTTTATTAGCTTTTCCTTCTATAAATCAATATCTCCTTTTCAAATTATTTTCTGGTGGGTAGACAAGTATGGCTGCCAGTCACACACAGACCCACAGCTCTCAGCATATCATGTGGGATTGCGGCTTTAAGTCTGTATTTGACAAAGCAGAATGCACTTGCCTGATCATCTGTCTATGGCTGTAAAAAAATGCACTGATAAACGCTCCTTCACACCAGAAATATGCACCCCTGTAGCCTACACTTAAGGTTGTGAGGAAAGGTCTCAAAAAGAGAAAGTGACTTTGCACTGGCAATTCATAGCAAGGCTAAAAACCCTTGAACTAATTTTCATAACCTGTGCTAACATATAATCTACATGATAAATGTATTGTTGGCTCCACATATAGTAAAATGCACACTTCAAAGGCCAGCCATGAGGGAAAACTGAGTAGTGGAAACATAAATCACGATTCCAAATGGGACTGTTTAAAAAGGATCACACACAAAATTCTCAGCAGAAAGAGCTCAGAGAAATTACTCAGTTGTACACATCAATTGTCGTAAAGGTGATTTTGAATAAATATCAATTCGGTGGTTAAATGTTCTGACTGCAACACAATGCCACTGAGAGACTTCCTGGAGGTCCCTATTTGAATCCAAAAGTTATCTCATTTTGACCTTCGATAAATCGCTTTCTCTCTTTGACTCCTACACTTACTTTGCAATCTTGAGTATGCAGGGAAATTGACATTTCTGTGTGGAATTTTTTTTTATTTGAGCTATATTTTTTTTTTTAAAGATTATTAATTCTGTTTTCTGCATCTTTCCCCATAAGAAGCAATGCTTCCTACTTTGGGCATTTTGTCACAGCCAGTCTACCAGCTATAAAACACAAGCAGCTCTGAACTAGCAAATTCAAGCAGAATAATTACAGATTCCGCAGAAAAATGTTAGACAGTCCTCTGTTACCTTTACAAACCTTATGTAAAATCAATACAGTGCGTAAACATATATCCTCATGATGAACCCTTAATTTGTTTATTCCATGGTGCTATCAACTGTAAAGTTGAGCTGCGCCTCGTGTACCAATCAGTTCAGATAAACGGTCCGTGTGACAAATTCATGCTGACATATCATTGTATTTTGGAATTGTTTCTCCAGTTTGGGACACCACATGCTTCTGTGATTCAATTTTAGACCTGTTAACTCCTGAGACAGATGTGAATCTATTTTCATCTAAATGCTAGTGCCAATTCATCAGAGACGTAAACAAACCTGTTATACCAATAGTTTAAAGGCAAGGGGATTTATCAGACTGCCACACAAAACTTTTTCTTTCTCTCACAAATAATCTACATCATGCCGGAGCATATTATTTTTTATATAATTAAATATATTCCTAATGATTAATATTATAACTAAAGAAAATGTCTAAAAGTGTACTATACCGTAATATAATTGGTTTTTAAAAATGTTCTTCTACCCGACTATTAGCTGTTGCACACATAGCTAGTGTTAGAAAAATAAAAAATATGAGTTTGCATTGCAGATGCATTTGTTCTTATTCTGTATCAAGCATATACAGTTGTATTAACATTTTGCATTTTAATGGTTTGTTTGAACAGACCCTTAGTGACTCATTTTGTAGAATTGTTTGTTGATGACTAAAGAGGATGTCATCTAAACTAAAATACAGATAATGTTACCCTCATCTATGTATTATATGACACACAAGAGTTGTTTTTAATTTGAATTAGAAGTGTCCCAATTAAACTTTTTGAGCTGTGATCATAGGTTTGTGAGCACCCATTATTACACTTACTTTTAAAAGTAAAAAAATCTTTAGTTATATATGGTATGATACATAAGACTAATGTAATTCAGTTGTATAGATTTCAAATGTGTCAAAATGTTCATTTTCAATTTTTAATTACATTAGATTATGTGTGCACATGAATGAGCTTCCCCTATAAAAAGTGGTTCAATTGACAGTAATCTCTGAATTACAGTAACAGCTACTTTACCATGATTGTGCTAACATTTGATTATATGCTCTGTGGACTCCCGCTAAACTACTGCTGAAACAGTAAGGCCTGCACTGATCACTAGAGTATTATATAGCACAAAGCGGGATCTTGTCCTTGCAAAATCATGCACCTTATTACAGGTATTATGCATTGTTATTCTTTATTTATAAAGCAAGAGATTACAGATAACATGTAATCATTCACATCAGTCCCTACTGCAGTGGTGTTTGCAGACTATGGGGCATATTTAGTGATAAGCGAATAGTGCTACGGCCGGTGAAAATGGGTGTTTTTGCCTGTGATAGGGATTCTCCCTATGCATTGTGGGGGTGCCACCAGTGATACCACTGCATGGGAAGCCTATTTAACAAGATTTGCGGCAGAACTTATACTGTTGCACTATCTGTTTTCACGGTGATGATAAAAGAAAATATTCATAGAAATAAAGCTTTAACCTGTGAATAAAGTAGTTTTTATATGTTTAAAGATTTTGATTTTTATATATATATATTTTTGAACTATTTTTAACAATTATTTTATTTATTTTTGTCCACCAAGGGTATACCTCATAGTTTCCTACTCTCCCGGAATGTCCGGGAGACTCCCGAATTTTTGGGAATTCTCCCAGACTCCCGAGAGAGCAGGCAAAATTCCTGGATCCAGCTGTCGCCGTTGTTTAAGATGGTGGGGGCCGGGCTAAACGCATCATCATGGTCCCTCCCCCTACTGTGATTGGTTAAAATTGCCTAAGATTGACAGGGGCGGAGCCTAATGGTGCCCCACATCTGGCCCCGCCCCTTTGATGGACCCCCTCCCGGACAGCTGCCTTCAAAAGTAGGCAGGTATGGTATACCTCTCTAATCACCTCGGTGGCCTAGGACTTGACCAAATAGAATTTTGTACTTTGGATAATTTTGCGCACTGTAAATAAAATCCTAAGTGTTCAAGACAATATATCTCAACAGTGTTCTGCAGAAACATTAAACAGATATGAAAAAATAATATATTTGCTGCTTAATGTCTTATGGAATCTAGTTTCATGGATTTTTCCTTTGTCCCAAATAAATAAATAAATAAAATGTTAAACTCATCATTGTGCACTTATTTTTTAGTGATTCTTTCAGTTTAGTAGGGGTAAATTTAGCGGTTAACCACAGTTGACTCACATGTTCTGTTTTGGTTGATGACTGCATTGCAAGTTAAATTTTACCAGTAGCACTGAACACACATTCAGACAATACACTAAAACATGAGCAGGAACATGTTTTAATAGCATTTTGCTAGAATTCTGACTGGTCAAGCTTCATCTATCAATATCCCAGTGGAACAACAATCTGGTATGCTTCCTTAATTTTCTGTCCATAAGGTATCTATCTGCCTGTCTGTTTTTAAATGTAGATGGTAATGGCGCTAATGAAAAGTACAGAAAACAATTGTGCTTTGTAGCAGTCGGTGTGCAGTAGTTAATGTATAAAATCTGTAAGAGCAAAATAAATGGAAAAAATAAAGACAGCAATACTGCCGCATTCTGTACACATCTGAGTGTACAGTATTCTGGGCTTCTAATAATCACAGATAGCATCCACAGACATTTTCACCTATTACAACCCAGGAAGAATGAGTGTTCTAAGGGCTGTAAGTTCACTTCATAAGGTTATAGATATGTGGCATTTGTTGATGCTTGCTAATTGGCTTATTTATGTTCCATGTGCTATGATTGGTGTTACTTATTAATTAAATTTGTGAAAAATCAGGACCGTTTCACCAGCTAAATTACTGACAGTGAATCTTGGAATTTTAGCACTGGCAGAATTGATTCGTGACTCTCTAAAAATAACATGTTATAAGAATTTGTTTTACAACCTGCCATGTACTTGTATTTCAATAAATAAAAACTTGTGCAACTAAATGGATACTTGTCTTGTGGGCTTATTATTAGAGATAAAAACACATTATTGTCAATTATTTTTAAAATGAAGATGGAGTACAATACATTGTAATCAGCATCATGTTACTGAGATGACAACTGTGCTGAGTTAAGTAATTAGATAACTACATTATGTTTTGTAGCAAAAAGGATTTTTCTTTGTCATGTTCCTGGTTATTAAATGGCAACACATGCTCTGTTCTGTGCCATTTATATCCCCGTATTTCTATTCTGCTAGTCAAGGCGTATTTGTGTCCGGCATGGATGATTGAGTGAGTTTATTCATTTTAATTTTCTCTAGACGATATTCATTCTAGTCCAAACTTGTGTAATTTACAGTACAACAAATACATGTACCCCTAATATATCTTTATGGTGTCCTCTTACTAATCAATAGTAAGATATTCTATCGCAAATCACTGTACCTTGCATATTGCAGCCAGTAACAGTTTATTAAAAAATGTAAATGTAAATAAGCAATGTTTGACTGCAAATGGATATACTAACCAATAAGAAACATAAGACACTGTTTCTTCTGCTGTACTCTGGTTTTTACCAAAGAGGGGGAATCCTTTGCCTTTTTTCTGTCCCTTACCCATGAATTTTTTTATTTGCTTTATTAAACCATTGAAACATATCTGTTCTAGAATTGCAACTATATTAGTAAATTATATTTCTGGAAGGTAAACAAATTTAATTATGAGGTTTAAGGGAGAAAAATAATAAAAAATTAAGGGATTTTTTTTTTTTCATTTACTCCTTTTAAACTACACTGGTTAAATATTTGGTTACCCTCTTAACGTGGGGAATGAAGAGGGTCATATCGACAGTATTAGTACCAGCTCTGTGATTTCTGTGATATCCCTGGATCCCTCTTATAGAGAGAGGATTCAGGTCATCATACAACATGCTAAGGGGTGTATTGATTAGGGATGTGCACCGGCGACTTTTGGTGTCTCGTGTTTTGTGTTTTGGATTCGGATTTTCGTGATGTTTTGGGTTCGGATTTGTTTCGCAAAACACCTGCCGAAAGGTTTTGGTTCGGATTTAAGGTTTTGGATTTGGATTTTTTTTGAAAAATGCATAAAAAGATCAAAAATCAAGTTTTTGGGCTTATTTTCACTCCTACGCTATTATTAACCTCAATAACATTCAATAACAAGCATTTCCACTAATTTACAGTGTATTCTGAACACCTCACAATATAGTTATTAGTCCAAAACGTTGCAACGAGGTATCTTTCTGGACTGCGTAGTGGAGTGGCCCCCACAATATAATAAGAAAACCATCAACTGGTCTTAATCGCACCAAAAAATGTACCTGGACTGCGTAGAGGAGTGGGTCACCACAATATAATTTAAAAACCCTGAACTTGTATGATTCGCACCAATAAATATATCTGGACTGCCTAGAGGAGTAGTCACCACAATATAATAAGAAAACCATCAACTGGTATGAATCGCACCGAATAATGTACCTGGACTGCATAGAGGAGTGGTCACCACAATATAAATTAAAAACCCTGAACTTGTATGATTCGCACCAATAAATGTATCTGGACTGCGTAGAGGAGTGGGTCACCACAATATAATAAGAAAACCATCAACTGGTCTTAATCGCACCAAAAAATGTACCTGGACTGCGTAGAGGAGTGGTCACCACAATATAAATTAAAAACCCTAAACTTGTATGATTCGCACCAATAAATGTATCTGGACTACGTAGAGGAGGGGGTCACCACAATATAATAAGAAAACCATCAACTGGTCTTTCTTAATCGCACCAAAAAATGTACCTGGACTGCGTAGAGGAGTGGGTCACCCCAATATAATTTAAAAACCCTGAACTTGTATGATTCGCACCAATAAATGTATCTGGACTGCGTAGAGGAGTGGGTCACCACAATATAATAAGAAAACTATCAACTGGTCTGAATCGCACCGAATAATGTACCTGGACTGCGTAGAGGAGTGGTCACCACAATATATATAATAAGAAAACCATCAACTGGTATGAATCGCACCAAAAAAATGTACCTGGACTGCGTAGAGGAGTGGTCCCTCACCACAATATAAATTAAAAACCCTGAACTTGTATCATTCGCACCAATAAATGTATCTGGACTGCGTAGAGGAGTGGTCACCACAATATAATAAGAAAACCATCAACTGGTCTGAATCGCACCGAATAATGTACCTGGACTGCATAGAGGAGTGGTCACCACAATATAAATTAAAAACCCTGAACTTGTATGATTCGCACCAATAAATGTATCTGGACTGCGTAGAGGAGTGGGTCACCACAATATAATAAGAAAACCATCAACTGGTCTTAATCGCACCAAAAAATGTACCTGGACTGCGTAGAGGAGTGGTCACCACAATATAAATTAAAAACCCTGAACTTGTATGATTCGCACCAATAAATGTATCTGGACTACGTAGAGGAGTGGGTCACCACAATATAATAAGAAAACCATCAACTGGTCTTTCTTAATCGCACCAAAAAATGTACCTGGACTGCGTAGAGGAGTGGGTCACCCCAATATAATTTAAAAACCCTGAACTTGTATGATTCACACCAATAAATGTATCTGGACTGCGTAGAGGAGTGGGTCACCACAATATAATAAGAAAACTATCAACTGGTCTGAATCGCACCGAATAATGTACCTGGACTGCGTAGAGGAGTGGTCACCACAATATAAATTAAAAACCCTGAACTTGTATGATTCGCACCAATAAATGTATCTGGACTACGTAGAGGAGTGGGTCACCACAATATAATAAGAAAACCATCAACTGGTCTTTCTTAATCGCACCAAAAAATGTACCTGGACTGCGTAGAGGAGTGGGTCACCCCAATATAATTTAAAAACCCTGAACTTGTATGATTCACACCAATAAATGTATCTGGACTGCGTAGAGGAGTGGGTCACCACAATATAATAAGAAAACTATCAACTGGTCTGAATCGCACCGAATAATGTACCTGGACTGCGTAGAGGAGTGGTCACCACAATATATATAATAAGAAAACCATCAACTGGTATGAATCGCACCAAAAAAATGTACCTGGACTGCGTAGAGGAGTGGTCCCTCACCACAATATAAATTAAAAACCCTGAACTTGTATCATTCGCACCAATAAATGTATCTGGACTGCGTAGAGGAGTGGTCACCACAATATATTTAATAAGAAAACCATCAACTGGTATGAATCGCACCAAAAAATGTACCTCTACTGCGTAGAGGAGTGGTCACCACAATATAATTAATAGAAAACCCTCCACGGCTCTGAATTTCCCAAAAAAAAAATCTGGACTGTGTAGTGGGGTGGCCCCGGTACTAAATTTGATACCGGGGCCACAATATAATAAATAGTTACACCCTCAACTAGTCAGAATTCCACCAAACAAGTATCTGGACTGCATAGTGGGGTGGCCCCGGTACTAAATTTGATACCGGGGCCACAATATAATAAATAGTTACACCCTCAACTGGTCAGAATTCCACCAAACAAGTATCTGGACTGCGTAGTGGGGGGGGGGCCCAATACCTCCTCCAAGTTCCAAGTGTAGTGTTTATAACATATTAACACTACACTAATTCTAGCACGTCAAACCCTCTTGTTTTAAATAATGACAGGGCATTTAACTTTTGATTAAATTTTTTGAATTTGTTGACATTTTCTTTTACTTTTTGAACATGGCAAACGACTGTTGAATGGTCACATAATGCCAAAAAAATAGTTGCAAGATGGAATTGTCCTTGGGCCCTCCCACCCACCCTTATGTTGTTGAAATAGGACATGCACACTTTAACAAACCAATCATTTCAGCGACAAGGCCTACCAAACAACTGTGGCTGAAATGATTGGTTTGTTTGGGCCCCCACACCAAAATAACAATTCATCTCTCCCTGTACAAACTAAACAGGCTCTACTGAGGAAAGATGTCGTCCTCATCCTCAACCTCTGATTCCTCTCCCCCTACAGTGTGTACTTCCTCCTCATCACACATTATCAATTCGTCCCCGCTGGACTCCACAACCACAGGTCCCTCTGTACTATCTGGAGGGCAGTGCTGTACTTCATTGAGGAATTGATTATTCATTTTTATAAACATCATTTTTTCAACGTTGTGAGGAAGCAACCTCCTTCGCCGCTCACTGACCAGGTTCCCCGCTGCACTAAAAACTCTTTCCGAGTACACACTGGAGGGGGGACAACTCAGGTAAAATAGAGCCAGTTTGTACAGGGGCTTCCAAACTGCCTTATGGAGTTCTACCACGTCACTACCTCTAGTTAATTTAGATTGCAAGGCTTGTAAATACTTTGAAGATAAAAAAAAGCAGGTTGCACAGACTGTGGAGCTAGAAAGTGAAATGAAATGGACCACGTTACTTTGGTGGCTATCTATGCCCCCCTCCCCCCGCCCTACACTTGTAGTTGAATATAAAAAAAGCAGCCTGCATAGACTGTAGAACTAGAAATTCAAATATACAAAGAAATGGACAAAGGCAGTTTGGTATCTGTCTGCATCAGATCCCCTCTCCACTAGGAGTAAAATAGAAAACTATTCAGCCGTTATATAATCTAGAATATAAATATAAATTGAGAAAGGCAATTTGGTATCTGTCTGCATCATAATCATCAACATCCTCCTCAGCGCCAGCTACATCAATATCCTCCTCCCGGTGTACAACATTCACACCTTCATTAGCCAAATCTGTAACTGGACTGTGGGTGATCCTTCCAGCATATGCAGATGGCGTGCTGCAAATGCTGGATGGAGTCATCTCTTCCTGTACAGTGATGGGAAGGTCAGGGTTCACAACCAACAACACCCTTGGACTCGCCTTGGGGATTTGTGATGTCATCTGTTTAGAAGGCAGAGTTCTTTGCTGTTTTGTTGTTGTTGCTGACAGCATAACTCTCTTAAATTTTTTGTAGGGGGGGGAGGAGGAGGGCTTAGATCCTTGGGTGAAGCTGGACCACTAGTCATGAACACGGGCCAGGGCCTAAGCCGTTCCTTGCCACTACGTGTCGTAAATGGCATATTGCCAACTTTACGTTTCTCCTCAGATGATTTTAAGTTTCTCTTTTTGCTATTTTTTGAGAACTTGGGCTTTTTGGATTTTACATGCCCTGTACTAGGAGATTGGGCATCGGGCTTGCCAGACGACGTTGATGGCATTTCATCGTCTATGTCATGACTAGTGGCAGCAGCTTCAGCATTAGGAGGAAGTGGGTCTTGATCTTTCCCTACTTTATCCTCCAAATTTTGGTTTTCCATTATATGTAGCACAAGAGAGCGTACCCCTAAGCCACACACACTCGGCAAAGCCTTTAAAAATTATATGCGGCACAGTAGAGTACCACTGGACTTATACTGCTGAATCAGTGAACTTTGTAATAGCAGTACCACTGGACTTATACTGCTGAATCAGTGAACTTTGTGATAACAGTACCACTGGACTTATACTGCTGAATCAGTGAACTTTGTAATAGCAGTACCACTGGACTTATACTGCTGAATCAGTGAACTTTGTAATATATCAGTACCACTGGACTTATACTGCTGAATCAGTGAACTTTGTAATAGCAGTACCACTGGACTTATACTGCTGAATCAGTGAACTTTGTAATATATCAGTACAACTGGACTTATACTGCTGAATCAGTGAACTTTGTAATAGCAGTACCACTGGACTTATACTGCTGAATCAATGAACTTTGTAATAGCAGTACCACTGGACTTATACTGCTGAATCAGTGAACTTTGTAATAGCAGTACCACTGGACTTATACTGCTGAATCAGTGAACTTTGTAATAGCAGTACCACTGGACTTATACTGCTGAATCAGTGAACTTTGTAATAGCAGTACCACTGGACTTATACTGCTGAATCAGTGAACTTTGTAATAGCAGTACCACTGGACTTATACTGCTGAATCAGTGAACTTTGTAATAGCAGTACCACTGGACTTATACTGCTGAATCAGTGAACTTTGTAATATATCAGTACCACTGGACTTATACTGCTGAATCAGTGAACTTTGTAATATATCAGTACCACTGGACTTATACTGCTGAATCAGTGAACTGTGTAATATATCAGTACCACTGGACTTATACTGCTGAATCAGTGAACTTTGTAATAGCAGTACCACTGGACTTATACTGCTGAATCAGTGAACTTGGTAATATTGCAGTACCAATGGGCTTATACTGCAGGATTGGTTTTGCAAATTTTGTTGTAATTAATTTTTTTTAAAAAAAAAATTTGTATTTTTTTTATAACTTTTTTTAAATTTTTTTAAACACTTGGGAATATTGGGGAAATAAGAACTATGCCCTTAGAAGCACAGAGCACAGGACACAGGACCACTGGACTGAACAGGACACAGCACAGGACCCAGCTGCACCACTGAACTCAAAATTGACAAAGCACAGCACACAGCACCACTGGACTGATACTGCAGAAGACAGCACAGCACAGCACAGAACTAAACAGCACAGCACAGAACTAAACAGCACAGCACGAGATCTACCAGTACAGAGGACCACCTAACACACCCTCCCTCTACCCTGATCAATGCCCGAGTGAAGATGGCGGCGACTAGCGGGGAATTTATAGGTTCCGAGTATCGCAAGATCCGACAGCGGGATTATGACTCCGAGCCTCGGTTTCAAGTTTTCATTTGGCGCCAATAACCGGATCTGTCTCGGATCCGACTCAGATCGGCAACATTCGGGTGGGCTCGGATTCAGGAAATCCGAGTGCGTTCATCTCTAGTATTGATACTCAGAATCTGCCACATACTAGTAGGAAGTAAAACAATAAGAACATGGCAGTATTTAGAAAACTAGAAGTTAAAATAAACTTGAGATAGCTGGGTTTTGTAGACTTTTTTGTTTGTATATTACTAGAGACAGGGTTGGTGTTACCATTAAGAAAAATAGGCATTTGCCTAGAGTGCCAGGGGCTAGTGGGTGCCCAAAACACTGAATGAGTAACATAATGTCACTCATCCAGTGATCCAATGATTACACACACAGCACCACCTGCTGACATAAAAGAGATTACATACTTCATAACAGTGTAACGCTGGGAGCGTGGAGCTCGACTGTGACATCACAGGTTTGGTTTTTACCAATGAACTGTTGGTAAAGCCCCACTGACGCTGCTTGAACTCATTGGTTTTATCAATACCGGCCTGGTTGTATCACTCTTGGTGTAAGGTTTCCACAAGTCAAGAGAATAGAGCGGGTGCTCTTGATTTTATGGGTCCATGTGTACTTTGCCTACATGGAAGATATGCCAGTGCTACTGGAGGAAACTGAGAGGAAAATAAGTGAGTGGGACCAAAATACAAATATAGTAAATATCTATGTTTATATAGTCAGTTATGTGCCACATTCACTGTCTCGAAACCAGTTCTATAATGTACTGACCATGCTCCTATTTTAAACTCCACCTGAGCCAAAAGCAGCTATCAGGATTTAGGACCAATCTTATTCAACTAGCCCTCTGGCACCACAAGAACTATGCCTCCTAGTCGATGATACCTCAATGATATAATCAAAACAGGAAGAGATAATGAAGATCATTTAAACAACCTTAAAATGTATACTCACAAGACTACATGAATATGGGATAAGAGCCGATCAAGATAAATGTAAATTCTTAAATTAAGAAAATTCTTACTGTGTACATGTAATTAGCAAAAATGGTCTGCACAATTCCAAAGACAAAAGTGAAGCAGTGTTGCCAACATCAAGACATAAATCAGTGGCCCACTTGAGATCTTATCCAGGTCTAGTGAATTAGTATCACACATTTCTACCTGAAATATCAATGTTATTACAGCCATTAAATAATCTTTTACAGACGGGAGGGCCATGGAAATGGTCTACAAACATGCAAAAATAATGGAAGAATTGAAGGCAATTGTTGCACAGTGAAAATTAAGGTTTGATGTTATATATTGTGGTCTGGAATCAATTGTCAGATCAAATCAATAACAAAAGATTAGTGAAGGAATATCAATAGATTCAAAATGAACTCCCACCACCTCCATTACACCCTTGGGAATGGCCCAGAGTTCATATTGAATTTGCAGATCCATTCAAGGATCACGTGTTTCTGATTGCGTTGCATGCAATGGATGAGTAATCTATTGCTGTTTTGAGAACTATATTCTCTAGTGTTAGCAAGAGATTACTGAGAGACAAATGGCAACCAGGGACAATCATTTCAAGGTCGTGTCCCTTAATATATACTAGTGAAGCTGGAGATTATGGCATCGCTATGTAGATCAAAATCTTAAGGCAAGGGAGAGAGGTCACAAGCACATATTTCGAAGGAGCTCAAATGTTTGTGAAGCAATTGAAGAACCAAATGTAATGTTGGTTTAACAACCTCAAGTTGCTTCTACAGAACTGTTTATTCAACAAGATGTAACACCAGAGACATTTGTGCTTGTGTCCCCTCTCCCTTGCCTTTAGCAGTTACAGTAAATAGCCATAAAAAATGTGGAATGTGGATATTCAACTGTACTTGAGAAAGTCCCGTTTCAGAGTCTACAAAGGAAATACAACTTACAGAGTCCTGTGTCTGAGAGTTTCACAAATGTTATCCTGAAAAGCAATGGAATTTATAGTCATAAAGTATTCATATCTTGAATATATTTGTGTCTAATTATTTCACTGCTGCTCATCATATTGTATTTTTTGTCTAAGTAAGGAGAAGTGTAGTATATGTGGACTACTTTATAGTTGCATGGAGGTAGATGTTAAGAGTGTGTTCTAATAAATAAATTCAGAAATAAATGGTTTGTTGTCTGATGTTCCTAATATATCCAAATGGTCGGTGTTTAAATTCAAATCTACATACACCACACAATATTTACTATATACACATTTTATTAAAAAAAAGAAAAAGAAAGAAAGAAAGTAAAAAAGAAAGAAAGAGAAAGAAAGGATGCAATCTGTATAAGTGTCTAATCATTAAGAAATAATGAGGCAAATTAATTAATCCTCCAGTGTTTTAGTGTAGCAATTTGGATTGCCTTTTCATCTCTCCAAGGCATTAAATAATCAAATACTTCAGGAGCTGGGGCTGGAACATGTCTGGTGGCTGAATTAGCTGTATCAAAATTGGTTTAAAAATACCTTGTATTTTCTATTATTAACATGTCAGATAAGGTACCACTATGGAATTTTCTGTCTCCATAATTGTTGCTAGTAGTTTCCAAGGCAGCATTACTTAAAAATACACTTATTTGTTCCTACTATTGATTATGCTTAAGACATATGAATAACATTATTCATAGCCAAGATTTCATTTTTACATGGCAAATCAAAAATTAATATTTGCTCTTATTTGCTCATGAATCTTGGCAAGATTTTATTGATAAACTATGACAATAGAAAATTGGTCTTATTGCCAATTATTAATAAATAGACCCTATGTGGGGTCTATTTATTAATAACTGGCAATAAGGTCAATTTTCTATTCTAGTCATAGTTTATCAATAAAATCTTGCCATGGCAATACATGTACCATTGTGATCCTTCTTAAATAGACTGCAAAGCATGGGGAAGCATTTGTCGGCTAGAGACACCTATTTCACACCTGGAAATGAATAGCTAACCATCACTTTTGTGGTTACCCAAAAACAGACAATACCCATCCATAGCAGAGGTTACTTGTAAGCTATGTCCTATAGAACCATAGATTGTCATTCTGTACAGTAGGTTCCAGGCAACTGGGGAATATCTTCTTGTGCTCAACCTACCCCAGAACTGCTTAAAACCTTCTCTCTCTGAAATACTTTTATAGATATATTTACAAAAATGTACTGAGAGTTGCCATATCATTCGTGAAGTAACTCTGCTAAGAAAAGGACAATACGCCAATGAACACAATTGAATGCAGTTCATGTCTGAACACAAATGACACTTACGGCTGCCTACGACTTGAAAGGTGGAATGGGAGAAGAAAGGGGCGGAAGAACGTAGACAATGTACAGTAAGGGCATGCAAGCGCAAAGGCATCAGATTCAAATTTTGGTTTTCTTTAAAGAACATGTTTTTAGCCGTATTATCAGTAACAGTTCCAGGGCAGGTGTAAATGTCGGTTGGTGGTGATAACTGTTGGGATAGTCTTTGTATTAAAAAACTACACGCATGCGTGGCAAAGGATAGCACAGAACATAAGTATGCAAGTAAGATAGACTATAAAAATGCATTGAAAGTACAGTGTGTATTAAGAAGATCTTGGTTTATGTATTTACTTTTGCCTGCGCTCTGATAGGACTTTATATTGCACTAATACTTGTATGTATCCTGCACCCTGTTCTGTCTGTCGACATACGGCAAGTAACATTTATCCAGAGTGTACTTAAACCAATATTTTAAATGGAAATGAATATTGAGATCCGCTTCTATTTGAAAACGGTTGAACATACGCTCAGGTTCCATGCTTGTTTTCTAAATGCAAGCTGCTTGAAGAAGATAACTCAGGCCCACTATGTCTAATTCTAAAGCGTATCAGAAACTGAAACTAATACTAGATGATAGATAGAGGAGTCTGGTATCGAAAAGAAGGGGTTCATTGAACTATTCAGTACAAAAACTATTGATGTGGTGACTGCTGTTTGTTATTTAGTAGTGTCAAGGCTCTTGTGTTTTACTTATTTCTATTTTTTCTTACTGACAGCCAAAAAGCAGAAACATGGATGTTTTTATGGATTGTCAATACATTTAAATCCAG
This sequence comes from Mixophyes fleayi, assembly GCF_038048845.1. Classification (NCBI taxonomy): domain Eukaryota; kingdom Metazoa; phylum Chordata; class Amphibia; order Anura; family Limnodynastidae; genus Mixophyes; species Mixophyes fleayi. Next base: position 130,487,761 of record NC_134402.1, on the reverse strand, counting down.
CTGGTAACCACACACACTAGCTAGCTTGATGTGGGCTTACCTTTTGTCAGCCTTGTCAAAATTGGTTCCAAAAATTAGAAGAGCTCTGAGCCAATGCTAAACTAAATCACCAAAACTAAGAATAAGGAGATCATGTACTCTAGGGCCCAAAATATTTCACAAGTATGCCTGCACAGCTTGCAACTGTTATATTTGCAAAAAAGTTTTGATCAATCTAATGCACATCAAATTAATAAACGCAAATTCTTGATATAATCGAGCGATTTATAGTACTCAGCCTATTGACTCCAGATTTATACTCCTTAACCTTTTTTTTTATCTCAATATGTTTTGTACCACATGCAGCTTCATCTTTTTAGGCCTTTGTTTGACAGTGGTCAATAATATATTACTAACAATTCATTGAAGATTCCTGTTATTTAATGGCAGTAATAATTATTTATAGAAATAAGTAATTACACAGTCAGTGAAACAAAGCTACCAAATTAATTGTGTTTAAAAAATAAAACAAAACAAAAGACACTTAAATGATAATGGAAATAAAGTGTCATTGAACACAGTGGCACATTTTAAATGCAGGCCTCAATTCATGTAGCAATAATAAATCTCTCCACCCATTCATTAGTTTGCAGTGTCTAGTTATTAAGCATAGACATTTCAAAGACATTTTGTGAATAAGTGCCTGTACACTACCATATCCTGCATTTTTTTTCCTGGCTTCATTGAAATCCAGCAGCTTGATAAATATAAGCCACAAAGAGACAATCTGCACACTGTCAAGTAAATGGGAATAATACTTGACAAAGAGAAGACTTCATAAATGTATAAATTGAGTACTTTGTGAATGCATAGAAAAGATCAAAGCTTTTAACACAATAGACAGATTAGCAAAATGTCTTCCTTTACAAATCATTTGCAGAGATGATTACAAATAGAGCCGCACAGCCTTTAATTTCCATTATTGACATTATAAATGATAATATATATATATATATGTATATATATATATATATATATATGTATATCTATTAAATACAGATTTAAACACTATATATATTGTTTAAAATGTTTGTATTTAATAGCAATAACAATGGGAAAATATGAGATTCATTTTCTTTACCTGCAAGACACATTGTGCCGAATACATGTTCACATTAGGGATTTAAGCATTAATGCATCTCCAAACTCTTAACACTCAGGGGAAGAGAGGCAGAGGGGAAATTGATCACAAATATTTGATTCAGTCCAGGGAAATAGATCAGCAGCTATAAAGCATCTGTCTTCACCATCTGTGTAATTTAAACTAGGTTATATTCTGGCAGGGATGATTTCTTTCAACTCTTTTCTTTGAGATAACATCAGTAAACTCCTCAATAATAATGACAAGCATAATCACATTATGAAGCATATGTTAAAAGATACAAGTAGCCCCAGTAACTTGAAAGGAGTATTTTAATATGCCATGTTGAGATTTTTCGAAAAATTGTCATTTACAAAATTGCAAATATCAGTGAATATACCTATTCACTGGACACAAAAAAAACCCCATCAAGTACTCTCTTAATTAAAGGGTGAAAAGTCCTATATCTGGTGAAAAACAGCAAAAGCTTCCCCATGCTAAGCCAAAAAGCCAAAGTCTCGGGTTTCAGTCCCACTGAGTATGTGCAAACCGAATAGTTGGTCCACGCATGTGCATATCCCCTTGGCTACTGTGTACATATCCCCCGGCTATTGTGTAAAGCTAGAAAACGTCTGTCTAGGTTTAAATTGAGTTAACGCTGTTGTGTAACATGTTACAGACCAGAAAAATGCTTCTTCAGAAGATATGATCAGAATGTTTGCAGCTCACATCTACCCTGAATAATCTATAAACATATTCTCTTGTTTTACATCTTTTCTAGTAGCCTTGAAAGGCCAAGACTTCATCTTAGTATTATCCTTTATTTGTTAGGCGCCACAAGATACACGGTACAAACAGTAGACTATGCAGAGTGAAACAGTACTGAACAATAAACAAATGATACCAAGGCTTCATAAACTCCAGACATGGCTATTGCAGCAAAGATGGAGCAGAAGAACATATATAGAGACAGGAGGGAAGAGGGCCCTGCTTAAAAGAGCTTACATCCTAAGGGAAGGTAAACAGACATCAGGCACAGAAGGGAGTCAGTTAAGGTGACATGGCATGGGAGCAGTGAAGGGAGGGGCCGAGGAAATACAGGAGATAATGAGCAAAGGAGATAAGGGTTAGGTAGATGGCTGGTAGGCTTTAAAGAACAGGTGAGTTTTAAATCCCCGTTTGAAGGAGCACAGATTAGGGGACAGACGGATGGAGCGAGGGAGGTCGTTCCAGTGAAGGGGCGCAGCATGAGTGAAAACTTGGATTCTGGAGTGGGATGAGGTGATTAGAGTGGAGGAGAGGCGGTGGTCATTGGCCAAACGCAGGGAGCTGGTGGGAGTGTAAATGGAGAGGAGGTTAGAGATATAGGGGACAGTAGAATGGGAGAGAGCCTTGTAAGTGATGGTGAGGAGTTTGATAAGGATTCTGTAAGGGAAGGGGAGGCAGTGTAAGGCAAGGCAGAGAGGGGAGGCAGAAGAGGAGTGGCGTAAAAGGAAGATGAGTCTTGCAGCCATGTTGAGTATAGACTGAAGGGGGTGAGATGGGAATGGGGGAGGCTGGTAAGGAAAAAGTTGCAGTAATCAAGACGGGAGATGATGAGTGCATGGATGATAGTTTTGGTGGCATCCTGAGGGAGGAAGGACCAGATGCAAGCAATGTTGCATAGTTGGAACAACAGGCTTGGGAAAGGGATTGAATAAATCTTAGTTATGTATTTATTTATCTTGGTATGTACAATTTATTTATATACACCTGTATATGTAGCACCTTATAAGGTTCAATGTTGCAGACATGGTGAAAAGCACATAATGTAAGAGAATTTATTTAAGAGTAAGCAAAGAAAATTGCAATAAAATTCTAAATCTACAATCTAAATGGTATATATTAAAAAACATTACAGTTAAATATTAGTGCAATTTTGAAAACCAGTGCACAATATCTATCACTGAGCACAGCCAATGTAGCATGTGACATTAATAAATATGTGAACCTTCACCTGGGACATAAAGTTGTGATGGAACTTTGCTACTGAATCTTCATTGTGAAAGCATTCCAGGGTTAAGGAGCAGTGAGCAAAAAGAGCTTCAGATTTAGTAGAGGATTGGTAGTAAGTGGTACATAGAGAAGGCTAATTTGAGAGAAGAAGGAATCCAAGTTTCTATATAGATATAAATAAAGGTAAGAATGAGTAATGGAAAAATCTTTGTAGGTAATCCTAAGGTTGACAGGGACCCAATTAAGGTTGAGTGAACCACCCCATATTTTGATTTAGGTCCCAGAACTAGCCTCAGGTTTTGGTGTTGGTTTCGGTTTTGGCAAAACCAAGTTGTTTTTGTTTCTGGATTTCACACAAAAATGTAAATTTGATAACAAATTGTAAAAAAAAACAACAATATTAAATTATGAGTTTTTCATTTAATTTTCATTCATATACACTCATGTACACACTATTTTCTAATAACTACAACATAATTATCAATATTGTGAGCAACAATGGCCAAAGGCTATTGCAAGGTAGCAGGCTGACAATGCTATATACACCCAATAAATAGCTACAGTTGAGTTGTCCTTGGGCCCTGCCACCATATTTTTGATTAAATAAGTCATGAAGAGTATAACAAGCAACACACTTTAGTGACAGGAATGTCACTTTTGCAGCTGTAGTTACTGATATTAGGATCTTCACTTAACATAAGCTCATCTCCATTGGAATCAACCATTAAAATGCTTAGCAACACACCCATACAATAACATAGCCCATCAAACCTCCATGACTGAACCAACACACCTGTACCACACAACAGCCTGTGCACCCAGTGGCCCAACATACCTCCGGGGCTGAACCAGCACACCCGTACCATACCATGGCCTGCACACCATCTGGGCCAACATACATCAGGGGTTAAACCAGCACACTCATATCATAAACATAGCCTGTACACCAAGAGGCCCATCATATCTCCGGGGCTAAACCAGTACATACATATCGTACCACAGCCTGTGCACCAAGGGGTCCATCATACCTCCGGGGCTGAACCAGCACACTCGTATCATACCACAGCCTGTGCACCAAGGGGTCCATCATACCTCCGGGGCTGAACCAACACACCCGTACCATACCATGGCCTGAACACCATCCAGGCCAACATACATCAGGGGTTAAACCAGCACACCCATATCATACCACAGCCTGTGCACCAAGTGGCCCATCATACTTCCAGGACTGAACCAGCACCCATACCAGATCCCGCAACCCACTGGTCACACAGCCTAGGAGCCTAGGGCCAGCACCAGAACCCAGGCAAAAACACTGGGGAGCACCTCCCTTACCTCAGGAACATCAGCCTAAAGGTGACTCCGTAACCTGACAACGGACATTGAAGCCAGCAACCGGGAAAGGGAAGGAAGGATGCTGTCCTGGCTCCAAAAGAGCTGGATCACACCTCCCTGAAATTTTATAGCCTGTTCCTTTTATCCAGATCTCATAGGTTTTGACAAGTGGTTGCTGTACCATCAGTGTTATAATAATTCACTTTTTTTTTAGGTAGAAACAGAAACTTTTCCAGACGGTGCTGATGGAGTGACCATTTCATATCCTACGTAGGCTGACCATTTTCTCTCAAGGAGATGATACACCTATCCAATGGGCTGTCTTGGTCATGTAGTCCTTTTATTAGCTTGTACCACTTGTTCACATATCTACTTCATGTTTTTATCTTAAGTCTCCCTATTCAGCTGAAGAATATTTGCAATAGATAGAATGTAATTGAATTGATGGAAGTGGGTAGCATGGAGACCTCAAATAATCTGCGAAACCTAATAAATTGATTGCACACAGTGGACACAAACCAAATGCTGGCATAGCAGCCATGCAATAGATGATTTCTCTTGCAAAGGTTTCTTTCACACTCATTTGTTGTTTATAAGCTGTAACATGACTCCTCACTTGTAGATAATGCTTGATCTTAGATAGTACTCTCTGTAAGAGGGTTACCAATTAGCATTAGCAACCCTAGCACCCTAATATAATTGCTTAAAAGAACTTTATTTACAATTACAACATTTAAAGACTTCATAATGATTATGAGGAGCAATGAAGACAGCAATCTAGCAATACTGTCTTTACCTACCTTTAAGTTTAGCCGGGCATGATAATGCACTTGTCTAGGACAAGTGGTGGTACTGTTTGCTACCTACAAAATGCACATTATCCTCATCAACTAATAAAAGCTCAACACATCATCATCTTCATCCTCAATATCATCTCCTTGAAGTTCTAGCATAGAAACTTCCAAAGTGGTATCCTGAATTTCTAAATCATTAGGCATCTTCACGTGTTTAACTGGTTGAAAAACTAGCCAAATGAACAGCAGCAGTACCAGTACTAGTAAAAAGTGCCATAGTCTGAGCTTTATGACCTAAGATTTTCCTCTAGTTGGTGCATGGCATGTTGGCTATTTTATTTTGTTTAAAAAAAAATCATACAAAACAAATAGATATAATGATCAGCGCAGCTCTGTGTATAATGTGAAATATACTGCTGCCGTATGGAGAAGGAGGGGGAGGAGTGAATTCCAGAAAACTACTAAAATTAATATAGATAAATCAAATATTCCCAAGGTGCAAGAAGAAACATAAATGAATGTAAAATGCAAATAGTAATACAATATTGTATATATGTGTTTATAAATATTTATATAGATTAATGAGCAATGCTTCAAATGAACATTGGTTTTGGCCAGGGTTAATCAAATTAGGTGATCACCTTTTGAATAAATGTATTTGTGCTGTTACTGTTGATTTTATCATTGCTCATTAATCCATATAAATATTTATATACACATTTATACAAAATTGTATTATTATTTGCATTTTACATTCATTTATGTGTCTTCTTATGCCTTGAGAATATTTAAGAAAATTCATAGTTATTATGATTTTTAATTAAACTTGAAAGATAGTTTATCATGCATTTTAGCAGCCCTCTGTTGAAGACTTTCTTAGTTGATTTTGTTACTAGTAGAATTACTACTGCTAATACGATTATACTTCAATAAACTGATACTTGACAACCACAAGCTGTGCACTGGAGTGTTACTGTAAAGGGTCTTACCTTACTCAATGCACCGACCTGTGGAGAACTAACAACCTGACCAGTGGATCTCTCGTACCATAGAATCTTCAGACCTCCCAAAGTGAAACAGGCAAAAATCTGGAATAGCCTGGACTGAATATGTATGGGATGTATAGCTTGGGTTACACCCCATTGCAACTGTCCCAAGTTACACTAACCTGGGCACGGGGACTACAGGCGTCCGCTGCAGAAATGTTCCCCACATGGACACCTTACACAAGTGTGAGGGCAAGCCAGTAGTGTACACTGCACAGGACTGTTACTCATCATGAACTGCACTGGCTCTCCTTGATTGTAGAACACCAATGACCACTCCACCTGCATATGACACATAGCAAACCCTTCCAAAGAGTGATACACTTTTTACCCAGATAGTGTATGCGAACAACACTAAACAAACAAGACGCAATGACTCTAACAACAACAATTTGGATACTACACTGCACAACTATCGATGAGGTGTAGTGCACACTCACAATGCACACAATGCAATGGGTTATACAATACAAGCACACACTAAAGAAGTAACAGTAAGCAGCAATAGCAAAATCAGGGAATACTCACCTCTGCCTATCTTTAATGGGGCCTAACTGAGGATCTTAAGGAAGGAGGGCACAACAAAAGCTTACCTTTAATGGGGGTTTGGCTATTTGGTGCTATGAACACAAGGGACAGAAAAACACAGGGAATACTATACAATGAACAGTAATCAGACAAAGGGCAGATTAATTTTGGTAGGAAAAGGGGCAATGTTGGGAAAATGACCAGACTGCAGTCTCTGAACAGGACAGAGACACAAGATAACAAGGTGTTATCTAAGGAGGGGAGAACAGAAATAGGCCTAATGCCTAAATTAAAAGTCCACAGGCTCATAGACTGATTACTGTGCCCACAGGCTTGTAGCCTGGTTTTGGCGTCTGCAGGCTTAAGGCCTTAATGAACTGGAGATCTGGGCCTAATATCTGACTAATGTGCCACAAGCCTTGTGCCCGACTATGGTTCCATGGACCTTGTGACCATCTACTGTTCCATGGGCCTTATGCCTAACCAGGTACCCCTGGTCCTAGTGTCTGACTTTTAAAGATACAGGAGGCCTGAATTACATATGCAAGATGGCCTTGCCTGGTTTTGACAGCTTTTGGTGTCAGCAGGGGAGTGAAGAGGCGTGTGATTATAAGCTCTTTGCCTTGCCCTGCTGTCTTCTAGGATCCAATGCTTCGTTGTTGAGCCCGGCACATTCTGACTTTATCTGCTGCCACCCTCAAGAATCGGCTGTTGTCCACTGTCACTTTTTCTCCAGAAATCTTCTATCACCAAAAAACTGTTTCAGGTCACTCATAGAGGCAAACTATAAGGGGGTGAAGTGATTACACGCCAAACCCGGATTGGCTCACCACAGCTGTCTCTGATTGAGTTAACTATGCCTAATGTGGTGGTGGAATGTTTTTGCAACCCTTGGATTGAAGAGGAAGTTCAATACCCGGCTGTTTTTAAACAATAGTACAGAGACCTACACATATACAACACACTCACACAAAGTTCTGCCTAGAGCTGAATTAGTCCTTGGAGTAAAGAGTAAGAAGATAGAATACTCAGCTGTTTGCTTAGGGCTAACACTAAACACAATGTTTAAATGTAGCAAATTTATAAAACATGCCTAATGCGATGGGATAATGTTTTTTTTTTGGAAACCCTTGCAAGTTACGACACCCTGCTGGCTTCCTATTCAGGAGCACTAGCTCTTACACATACACAGCACACCTATACATACATTTTGGATACTTAGAAAACCTAATGTCACAGCAGAATTACCAATGAGTAAAGAAGAGTAAAAAAATGGAAGACCAAGCAGTTTGCCTCTCCAGTAGCACTAAGGCAGACACAGCACACTATACACAACATCGGGTTTAGCTTTAAAAATTAAAATAAAACTCTATATACGCTGTAGACCTTTTACTATGTAGACTTGCATCATGCCATCCCCCATTCTTCCCTTTTGTTTCCTTTGTGTCCCCCCCCCCCGTCTGTCTTTGTGTTCTATGTGTCAGGTTAGCAATACCCACCTTCTATGGATGGGAATGTATATTCTCATTGATACTTCAATCTTTTTTTGGCTTAGAGTTATGTTGTTATGATGTTATAATCTCTTTATCACCCGCCATCCAAAACTAATACTGTTGAAAGTACATTTATATAACCTGTATTTGCTGTTAAACCTCAATAAAAACTTATTTAAAAAAAAAAAAAAATTAAAATAAAACTTGTATACTAAAATTGTTAATATTTATATATACTTTAGTTAATTAATTTGTTGCATTTCCGAACAGTTTACATTGGTTAGAAAATACTATATTTAGGATTTATTAATATCTGTAAAGTTCTGATTAACAGCAATTTCCTGTTTTTCTTGCTGCTCTTGTTACCCCACATGTTTGTGATCTCCCTATGTTCCCATATGTTCCCCCACCCATTCCTGAAGACAAAATAACGTCATGAAGTAGTGATATATATATATATATATATATATATATATATATATATATATATAAAGAGACTGAGTCCAAAGTGTTACTAAAATACTCTCACTTTCACCTTCTATAGTTATTTTACGAAGTACATCATGTTTTTGTCGTGTTCCAGTGTAATCCAAAGAAAAATTAAAAGTAAATTAAAAGACCCTGTGAAATCCCTTCCCACAACACCCCCATGTGCACATTAGTGTCAACTGGTGCTAAACTAACAATACTGGGAATCACCTAGCATGCTCTTCCTTGACTAACCAATCAAGAGAGTGAGGATTTTTCTTACAACCATTCATACAAAGAGTTAGCATACTCCCTATTTCATTGATATTATCTTCATTGAATTAGCTTAACAGGAGCTGTCAGAGAAAAATCCCCACACCAGGGAAAGGTTGTCTAGGTAACTAACAACTTTATTAAAATTGACGTGTATGTGCAGGTTTTTATTTACAGAAGTATTGTGGAAAACAGTTTCTGTCTATAACTTGCTTTGGTTTATCTTAGATCTGACTATGTCAGAAGGAAGAAAAGAGGATTTATTTTTCTCTCGCCTTTTATAATAAAGAGTGGGGGAGAGTGGAGAGTATTTTGTTATTTTTTTTTAACTGATTCAGGTATGACAGATCGGGGTCCCACTTATTACCCAGGCCGCCATCCACCCAGGGTGGTCTGGAAGAGACCCCACCATTTTCTTGCTCATTGCTTAATAGTGCCACCAGCTCTCTGATGACCAGTCTAGCAGCTAGTTTTCATTAATACAAGGAGATTCAATGCTGTCAGTTTCCCTGTTGCAGTGATAATCAGCCCAGGGTAGAAAGCACAGAGGCTAGTCATACAATTTAAAGCCTCCCAATTTATTTGTTTATGTATTTATTTATTGTTTGGACATTTATTTTACTGTTTTGGATCTATTTATTTTACACACTGTACTATTTGTTTAAATTACAGCATCTGGACACCTTTGCTCACAATTAAGTAAGAGGGACACCACAAATCACTGCTGAACTATGGCAGTATTAATCCTGCTACACACTGACCAGATTAGACTGCTATTTAGTCTACTATCCCAGCAGTCAGCAGCGATAAGTGGTGAGCAGTGATAAGTGGTTATTATTGATAATTAGTAAAAGGACACTAATGTGTTTTATCTTCACAGTTTAGTTAATATTTTTAAATTATAACACCCAGTCAGAAACATCGCCACACACACGTTCTTTCTGAAATATCCAACATAAATTAATTTATATTTATGGAACACTAAACATTGATCTTTTCATCTGCATTATTAAAGCATTTGACAAATTGTGAATATGGTCTTTTTATTTCATATTAATCTGACATGAAGAAATATTTATGACTTCCATTGTATAAAATGTGTCAATAGTGTAAAGTGCAAAGAAAATGTATAATTTCATAGGAAAATAGGGGTCAAACATGATTTACAGTAGATATGTTAGATTAGATGCAGAGAGAATAAGCATGAAAGTAATCAAACATTGTAAGCAGTGAGTTGTAGTGTATACTTGTAAACAAAGTTTCTGCACAATAAAACTCAGCTACTGTATAAGATAATGAGACCTTAATTTAAAATTATAAATACTTTTAATAGCTGATTGCTGCACAAAAAAAACAATGTTTAATACAGCCTTGATTTATTATTGTGATTACAGAACAATCAGTAGCAACATATTGTTTTTAGCCGTCCCCTTGCAAACACTCCACAGTCCCCAAAAAAACACTGCACCGTTAAACTAATAGTTTCATAATTTAGGTCTCAATCACAGATGTTTATATCATGTGCACAAAATGTGAAGTTTGGTAAACACGATTTATAGTGGATAGTCCAAAAAATAATGTAAGACAATGGACGTATCTGAAAAGTGTTTGCTTTGTATCAATTTCTTTGTTGTATTCAGCATTCATGAGCGTTTGCGCTCAGTACAATATACTGGAGATCTATGGGAACACTCTTTAAGTGTATAGTACACTGTGCTGCAGGGGGGATTTGAAAGTGTGCTTTGAATTCCGTTAAAGATTTTGTCACCATATTTAGCAGACTCTGTTTTTCAATGCTTGTGTACATGACCGCTTAATGCGGATTAATTCTGCATGTCATAGTTCTTGCTAAACTCTCCCAAAGTCCTTAAGACCACCTCCAGAACTATTGTCACGAAATTAGTAATAGCTCCTACCAGGGGCGGATCTAGAAAAATGCTGTACCCGGGGCGAGATAGGGAGGGGCGATTTAGGCCCCGCCCCTTTCTAACATCTTAGGCTGCTGACGGCTGCACACTATGTGCAGGTCCGTCCAGCCGTGACAGGCAGGGACAGTGTGCTGCCGGCCGGCTGCTCTGATTGTGTTTTAAACACAGTCAGAGCAGCCGGGCAGCACACTTTCCCTGCCTGTCACGGCTGGACAGACCTGCACATACTGTGCAGCCGTCGGCAGCAAGTGTCTGCTAGGGGGGGTGATCACCCCCCCCCCCCCCTGGATCCGTCACTGGCTCCTACCATGATGCACACACCATATAAAGTAGCAACTCATATTAATTATAGAGGTAATTTATTTTTATTATAGTGATACTCAGTGCAAATATGCTTGAGGCTTTGATCCTTAGCCCATGGTGGTAATTTCGATCAAGTTTTCTGGTGCATGTTTTTGCAACATCATGTAACTACTATAATTGTTATCAGCTACCCCTGAGTTTTACGGCGGAACAGGCAATTTCTTATAGGTGCAAAATTCTAACGATACAATGTCTTGCTTCACAATTCCGCAGAATGCCATTCTCCATTGTACTTGCAAATGTGCAATTCACAGAATGTAGTTTGGATGGCAACGCCAACTCTATGTACTGATGTTGGGGTAGGACTGGGAACACTTAGGGCCAAGTTCCGCTAAAGAAACATGCACCATTTCATAGCCAAATGTGGAATGAGTCCAATATTCCACGAAACAGTTAACAAAATTTTACTCATCTTCAGTACAAAGTATTTTACAGAAATTAATGTGGTACTGTCAAGAATATATTAGCCATGCTGATTCACAATGTAATTTAAAGTATACTTAAATAGCTTAGTTAGAATAACAATATTTTGTTTACCTTATCATGGAAAATTATTATGGTACCCTAGAGAAGCTGTTGGCTTCATATTTGCTAAGTAAATAAAGAATATTCATGTATTCTAGTATAAATATTCAATATTTTAACCATTAATAGAGTTAAAAAAGATGTGAAAGTGAACCCAGATTGTTTCTTTAATTGAACATCTCCCTGGAGATCGTGTGCAACATACTTCCCCTGCAGACCTGATCTTTCAGGTTAGCATCTGTCTTAGGACTGGTTACACACATACATTATTTTAGGCTTTTTCTCACACATTTAAGCTGTGAGAAGGATGCATGAAAATATAAAACAGCATGATCCCCATAGAGTTAAACACATGGTCATATGAAGGTACTTTCACAGATTGGCACATTTCTGTGGAAGTACCTGAACTTTCATCCACCATTCAGAGGGAGCATTTCAATCGATAGTAATAAACTGAATAGAAGTGATATTGAAGGCATGTAAAAACTCATTTTCACACTGGCCATACATAAATACCTGGTGTCAAAGGCTTTCTGTTTGAATGGTGCTGTGTACATATACTTTGGAATAGACCTTTCTCTGTGTGTTGAAAAATGCTGCGAACAGAGCAATATAAGAAAGGAGTTATCAGCTGAAGATGGAAGTGAAGAATTATCTTAGAGGGGGTAACTGTTATTTTAGAAAGGGAGTAACTTAGCTTAAAAGTGGTGTGGGGGTATTTCATTGAAATGTAGAAATATGACATTGGTCTAAAAGAAAAAAGAAAACTAATTTTAAACCGGCACTAAATAAAAAAGTCTATTTGAAGGTTATTTTTGGAATTACAAAAAAAAGAGAACATTACTTTAAGAATAATCAATGCTTTAAAATAACATTTAAATTGTCATTTTATATTCCCTAAAAGTGAGGCAACATACAGTATATGTGTTTGAATGATGTAATGTTGTCATTTATTAATATACAGTATATGCTGCATGCCTGTGGTTAGAAAAGATATATAGAGAAAGAACATTTATTATATATCTTTTGAGAATTAAGGACCATTCATTTAAGATGAACTACTTACAATGTTGTCAATTTGCAGCAAAGCACTTGGACATTCAGGTCTTGCAACCAGCTGGATTAGCACAAAGGAAATGCTGAACTCGACATTTCATGTTGACAGAACACTAACTTTAATAACAGTAGATTGTTTTTCAAACACACTGAGCTATTCATACTTAAGGTCCTTTCACTAAATAAAAAACATTTATGTGCTTGAAAAGTGTTCCAATCCAATAGCCGAGTTCTTTTCTCTATAAAATATTACATTCACATCTTTGACATTGTAATCTACCATTTTCAGCCAACATTTTTTTCTTAGCAGAGGAAGTCATTGAGGCTTCAGTCTTTGATTACTGCATTATATTCCATTCAAAAAGGAAGGAGAACTAGAGAGCATTGCTATTCACTAATAGCCATGCATTCTCAGACAAAATTAAATTACCTTTGAAAGAACTTTTATCTCAGACTGACAACAGGCTTAGCATGAATAGAAATCTAGTGGGAAGTACTATACCTGCATAAGTGGCTTGGTGATATTTTAGGTTCTGAATTGAACATATTTGCTATTTAGAATAAGTCTGGTTAGCATGCCAAGCTAGCACTGGCTATCAGCTACAGC